>NC_082685.1:79843376-80152213 GCF_949987515.2 Delphinus delphis
CAGACAGTTCTGTCACTATGGGGGAGCTGGGCAGCAGCCCGAGACCACCTCAGATTTTATTCTCCTCAGATCTGGTTGAATAACAACCCCAAACAAACTATCTATTCCTATCATGAAAACTGAGACATTTCCAGCTTTACTTATCAAATCACCATTCATTTCCCCATCATATGGCTTCACCATCTACTAAATATTTCTGGAATCTTCTATGCTACTTCCTTTCACTGGGTTATTTTTCCTTGCAGGGGATGGGGAAAGTGGAGGAGACATTCTCCAATGTCTGATAAATTCTTATCTATCCCTCAAGACACAACCTTGCTGCTGAGGAGACTGGAATACTCAGTTCAGGCAGTAGGAGATCATCCACTTCTTACACTAATTAATTATCAGCATGTCCCTGTCACATGCTCTCAATCTCTTCTACTCAACCCTGCTCTAGACTGTAAACTCCTTGAGGGTAGAGAATATCTTATACTTTTAATCTGTATGGCCCCTGAAATTCAAAATCCTAGAAAGGATAAACAAAGGAAATGAATTAATTAATCCAATCTTTGCCTCCTTGGAACTCCCAAAGAGCTCGTGCATACCTCTCCCTCATGGAACTTTTAGGTTTTTAGCTTTTGTATCAGAGACATTTTTGCATACATAAAACTCCCAACTAAACTCTTAGCAACTTGCAAATAGATTTGAGCTTGGTTCTGCTGCAGCCCCAGCTGGTAAGCACAAGTCCTGGAATTGAGCAGGGGTTCAATATATATTAAAACAATGAAGGGGCTAAACCTACGAATGAGTGTTTTCCGAGCAGAGTGTGATTTTGCGTGGGAGAAAAGTTGTAATACCTTTCAAGAAATGCAGTCCTGTTACTTACAGACACATTTATCATTTAAAATATGTTATACCAACTGTAGTCTGATAGATGTTTATGGAGAACATACTGGGTCACTTGTTGAAGAAGAAAATTAATCACTGTTTTTATGTAATCAGTGCTTCTAAAGTACTTGAGGGTACTTGAAAGCAGTTGATTTTCTTAAGTAGATTAATTATTTATACTATAATTTGCATAGTAAATTCTGCACAGCGCATAAAGCTTTATTTTATCACATTCTCTTAAAATACCACAAATTTTATTTTAGTAAAATTCAAATTAATGAGACTTCTTTGTTTCCTGATGTTTTGTTAATATTAATAAAATACCAACATGTCTTCTTGGACTTCATGTGGCTGAAGCATTGCTGAATGAGGCTTACCCCACACCACACTGCCTTCTGCAGACTGGGAGGGGAGAACAGAACCTTCATAGAACAGCTCAGCTTCCCTTACTCAGCACCCCTGTCCAGTGGTCCTCAGCTCTTCCATTTCTAGCTCATCAACTACTCTTTCTGTGTCTCCAAACTGTGAGGTCATCTAGCTCTTTTTCCTCCCAAACTTTCCTCTACTCATTTCCATCTTTTTCCTTCTAAGCTATCATTTAGCTTTTTTTCCATGCCTCAGAATTTTGCCATCTTTATTACCTGCTTATGCTCAGAACAGGGCTACCCCTTCAATTGTTGTAGCAAAGCCATCAAGCAACCTGTTGGCTCTACAACACTTCAGCCAGTGACAGAAACACAACAAATAATCCACTAGAGAGGTGGAAAATTTGGTGGGGAGTTCATTCACGATGATCAGGTAGATGTGCTTTGTAAATAAAGATGTGTGTATAATCATTAGTGTTCTTTTCCCACTTTGCCATCATTTAATTAACATTGAGCGCCTGCTAATTTGCTGTGCACTCAACTGAGATATACAATTGAGTAAGCCACGGTCATCCTGTCCAGCAGGGATGTATGGTTTAATGTGAGAGAAAGATTCTGCTCATGGGTAATTACCACACAAGAAGCAAGTTCTCCAGTGTGAACAAGTGCCCATGGGGCCCAGAGGAAGAAGCAACTACAGCTATCAAGGAAAGCTTCACAAAGAAGTGACTTTTGAACTGTATCTTAATGATTGAGTGGGCATTTGTCAAATAGACAGATTGAGGTCAGTTTGCTCCAAGAAAGGATGCATCCTTTGTAGAGCCCTTGGAGGTGTGAGAATCAAATACATTGAGAAACACAAACATTAGACTGTTATGTAGAGGTTGGGGTGCTTACAGGTAGCAGGAAATCAGGCAAAAAAAAATTTGTGCAGCATGATATGGGCCACTCTAAGAGCACTGTCATGTTGCATATAATGGAAAGTCTTTAAAAGTCTTAAAATATGAAGGCATTCATTATGTTCAGAATGTGATGAATACCTAATTTGAGCATAGACATTGCTGGGAATTCAAAAGTGGTCAGGGGACATAAATGGGAAATGTGAGGAGTACTCCATTAGAAGAGAGAGAGAGAGAGAGAGAGAGAGAGAGAGAGAGAGAGAGAATGTGGATAAGGGGTGCTGGGTGGGTAAGAGTGTTGATAAAGAGTGGCCTGGGACACTTGGGACCTCTTGAAGTGCCTGAACTGGGCACAATAAGCCTGATGAAAGGCCACTGCTTAGCTGAGAAGATGGAAGAATCTGAGTACAGCATCAGTTTTGTAGCTCATGCTAGAATTTACATCAATTGCAGGCAACTAGATAAAGGTCAAACTCCTAATAGGAGAATGAATTGTACATAGTACCAACATAGGTAGCACCAACATGCTCTGTAACACAATGGAGCCTTGGAGCCATCTAAGAGAGCAGGGCCCACAGGGGACAGAGTCCACTTTCCCTTCTCTGTTGCAAAACTCCACAGAGGGTGGTTCTCACAAGGGAGTTCAGGGCTGCTGCCTGCAGAGAAATACTATGCTCCACAGAACATCAGGAGAAATGGTGGCATCCTAATGAGCAGGACAGAGAAATATTAGGGCCCCACCACGCTTAGCAGAGCAGTATCGGCAGGCAGGAGAAGACATGGGGAGAGCTTCTGGGGATTCCAGATTCTTGAGGGAGCTAAACTTGGCAGAGGCTCGGCATCCTGCAACAGTAGATGGGTGTAAAGTGCCAAGGACATTCAGGGATGGATGGACACTATTAGCATCCATGGAGAGGAAAGTCAGAAGGGCTATTTAGGCTACAGAAAGAAAAGTTAACTGGGAAGACAGGAAAGGAAATATAGACACAAAGATTGGCTATAAGGCTATTGGAACTTTCTAAGTATGGAATGATGAGGGCAGGCATGCATTGAGGATATAGGAATATAATTAAGGAATGTATGAGATAGAAGTATATTCTTTTTTGACCAGCTGAAGGGACTGTTGTTGAATGTCTTGTGGCATTTGCTATCCTAGGGCTGGCAGTGTGAGGTGCAATTATCTGTAGCATCAGAAACTGACCCCTGGTGTCCATTTGGCACTGCTTACAATGACCTAGCTAAGACGAGTTGGGGGGCAGTGTTCTTCCTATAGGAGGGGTTGCTCCAAAGCTCAGTTTCCCACAGAACAGTGACTTCTTTTTTGAAGAAGGGGGCTGCAAGGTAGGCCCCAAAGTGACCAGGCACTGGGCAGCTGGTTTCCAAAACCACATCTGGAAACAGCTGTCCCTCAAACATGGCATCAAGATCTCTGTTTATCCCTCAATAGCAAAGTTGCATTAGTACTTGAACCATCATAAAAGAGAATGGGAGGTGGGAAAGAACAGGAACATAAACTGTCCCAGCAAAGCATCCTGGGATGGTGAGAAGGTGGCAGGGTAGTGGGGGTGGTGTACCTCCCATTTTCTTGCTACTTCATGTCTTCATCAGTTTCTCCTGCCCTCAGTAAAGTCTATTCCTTAACCCATGGTACTGTGCTGCTGGAGAATTTGTCTCAGACCCTGCAGTATGACAACTAATGACAGGTCCATTAAAGGATTCACCTAGCATGACCCGGGTAGAGTCTCATGAATGATTCAACCACAGCTGGCAAATCCTGGGGTTATAAATTTTAGTAAGAGCATATAACATGATCAAAATTGTGGTTAGACTGGAGACTCACCAAAAAATATAAATAAAAGCCAACCACAAATTGACTAAAACATTGACAGTGGTACAGAATAAAAGGTTCTAAGAGCTCCCACAGCAATCAGGATGAGTCTCGATGAAACACACGACATGCATTAAGTGCTCAAAGTCTTTAGGATCTACATCTTTATAGAAGGCCACTTGCCCCTTCAATAAGTAATATCCATAGGTTTTCTAGTGAAAGTAGAGTCAGAGGTCAAGCAACAGATTGGCTGATTCAGGTAACAGTATTTTTAGAAGGTAATTAAAATTACGAGAGTACGAACTACTTGCCCTTATTACATTTTCATATACCATTTTGATTTATAAAACTGAACCAGCTGAACTCTCCTTTGGGAAGTGAATAATGAAGACATCTTTGCCCAAGTTCTGTCTCACTGTTGGTCCAAGAGAAGTCACAAAAAGAAAGCATGGATGGAGACTCTTTAAATGACAGTTATGACCAACTCACTGCCAATATCAGAAAATCACCCTGTTGATTCTATAGATTTAGTTTGATCTAAATTTTAATAATTTTTCTAATTCCAAGCTTCTGTGCCCTACACAATTTTATTTATTTGTGTGGGACAGTTATTCCTCGGCTCTTACAATATAGTTAAAATCAATTTAAGATAATTATTTTCTTTCAGGATAGATTTGTGACTTTTGCCTGTGCTTTGAAGTGATGTAATTATGGTAGCTGTGTTAATAGATCAAAAAGCACTTCACCAAAAATGTTTACTCAAATCCCATTGTGAAGTGAAGGACATTCAGAAGGACACCTTGGTTCTGGGAGCTGTGGGACTCTGCTCCTGCATACAACAATCTGAAATAGGACCAACTTTCAAACATCTAATTCAAGAGACAGATGAGAAAATTAAAACCAGTGATGCTTTAGTACTCACCAAGAGTTTATTTCAAATGACTGTTCAAAATGTATCTTGTAGGGTGAATGCTGGGATCATTAATAACTCTCATAATATCTTCTCACAGTATCAAAATCAAGAATTGTTTTCATTTGATTGCAGGGAAAACGTGCCATTTTATTGACAGCACAACATACTGTTTTCATTTCTTTCCTGCTTTCATCCCACCTCACCTCTCACTTATATTTGTGTGTGTGTGTGTGTGTGTGTGTGTGTGTGTGTGTGTAATTTGCTCTTGCCCTCTTAATTCCTCTATATTTTGAACAGTATTGGGTGGGAGGAACTAGGTAGAGGAAGGAGAATATTTCACCTTGGCAGTATGTTCCCTCAGCTTGTAAACAGCATCTTCTCTCTGTGTCAAGTCAGAGTCCACTGCTGCTAACAGAACAGAATTTGGTGGGACCCAGGAAGAAATGGCTGCTACAGCCAGGAGGAAACTTGCCAAATGGAAAGGGAAGAACAGGACCAAGGACTTGGAGTACACAATAGATTTACAAAATGAATCTCATCCTTAAAGATTCTTTGTTGGGATACCTAGTGAGGCCAGAAGGCTGTGAAGGCAACCTGATGTAGGAAGAGAGCTGAACTTGGACCAGAGGGCATCAAGGGAATTCTAGGCATGGTATGGCAAGGTTTGGTCTCTCATGGGCTTTCAGAGAAATTGTGGAGAAGCACAGTTTTCTAGATGCACCCATGCTTTACCACAGGGTTGCAGGAAGACCTGGCCATGGTACTCTCTTTCTGGAAGCCTCTGATGGCTTATGTTGGTGCAGAATAAAGCACACACTCTTTTGCCTTCCCAATCTGGCAGGAGCTCTCTCTCCTACCATTCTCTGTTGAGTACCCACGGTCCAGCCACATCATTCTTCTCATTGGCCTCAGAGTGTACCTCTCACTTTCAGTCTTTGGCTACTTTGTCTATATTGTTTCTTTTACCTAGAATGTTCCCTTACCTCCCATGGCCCCTCTATAAAACTCTACCCACTGTTTTGGGTCCAGTTCAGACTCTCTTAGACAGAATTAATACTTCACCCCAAAACACTCACTTTGATTTCTCAGTATGGCTGAATATCTATCTCTGCTTTTTTTCTCTCTCTCTCTTTATTCCTC
The DNA here is from genome assembly GCF_949987515.2 of Delphinus delphis. Lineage (NCBI taxonomy): Eukaryota > Metazoa > Chordata > Mammalia > Artiodactyla > Delphinidae > Delphinus > Delphinus delphis. Next base: position 79,849,392 of record NC_082685.1, read on the forward strand.
TCCCATTCTCACCCTCTTTCTTTCTACAAACACACACACACACACACACACACACACACACACACACACACCCTCTCTCTCTCTCTCTCTCACTTGCTCTCTCTTGCTCTGCAATTCCCAAATCTTCCAAATTCTGAAAGCTGAAAGTTTTTCTTCATAATACATTTGGTGGCAACACTGGAATTGAATTTACTTATAATCTTGATTTACTTCACTATTATGAGAATTCATGCATTTTCTGTACCCTCCCCCACCCCCCAAAATAAATAAAACATATGCTTGACCACAGACTGCTGTTCCAGACCTCACTGAAAGTATTAGATCATATTTGTATGCAGTACTTCCCTAAGACTTATGTGGGTTCCAAGAACCAGAAGTGCTCATGGAAATTTTCCATATACTCCCTCCTCTTGGATACAAAGAACTAGCTGGGGCGGCAAGTCCAGGGGGGAAAGGCCCAGGCCCATATCCAGACCCACAGGGGCCCTTCTCATTTCTCTCCTTTGGGGCACTGTGGAGTCTAGCAAGCGGCCCAAGGATGCCTGTGTATGTCACAGCACTTCACTCCACAGTCAGGCTTATCTGCAGGTCTTTTCTAGATAATCCCATCTTTGTTATAGGCTTTTGCTGAGATGGCTGGGGGTCGATGCCCTTAAGCTTCCTAAATGCTCCTGGTTTGAATGAGGGTATTTCTTAATCTCAATATTTTCTGAATTATTAGCAAAGGCTGTACAGCAATACCCTTGGTTTTTTCTTTAGCGTACACTTTCCCGATATTGAATCTCTTATTTTTAGCACCTTTTGAAAATTGTATAGGCTAAGAATTTCCCAAATCATCACACCCTGGTTCTGTTCATCCCCTCAATTTATCTCTCTTCTTTCATTGTACTGTAGGTAGCAAGAAGAAACCAGGCTGCACCTTCAACATTTTATTTGAAAACCTCCTCAGGTAAAGAGCCAACTTCATCATTTACAAAATATGCTTTCTACATACCTAAAGGACACAATTCTGCTAAGGTTTCTGCCACCATATATCAAGGATCCCCTCTTCTTCAATTTCTAGTAAAAGTTCCTCATTTCGTTCTGAGCTCTCACCAATAGTTACCTTCCCTTCCATATTACTACAACACTACTTTCACAATAATTTAAGTATTCTTTAAGGCAATTTATGTATTCTTTACCATGTTCCTCATTTCTGAGTCCTCACTAGCTGAGTCATCAACATCCAAATTCCCACTGACAGCCTATTCAAGACAATCCAGGCTTTTTCTATCATGCTTTTCAAAATTCTTCCAGCCTCTGCCCAATGCCCAATTCCAAAGCCACCTCCACATTTCAGTTATTTGATACAGCACCATCCTTCTTCTAGGTACCAAAATCTGTATTAGTTTATATTGCTGCTGTAACAAATTATCACATGCTTAGTGGCTGAAAACTAGTCTATCATCTTACTGTACAGTTCTGTAGGTGAGAAATCCGACATGGGTTTCTGTGGGCTATGTTCCTTTGTGGCAGCTTTCGGGGAGAATCTGTTTCTTTCCCTTTTCCAGCTCCTAGAGGCCACGGTATCCTTTGGCTTTGACACTCTTCCTCCAACTTCAAAGCCAGCAACATTGAATATTTCTGACCCTTCTTCCATACTCACATCTGCATCTGACTCTGACCACAGCCAAAGAAGGTTTTTCATTGTAAGGACTCAAGTGATTAGGTTAGTCCTATGTGATAATTCAGATCAACCTCCATATCTTAAGGTGCTTAACCTTAATCACATCTGAAAAGACCTTTTTTTTTTCCTCATAGGAATTAGGACATGAACATCTTTAGGGGGCCATAATTTTGCCTACTACATAGTACTTACTTCACATTTCATGGGCCTTGGTACAGCATGTGAAGAATATATCATAACAAAAGTTATTCTTTAATGAAGTTGACAAAAAGATGATCAAATTAGCAATCATCTTCATGCATTGCATTTTAGCTCATACTCAATGAACACCTGTTAACAGGTTAATTTGGATTCTAGCAAGATTGGGTTTATGATAATAATTATTGTTTATATTTTATAGGGCTTTATAGTACACAACGTGCTTTCAGATCTCACTGATTAACTGATTAAATCTGTTGATATATTAATATCATGATATTTATTCCCGATGCTCAACATGTTTTCTGTCACGTTATCCAGACAGGAAGAACAAGTCACAAAATATCATACAGTGAATGCAGCATTAATGTTCATTAAGTTAATGTAATTTATACTGTAAATGACAAAATAAATATTTTGCTTACCAAGTTAACTTTCATTTTTATTATCTTTAATGATTTAAGCTTAAGTGGTTGAACTCTAACTATTAACTCAAGGGAGATGCAGCATTTGGTGCTTATGATGGTGCCAAAATGAGATGAGTACACCTATTAATTCCAACTGGTAGATAAGAAAACTCTGGCACACAGACTTCAAGCAGCTCTGCTAGAATTTTATAGCTGGTTAGTAGCAAATACAGGTTTAAACCTAGGAAGTATGACTCCAGAGCCTATGCTCTTAACCACTATCCTTTGCAGCTTCTTAATGAGATGTACTGTTAACGGTGGCTTAATAATTAGGTAACCTTAATGTAAGCTGGGCTCCTCATTGTCCAGTCTATGCATGGACTCATTTAAAAGAAGAATAGTAATTTTATTTTTTTATTGTGTTTAAACACATTACCATCAAAATCTCAAGTATACTCAATCTCTCAAGGAAGTAACAAAGGAGGAATTGCACAAGATCACCAAGGTGCTCCTCAAGCCTGTCTCCTTCACTCTCAAAGTTTCTCACATGTTTAGCTGTGGCCTCAAGCATCTATAAGATATTCTGCTGTCCTGGAGTCAAATTTGACTTGACAAATAAATGGATATGACTAACATGAGATTTACGTTTCCAGCAAATTTTGAAAATTCAGCCTCCAAGTGGAACTTGGAGATTACATTAAGAAAAGTCCTGGTGTTTAGTTGAATGATGATTTTAAAAATTCCAAGACTTGAAAAAGTTCTTTTAACCTACTAAACCTACATTTTTGGCCTTTAATTAAGCTATTTAACATCTCTTTTTTTCATTTATGTTAAATGCTAAGTGGAGTGACTGAACTAAGAAAATTTCAAAGTTCCTTCAAGAACCAACATTCTATCATTCTCTGGTAAGTACCTCATACTACAGCAGGTTCTACAAATAAACTAATTTTGAAATACAGCCAAGAAATGGGAAATTCAAACTGTTAAGTCTTCATGTCATTTCAGCTTAATTGTGGGTTTTATTGTAACAGGATATCGAATGGGACTTCCAGTTGTCTTAGAATTTCATTTAAAGCCTCTAAGCTGAGGAAACAGGGGGCAATAAATTCTATCATATTCTGAAGGGAGAAGCTAGATAACTCTCTACAAACCTCTATAAAACTTCCAGTGACAATCAGACCTAAGAGTTGATATAAGAGAAGGCAAGAGATCTATTACAGAGAGGAAACTTCATGAAGGATCTTTCATAGTTGAAAACATTGTGGCATTTACCCTTCCTGCCCTGTGCTTTTAATTCCTTGCCACCAAGTCAAGTGAGGCAAGACAGCTACTCAGAAAGAATAGTTGTTTTCCAGAAGAGGAAACTCTTATTTCATTCATCCCCCAACTTGCACCAAAGTCCCCATAGAAACAGTAGGCCTGCCCATGCTGCCACCAGAGAAGAGGAGCATAACAGAGTTCTTGGCAGAGCTCAGGGGTCTTGCAGTTTGGGAGCACATATGAACACAAGACTCCTCACCTGGAGAAGATGAAGGTGGGAAAATGTTTGAAACATCCCTCAATATAAGATAAGGAAAGAGGACAACAGTGGGGGCAAACTTCACTTCTGTGGTTTGGAAAAGCAAGAGTTTCCCAGCAAGCAACTCAATACTAAAGAAGGTAGCTAGGATCAAGGTGCACTGAAAGAACTGCTCTATGCAAAGACGTGGGGAAATAGAGATGCACCAACTGGGACAGGAGCTGGGGAGGAACTTTACGGGTTCAGCTGGAGACTATGTCACCCCATCAGGGACTTGTACAATATAGGGGACCCTGTGAAGTGGGTGTCCCCTCTAGTGAACCTCATGAAAAAGTTGCATTTCAATGCTTGCCATGACAGAGGATGTTTGACACCTAAGAGAACTGAGAGAGGCAGCATCAGCTAAACAAACAAACAAAGACAGAACAAAACTCTCCTCCCTTACTTTCACAAGAATAGGGAAAATAAAGTATATTAAGGGTGACCTTCACCAGCAAGACTACATTCTGGGTGGGAAGGCAGAGAAGTCCACTGACCTCTTCCACAGTCAGGCTCCTACTATGTTCTCTTTGGTGGGATGGGGCTTCCAGCCCCTCTCCATTGCTGTGTACACCCTGAGTTCCCTGACAGGGAGCTTTCCTAAGGGGGTGAGGTATTTCCCTGAAGGGCCCTGCAAGGGTAAGTAAGAAGACACTACGTAGGTAGATTTCCATGCAGCTCAGACTCAGCCTTTGCTGCTGCCCTGCTGTCATCATTTGGCCATTTGCCTCAACACAGTGGAAATTCATAGTTGAAATCTACTCTCTCATACACAGCAATTTAGAATATAGGCTGAAGCTCAGAGAGATAAAGAGGAATCTTTTTAGACCCATAAATATATTTAAATCTGAGATGAGCTGCTGGATAGAAAGTCATTGTTTCACATGAAAATATCTACTCTGCTATGGTTATTATATTTCTTGTTCGCTGTAAATAAATCTTTATACAGTCAGGAAAAAGTCTGACTTAAGCTGCATTCAGGTTAAACAAAATGTAACATAACACAATTATTTCTTGCTCCTAAATCAAACCTTATAAAATATAATGTTTTATAATACCTTACTCAATGTTCCATTATCATACCAAAATGCCATCATTTTCCCTTTTTTTAAAAGAAATTCAAACCAAAGACCCTTTGTACCAACCCATCCTCTATCTCACTCTGTAATGTTTCTATGTGATAATTGTGATACATATAATCTGCTTATAGAAACTTTCCATCTTTCTCCTGGTTATTAGTCAAAGGAAGAAATCTAATGTTTCCCTTGACACAGAGCTCAGAGAAAGACCTCCCATTTCCATCCCAACCTCTTTCCCTCTTTGAAGCTCATGGGAATTATGGAGAAAATGGTCAACAATGATACTCCACAGTCTTCTTCTTGAATGGAAGTGTTAACACAAATGTAGAAACAGTTCCCCATTTCCCCCACACCCCCCAAAATGAACGAGTAATCATAAAGGAAGAAAAGATTCAAGGGTAATCATGTAACTGATGTACTGAATGGGTTAACTTCATAGGGTGAAATCAGGTAAGAGCTTTATTTCCCTACCACTTCTTTTAAATAATTCCTGTCCTTCCTTAAATCTGGATGATCTCTCAGATCCCATACCTTTTCTGAGTACTATAGAATATTAGGGTTAAAAAAAACTGAGTCATATTTAAATAGAACGTTATAAAGAATTCATCCAATTCCAAGCTTCTCCCTTCCCACCAGATCTGGCCCAACCAGTGATTCCATAGCCAGGATTGGAAGTGGGGGGGGGGGGCATGGTCTGTTCCTCTCCATCCTTGATGCATCTCCTTCCCCACTCTTTTAAGAGAAGGCATGAAGTGGGAGACAGTAAAAGTAAAGGAGCAGAGTTTTGTTGTTGTTGTTGTTTGTTTGTTCAGCTGATGCTGCCTCTCTCAGTTCTCTTAGGTGTCAAATATCCTCTGTCAAGGCAAGCACTGAAATACAACTTTTTCATGAGGTTCACTAGAGGGGATACCCACTTCACAGGGTCCCCTATATTGCACAAGTCCCTGATGGGGTGACATAGTCTCCAGCTGAACCCATAAAGTTCCTCCCCAGCTCCTGTCCCAGTTGGTACATCTCTGTTTCCCCACATCATTGCACAGAGCAGTGCTTTCAGTGCACCTTGATCCTAGTTACCTTCTTTAGTATTGAGTTGCTTGCTGGGAAACTCTTGCTTTTCCAAACCACAGAAGTGCAGTTTGCCCCCACTGTTGTCCTCTTTTCTTATTTTATATTGAGGGTTTGCAAACATTTTCCCATCTTCATCTTCTCCAGACAAGGAGTCTTGTGTTCCCTATATTTGGCAAGTCAACTATGGGAGGGAGTAAGGATTTCTGAATATATCTCCAAAGTCTGCACATGGTAGGGTAGAAAGCAATGAAGACTAGAATGATAAAAGTTAGGATGGCATGACTAATGCCTCAATATCTTTGCACATCAGTTTACCCACAGTTAAATCCTGGTTCTCCATGTATCTTTCAGTTCTAACATTTAAATTGTTCAACGAGAATGGTTAAATAGAACACAACTAAAACACTGAAATATCACATGCTTATAATGGAAATGGAAGGAACACATTCCAGGGAGTATGAAAAAGGGTTTATGAAGGAAGGGAATTTAAAACCTAACTATGATTTTACCCATAGTGTCTAAATTTAGTCAGTGAACATTGAGTAAAATTATATTACATAAATAATGTAATTCTAGTGCCTAACAAACAGTGAATAGTAATATGGTATAACAACTGACATGTAATAATTATAAGAATTATCACATGACACCATAAAGCTCCTGGAAGAGAACATAGGCAAAACATTCTCTGACATAAATCGTACCAATGTTTTCTTAGGTCAGTCTCCCAAGGCAACAGAAATAAGAACAAAAATAAACAAATGGGACCTAATCAAACTTATAAGTTTTTGCACAGCAAAGGAAACAATAAACAAAATGAAAAGACAACCTACAGAATGGGAGAAAATATTTGCAAACGATGAGACCAACAAGGGCTTAATTTCCAAAATATATAAACAGCTCACACAACTCAACAACAAAAAAACAAACAACCCAATCCAAAAATGGGCAGAAGACCTAAATAGACATTTCTCCAAAGAAGACATACAGATGGCCAAGAGGCACATGAAAAGATGCTCAACATTGCTAATTATTAGAGAAATGCAAATCAAAACTACAGTGAGGTACCACCTCACACTGGTCAGAATGGCCATCATTTAAAATTCTAGAAGTATCAAATGCTGGAGAGGGTGTGGAGAAAAGGGAACCCTCCTACCAACATTCCCTGTTGCTGGGAATGTAAGTTGGTACAGCCACTATGGAAAACAGTATGGAGGTTCCTCAGAAAACTAAAAATAGAATTATCATATAATCCAACAATCCCACTCCAGGGCATACATCCAGGCAAAACTATAATTCAAAAATATACATGCACTGCTATGTTCAGAGCAGCACTATTCACAATAGCCAAGACATGGAAACAACCTAAATGTCCACTGACAGATGAATGAAGAAAGAAGATGTGGTACAAATATACAATGGAATACTACTCACCCATAAAAAGGACAAAATAATGCCATCTGCAGCAACATGGATGCAACTAGAGATTATCATACTAAGTGAAGTAAGTCAGAAAGAGAAAGGCAAACACATATGATATCACCTATATGTGGAATCTAAAATATGACACAAATGAACCTATCTACAAAACAGAAACAGTCTCAGGAACATAGAGAACAGGCTTGTGTTTGCCAAGGGGGATGGGGGTTGGGGGATGAGTGGAGGGGGAGGTTGGAGTTAGCAGATATAAGCTATTATATATAGAATGGATAAACAACAAGGTTCCACTGTATAGCACAGGGAACTATACTCAATACCCTATGATAAACCATAATGGAAAAGAATATTAAAAAAAGAATGTATATATATGTATAACTGAATCACTTTGCTGTACAGCAGAAATTAACACAACATTGTAAATCAACTATACCTCAATAAAAAAAGAATTATCACATATAATTCTATATTCTCATACAATCCAGCATTATATTAAATTACAATTATTATTATAAGTATGTAATTATATATATATTGTATGATAATATAGTAAACTATAACTATAGTTTATGTATTGTTTGAAGTCTCAGCTCTTTCAGATCTGGGATTATAAATATACCCATTAAACAAAATATGTACTTTACAGATAGCTACATAAGGGGCCATCCTTCGGATTTTACTAGGAAAGAAGTTACTTGAGAACATCAAACAAAAAATGAGTGAAGACAAGAATTTGGCAATGGACTTCAAATATTCTAACATGAATTCTAGGCAACCTCTGCTGATAGGGCACTTAGAGAACCTGTCTTTAAATTGTATTGCCTTTTCCTCAAAACACAGCTTTATCTTGCCCAAGCAAAAAGGAATCTAAATTAAGAAGCATTCTAGAGAGTAGAAACATAATCAGTGCAATTGAAGAGAAGGCAGGTAATGAGCAGGACACTGCCAGGTGCTGGGCAGCAACCAATGAGCACTATAGTGCTGATTGCAGCAATGCAGAGATGGAACTAAAAGCTTAGGGGGTACACATCGATTTCTAGTTCTAATACAGGGTAGCAAATATCCAGGTGTTCTGTTGGTCTGTGGCTTTGGTATGCCCATTAGCTCTGGCCCTTCTTGGTCCCTTTTCTGTTTTCCTCAGTGTCTTACAACCCATTTCATGGTCACATTCGCTGTGAAGTTCGGCAGGCACACTGGCCATGGTGGGCAGTTCCTTGGCAACACATCATGTTCATTTTGCTCAATATGTGATTATTGGGGAATTGAGTACAATAGCTACTAGTACTCATTTCTACTGGTATTTCTCCTTTGTGTTCTGAATGGTCACCTCAGTTCTTTGACATGAGATCTGCTTCTTGCTGCCTTTCTCATCACTTCAACTCCATACCACTGATACCACCAGTAGCCTCCTGACTGTATAAAGCACTTTATTTCCCTGAGCCCCTACTTCTCATTTGAAAAATGGCATTAGCAATGAGATAATCTCCAAAATTCCTGTTCCCTCGAAGACTTGCTACAGCACACACCTCACAGAAAGGCAGAGTGGTCAACACCACCATAAGACAGCTAAAGCCAAAACCAGGAGAGGAGAGTGGGTATCAGATACGAAAGTAAAACCCCAAGAAGAATCAAAGTCAGAAAAAGGTTAATTCAAGTCAACACAGGTTTGAGCTCAACAATTACAGTCTAAGGGAGAAGAGATGATTTTTGCTATAGTTGCAAGCATTCAACAATGATGGAATAAAATTGGCTTGAACAATTTGGGATCTTTTAATTAAGGGGCTTGGATTTCTAAAATCAAAATTACCTTGGAAGGGGATTGCTTAACTGAAAGTGAATTGAGAAGTGTGGCGCTTGTAACACTTCACTCAGCCTGAAGGTCAGGTGATGTAAGCTTTGTAGAAAGTGTATTCCTTTAAGCTGGAGTTGAGATATTACACAGCTGGCTTGCTGAAAAAAAAATATATCAGTAATTCCAAATTTCTGCAGTCCAGAGAAGCCTCTATTTTCTTTTTATTTCTACAAGATCTCAAGGGGCTCTGTCTCAAAAGCAGAAAGTGATGGTAGCAGCAGAATCAATCGAGACTCACTAGGAAGAGAGATGACAGAATGCAGCAAGTGAAAAAAAAAAAAAAAAAGAAATGATCTTGGAAGAGGTTGCAAGGAGGCCACTTCTGAAAATCCCCTCTGAAAGGCATTTGCTGGTCTCAAAGGGCTTTAGCATGAGCCCAGAACCTGGAATTTATTACATAAACATTTACTAAGCAAATGCAATGATTCAGAGAGAGCACCCTGCCCTGCTCCTTTCCCTGACTTTTATTTTGTGCATGTGTGTATATGAACTCAGGTGTGATTACTACACTCCTGTGTGAATATGAGCATATTTATAAATTATACATACAAGCCTCAATGTTATGACTTCATTGGAGCATGTCTTAAATGGTTGACCTAGACAGTAATATGTGTTAAATATTTCTACACACATGTGTTTTAACATCATTGGTTGTGGTATGATTTCTATAAGGATTTATCTCTGGGCCCAGGTTAAAGCTTACCATACACCATCATTCCTGAGGACCCTGGCCTTCTGAACTCAGAATAACATGGGATCAAAGTGAAACTACTCACTTCTTTTTCAGCAATTCCTACTGGGGAAAAAGTGCTCCATCGTGTATCTGGAGATATACTTCCCCCCCAGATGGGCAATCTTCAACAGCATACCTAATCTCTCTGAGCCTAGATTTTGGTATCTGTAAATCAAGGGGGTTAAGCCAACCTAGAGGTTTCCAAGTCTTGTTTTCTGAAGTCTTAAGTTTCCTCAGAGGTATCTTTGGTGCTACCTCGAGGGCCAGGAGGAGGCTCAGGTGACCTCTGATTTTAAGAGAGCAGTTCTGCTTCTGTTTGTCTTACATCTTGGGACCCTGCACAGGCTGTCAATGGAAAAAAAAACCATTTATTGCTAAAGAAGAATGTATCATAATCCAGACCTGTAAATTCTGTAAGGTACCATATCACACCTTCTGTAAGTTAGGAGAACTCATGGCCACTTCCATTTTGGGGCCTCCTGATGAAGAGAAGCTAAAAAAGATTCCAAAAATGACAAGTTACATAAGGTATGTGAAGAACGTCTTTCAGTGATGTCAGTGTTTCTCGTTCCTGTGTGCGTCAACTTATTTGGAGACAGCCTGTCAATTTGAGGTTCTTGGTAAATGTAAGGAAAAGGCCGAATGGTTTTCTTGTCTCCCTCCAAATCACACTCTCAGAATAATACCTGGTTCCTGCCAACTCCCCTTCTCTATGTATCTGCGAGTCTTAGATAACCCTCACTTCTAGGATTGGAATATTCCCATAAAATTACTCCACAGGAAAGCTCCTCTATCAAGCACCTAAAGAACTCGTAAGTGTTCTTCATGTATTTCTATTACATCTTTCTAGATATCACCTTATTAGATGTCTTAACAGGGTTACTTTATTTCAAGAAACACATTCCAACAATCAAAATATTTGATTAGCCCAAACCCAATACAATAAAGAAATGTGAATGGGTCTCTGAATTTGCAGTAATGGGAGCTGACAACTATTGGAGTCTATGTTAAATCAGTGTTTCTTACTTCACAAAAGGTGAAAATCTAGCAAAATATTTCATTTTTAAACCATCTAAACCCCGGAAGAAGCAATAAACTATGAGATGAATCATAAATAATGAAAAAAAGACCCATTTTTTTAGACATAGAAGTGAGAGAGATATAAAAAAAGGTTCTGCTTTCCATGGGTGGCATTGTATAAAGCTGTTTATTTTAGTTGTGTACCATGGAATGCATTCATTTTGTCTTTTGACAGTTCTGTAAAATAAATGCTGGCGCTGCATTCCACCAGATACCTAAAGAACTCAGCTTATTAGGGGCCTGTAACTGGTGAGAGTGTTGCTGGAATTAATTGGATTCACCGGGTACAACAGTTTTTGAGAAATGTAACCCACCACACAACATACAAGGAGACAGGAGAACGGTAGGTGTTCATGCCTTCTTGAGGCAAAGAGAGTTGAGAGCAGTGAAGCTTTGTTGAGAGCATTCTGATTCCTATTTCTTCCTGTTGTAAGAGGTCTAGTTGGGGTCCCTGAGACCTTTTAATTCCATTGATTTAGCATCTTAGAAATCAAGCTTAGCTGCAGGGGTACAGGCCAGCAATCAAACTTGTGTGATCTTGCTAGAAACCAGCCTTGGTGTCACGCTCCAGCCTGCTGGTTTCAGTTTATTTTTGGCACTCGTGGATTTAACCCTCAGGATTTTGAGGCCTCCCTAGAGCACCTGAAGGTCCATGCCACGTAGCAATTTATCATTTTGTTAAGGAATAAACTTGACTCTCAGGCTTCAAAGCTTAATATGCAAGAAGGAGTCACTTAGCAAGTTTACTAGGCCTAGGTGGTCTCTAAATACTGATAGCTCAGGCTGGTCATTTTTGTTCTATACCTTTGCTACCTTGGCAATACGTTTTGGTGGTAAAATTCATATCCTTCTTGTAAAGAAAATCTTCTGCTTGTTCAGTGATGAAAATGAGGGGAATAACGTAGGCCCAAGGCATGGTTCTTAGCCAGAAAATAAAGTACTTTTGAGCAGTGAACAGTATTAGAAAAGGCAACACTATAAAGATGGCAGAAAGATCAGTGGTTGCCAGGAGTTGCTGGGGTGGGGGAAGGGGTGAGGGAAAGGGACAGACAGGTGGAGTACAGGGCATTTTTAGAGCAGTGAAGATATTCTGTATGATACTGTAACGGTGGACGTACGATATTACGCACTTGTCAAGAGCCCTAGGACTGAACTACACAAAATGTAAACCCTAGTGTGAACTATGGACTTCAGCTAATAATAATGTATCGATAGTGGTTCATCAATTATAATAAATGTACTACAGCCATGCAAGATGATCCTAGCAAAACTGTGTGGGGAAGAGGAGGCACATAGGAACTCTTTCTGCTCAATTTTTCTATAAACATAACACTGTCCTAAAAATAAAGTGTATTCATGAAAAAAACTGTATCAGAAGGTAGCTCAGATCTACACAGCAGGAACAACTACGTAAGTACTTTAGAAACAGAAAAAGTGATCCATGGAACCATTTAAGGAAGGGCTATGCGCCGTGCAAATGAGAAACAAAATGTTTATCAAAATGAAATAAATTGTTATCTGGTTATGTTAAAAAAAATTTAACTGAACAGTGATATTCGAATAAGCCAAAAGCCCGTACTTCTGTGAAGCAACCAGTAAGACAACCAGGCTGACCTTTCCCATGAGTAAAATTTAGGAATTGTTTTCGGAAGTGTTCTATGCTGTGAAATTAATAGGAGAAGGCCGCTTAGCTGCAAAAACATGTCTTCAGAGTTGAAGAGAGGAATGGACACATATTAAAGGAAGATGCCTTTTGCAAATGTGCATATCCAGGAAGGAAGAAGTAATTTTGGAATCTAAAGAGTCTGAGGGCAGACCGTCTTCTCTGATATCTAGCAAATACACCCCAGGACTCAGGGTCACCTTCCCGAGCTGCTGTGACTTACTTCACACTTCTGTGTAATGCATTTTGTCTTCCTCTTCACCCTTATCCACACCTCAGCACATTTTATCACCACTGAGGCCGTTTTGCTGATTTACGTTACTAGCAAACGATGATAATGTAGTAAAGGGTTGGGTTTATTTTAGTTTTTAAAGCTATATACATACAAATGACTTAAGCTCATATATCCAGAATTGTTCAGGGTCTGAAGAGTTCAGTTAAAGTTTTCAGTTATAGCTAATGTTTTGTGGAGGGGAGGAATGAAATATTCCTTGAAATGAATCCATTGAGGATTCTTGAAGGCCTTGGGAAGGTTCCCTTTCGAATGAGAAGGTCTGTTTTAATTTAAAAGAATTGAGAACATTTAGTGCCCTGGCAGAAGGAAAGTGAAAATCCTATTGAATTTCAGAATAAATGTTTGAATGATGAAGCTAACTATATAGGAGCAATGCAAATGGAAGCCATATGAACAAAAACAAAAGAAACATATAAAAGCAACTCAGGCTAGTATATACTTTTCTATAGAGATCAAAACAAGATTCCAGAGAGGCAGGGTAGCTTATAAATGTAATATCAGTAGAGCGAATCAGAAAAAAATGTTTCTAGCTCAAAATATAATTAACCAGGCACTTTGCAATTACTGACAACTTGTGTTTTTCAGTCTTATCACAGATCTTCTTTGAGCTACATATGTTACTGAGAAAATTAGCATGTTACATAGCTATAACATTCAAGGCATTACTTTGAAAAGCACCACATATAAAATAAACATTGCCTTGAAAACTGGGAGATCGCCAGGGACTTATGTCAAATGCAGTCCTCTCCAGTTATATCTGATTTTTCCATTTTATATCTTCCTCAATCATTAGGGCTTAACCTCTACAGGAATTTACACGAGGATAGCTTACATACCTCAGCAAATATAAATTTTCCAGGGGTTCCATTCGATCCTTAGAAGGCCTTAGGCATTAGTGCTAAGAATTTTGGGCAGGATAGCTGTTTTGGAAAAGGGCAACACTTGGGTTCTTGACCATATGGGGGTTTGTACAGAACAGAAGATGGAACTAGGCCTGCTCTGTGTGGACATTTACATCTTCTCCTTCTGTTTCTACAGAATGAATCCAGGGGGAAAAGGCCTAGTGGCAAGCCAAATCAAATGATTTGAGTTATTTTAAGAAGAAGCAGTTCATTGCACTGGTTGACAAACTTAAAATGCCTGGACAGCCTGTTCGAAGAGCCAGCAGCAGGAAGAGGAGAGACTGTGCCAGAAACTCAGGCCAAGAAGCACTGAGAGGGCTGGTTCAGCCCCCCTCCTGTGAATTAGCATGTCAATGGTCCTACTCCCCCGGGGTCTGAGAAAGCCAGGGATACTATTTTCACAGTGGGTCAGGTCCTAAGATCTTCCTTTCCATTCATTTGTATCACTTTCTAGGAGTGGGTCCCTGATTCACTGATATAAATAGGAGTAGATAACAAAGGGAAATAATTCATTGTGAGATCTGGATTTCTTTTCCTCTCAACGTTAATAGCTATTGTGTGTACTACACGTCACAGAATTCAAAGCATTGTGGTTACAGCATTTAGCATCTTATTGAACCTCATAGCACCTTGTGAGATGGTATGACTTTTCCCACTTAGAGGTGAGGAACGGAGGCTCAGGGAAATTGTAACTAAGTGGTTCGATGTATCAACATGATAAATGGTAGAGCAAGAATTTGGAAATTCAGATTAAGTGGATTTCACTGAAAACGGAACCAAAGGTCCATTCCTAATGCACACAGAAAGACCTTCTTAGTTACAACAATAAGAAACCGAGCACCTAGTAAACATCTGGCTGTGTGCTAGGTACTCTGCATGCTTGACTCCTGAACCATCATAAAACAAAGCAAAATGAGAGAAAACCATCTTCATATCAAGGCAGGGCACAAAGTGGATAGAGATGACATGAGAATGATTTTCCGGGAGAGACGGAGCCTGCCAAAGATGGTGAAAATAAACTTTTTGAAAGGAAAATTTTAATTTTCATTCAGCTCTAAATGAAGAAGTGTCTGCCAAGGGGTGCTGGCCAAAAGCAGCCTCTCACTGGATAGATCCCACATTCACGGTCATGGCTATTAAACTGCGGAGATTCTTATTTTATAAATCAGTTGTTGCTAATAGAGTCACGTTAATTTCCAGAATCCACAAACGAGACGGTAAACCAAAGGCAATTTTACCTCTATTTTTATCTCTTATTTCAATGACCACAAATATATCTGGGCTAAGTCATCTCTAGTCAGTGCAGTTATCTTTTGAGGAGGAAATTTACCGATGCCTAACTAAGAAACAATGCACTCCATGCAGAGACACAAGGTCACTTTAAATATACAGTCCACTTAGGCTGAATGTTAATATGGGCATCTTTTAGCTGGCCATTGCCCAAATTTATAGAAAAGCAGATTCTCCAGCCAGAAAGCTTCCCTGTTCCAGCTTGTGTGAGGAAGGAAACTGTCAAGCGCTGGCAAAGGAAAACAGACTGTGGTTGATGAGCAACTCAAATATTACGATATATTGGACCTCAGATAGCACTGCACCTCATTTCCTGGCACATATTTGCCCTCAGGAAAAGGAAAATGAGTTTTGCTTTAACAATAGAGCATTTAATTAGTCATAGGTCGCAGCTGATGAACACAGACTCTGGTTTCACATATGCCCCTAAGCCCTCCACTTCCTATGGTGCTTATTCAACAGGTAACTGCAGTTTTATCTGCCCACTTTCAGATGCAGTGCCAACCCTTTAAGAACTTACAATTTATGAAATAGCCATGTCTAACATAGTCACAGTTGCTATGTCCTAGCTCTCTGTTCATAATTTTCTCTGAATACATTTAGTAAATTGTCATTTGAAAACATTTAACATTTGGAGTATTTTAGTGTGGATCCTATATAGTCCCCCTGGAAATGGAGTCTCTAAGGAAATGGCATATTCTACAAATATTGAGCTGTCCTAGGTTTAGCTGTTTTTTAAAACAATTTTATTGAAATATAGTTGATTTACAATGTTGTGTTAGTTTCCGGTAGGCAGCAAAGTGATACAGTTATATATACATAAAACCTTTTTTATAGATTCTTTTCCATTATGTTATTACAAGATATTGAATACAGTTCCCTGTGCTATACAGTAGGGCCTTGTCATTTATCTATTTTATATATAGTAGTGTGTATATTTTAATCCCAAACTCCTAGTTTTTATGTTTTTATGTAAAGTAACACTTTTCGTTTTTTTCTGGTCCTCACTTTCATGGGTTTTAAAATGTTTTTCTAATAGAGAAAAGAAGATTAACCTTATTACTTCTGCACTGCTGAACCGCTCTTCTGCAAAGACCCTGTGAAAGGCGGCCTTGTCTTGTGCAGGTTCTCACATGGAATGCTGTCGCTGGAGCACTGTGGTCCCTGTGTATTCCGGTGGTGCATCTCCCTTTCTCTTCCCCCTTCTCTTTGTCTCTTGTGTTGTTACATAAGCACAGGAGGGTACGTGGCCAAAGGACAGAAAGGAGGACTCAACTGGTGAGAAAAATCTTACCAGGTGGATGGAATAAGAATTCATAAAATAAGACCAGAAAAAAAGCTGCAAGCTGTGCTCCTCATTGCTTTCTTATTCATGTCTTGATTTTATTGCAAACTGAGTCTGTCTGGAGTCCTGTCCTGGATACTGGTGCTCCATGAAAGAGTCAGACATGAATCCAGCTTTCAGGTGTCCCCCCTCTGGTAAGGGAACTGTGACATGCATGCAGCAATAATCTAAAACAGGGTGTTATAAATACTAGAGAAGAGGTATAAACAGCTTGAAGAAGAGGTGGTTCTGCAACTTGAGAGGAATAGGGAAAGAAAGGCTTCATGAAAGAAGTTGTATTTGGGTTGAGCCTTAAAGGATAGCAGAGTTGTTCTCTCCATCTGGTGTGCCATTCCACTTCTATTGTCACCTTTCCAAATCCGAGCCATCCCTCCTTTGGACTCTAGCCTATTTGTAAAGCCATTCCTGAAGCTACACCAGAACCTGTTCATATTTTCTTTGCATTTCTTGGACCAGGAGTCACTTTGCACTCCTCTTGTAGCATCTATCACACACTCTTTCTTGTATTACACTTGTCTGTGTATTTAGTGGTTGGCTGTACTGGACAGCTAGTTTTTCCCAGCTTTCCTTGTCCCTTTCAGCACATAGCCTGGTTTGTATCATAGGTCCCCAGTGACTCCCTGTGACAAAAACATGAATGACTTCATTTACCTTCCTCTTCATTATATCCACTGGCCTGTGGTACTACATGCCCACCCTTTCTACAAAGGAGCAATCCAAGCAACTGCTTCTCTATCTTTCCCAATATTGGGGGAAAATACATTAAGAAGCTTCACCTTATACACAATGAAGGCTGGACTCATAACACGAGGTTGTACCCTGCATGTTGGTTTCTTACAAGATCGTATGTAACTCAGGAGGAAAAGCCAGTCTAAAAACCCCAATGTTGTATTATTACACAGCTTCCCATGAACGATTAAGCTGAAAGCTGGACTTGCCTTTGATGACTGTGTCTAGTTATGTTATGTTATGGACCCTGATTTTAACTTTGAATTGCTATTTTTCTCTGAAACCTACTGCCCTAATTTTGTCTGCCTCAGGGAAAACTGTTGGCCCATATAAAGTATTTTAAAGGTAATATGCAGACTCTTAAATGGACACAAGTGAATGAGTACAAGTGTTGACATGCCCTAAATTAAATATATTTGCAACTAGTTTACTAATGGTAAGAAAATAAATCAGACATCAAGATTAATTTAATTTTCAGCCCTTTAGGCCTAAACCAAGTGTTGGAATAAACATTCGAGTTTCTTTCAACTGGAGTCCTGGAGTAAAGATAGCTGTACAATAACCAATTTCGACAAAGAGTTGTTAGAACATTAAAACAAATTTTCTATAAATTACAATTATTGGCAAAATTTCACTTTCCCTTTCAGAAAGGGAATAATGTAGCATTAAGTTTTCGTTCTGTATGTCAAGACATGAAGCAGAGAAATAGGGATTTGTTTATTTTTTATTTAGTCCTTCCATCCATAGTAATAATTCATTCATCCATCTTGGTGTGAGCCATTGCTGTGTTCTCCCTTAGTGATTTGGATACCTCTTGTGCATCATTTCACATCCTTTCAGCCCCAGCTCTTACTACAGCCATTATTATTACCACATGGCCCATGTTGGCTTTGACCGCCTTCACTCATGCCATGACAACACCTCAGCTCAAACAGTGTGGTCTCACTTCCTACTCCAGGAGTTCTCTGATACTGGCATGTAGGACATTTGTGGGAATACACTTGATACTCACATATATGTAACCTAGAATTTCAGGGGGGTTCATGAACGTGAGGCTATTCTTGACGAATTCAGGCTCAAGCATCAGTCATCTGCAATGTGGCCAACTTGCTAGTGTGATATTGTATATCTTTCTCTCCTTCCCTGCTTCTCTTCCCAAGTCCCTAACTCCAGGATCACTTCCCAAATAAACTACCTGCATTCAAGCCTTCACCTCAAGCTCACCTTTCAGGGGGACTAAGGATAAAATGGTTGCTACCAGGACTGGCTGGAGAAAAATGTTATGATGGGATTTTGGAATTGGACCCCTTAACAGACAAATAGCAGTAAGGACCCATTGTTGGTGGTAAGCAGGGGTCGTGGTAATACCTAGTATGCAGTGGCATCAGAATTATTCTCAGATGTGATAGATTAGGATGGGGTAGGAGAAAGTGTTAACCAAGCCTGACAGAGGAAATACAGTTCCTTCTCCAGAAGGAGATACTTATACAATGAAGGAATCAGCTAATATGTACCAGGAGGTATGAGCAAACTATATGTGGGTATGGAACATGAGGATTTTGGACTGTGGTATGGGGAGGAATAAACCTGAATAGGGGATATGAGGAGGAATATGGCCGATGGTCAATGTCCTTGCAGGCCCTCATAGATCCACTCCTAATATGCTACTAGGATTGCTCCTTGAAGACTGGCCTGAATGATGGCCTAGAGTAATGATGTGGAGATGCTGAAGCTGTCTTGGTAGAGTATGGAAGTTAGATGCTTGAGGAGGTAGAAATGTTGAATGTATTCATTATGTCGATATATAATCAGAGAACTCATCCCTTGACTATTTTTCCAGAACAGTCCCTTCATTAAGGCAATAAAAACACACTAGTGAGGAAACACTGATATCTTTGAAAACCACAGTGGTGGCTGCTCTCTATAGGACAGAATTTACAAAAAGAGGTTCCACCACGGGACTGAGTTTCATAATACCAGTGAGGATGACAGGATTCTAGAAAGACAGAAGTAAGGTGGGTGGCATTTAACCGTCAGAAGTTGACGTAATTTCCACAATGGGCAAGAAGGCCAGAGTGCCTATCAGACCCATAGGACCTAGCATTGCCGGGAGCAATATGTACATAAACAGTGATGAATGTTACTTCCTTTTTTAAAATCAGGAACCAGCAAGCAGAACTCTGACGTCAATTGCTACAGTGGAACAAATTGTGATTTCTTATCCAGTCTCCAGATCTAAATCAATTAACAGACCCACCACCCAATGACTGATGGGATAATCCTGCGGTGTCACCAGAAATGTGTACAATAAATATTCCCATTGTCCTTCTCCTAATGTATCTACAGCCATTTACTGGTAACTCTGCACTGGAGAAAAGATAGTATTCAGACTTTTCAAGGATCACTGGACACAGAGTCTACCACTGACACTAGGGGTACCAAAACATCATCACAGTCCCTTGGTGCTAAATGTATTTCTGCCCCAAGTACACCTTCGTTGGGTTCTCAGACCAATCCTGTGGTTATTTTCCTGGGCCCTAGGTATATAAATTGGGCTACCAATGATTAGTAGCTAGGAGAACCCCTGTTATGGTTCTCTAACCAGTGAAATATGAATCATTTTTGTAGCAACAGTCAAATGTAAGCCTCAACAACTACCTCCTGTCATAATAGTAAATGGAAATAATAGCATATTCCAGGAGGAATTGCAGAGATTAGGATAACTATCAAAGACTCAAAGGATGAAAATATCCCCCATATAGTCCCATTCAATTTATCTGCTTGTCCCCTGCAAAAGCAGTTGTAGTATGAGGCATGAGAGTGGGCACCCATAAAGTCAACCAAATTGTAGCCCTAATCAGAGCTGCTGTGCTGAATGAGGAATGCTACTGGGAGGATAAATACAGACTCTGGAACAGGGCATACAGCCATAGATCTTCATAGGTGAAGCCTATATGGTGAATGCATCCTTCTTCATCCCATCAGTAAGGATATCAGAAGTAGTTTGCTTTTATGTAGTAAAGATAACAGTTTACATTTACTGTCTGGCTCCAGAACTATGACCACTCTTTGACACAATACAAGCTGTAGAGACCTTGTTCACCATGACTTCCCACAGAAGATCATGCTGTTTCAATATATTGACGACATCATGTTATTAGACCTGACGATCAGGATACAACAATTATCCTAATAGAAACATGCATGCCAAAGCATGGGGATTGAATCCCTCTGACAGTTACAAGTTTATTACCTCAGCTCCAAATCCACCTTTTATGAACTACTTCTGTGGGAATATTTGGGAACTTACACTTCCTTTGCAGTGAGTATAATATTAATCTTTGTCAATAGAGGGCACTTGAGAGACATTGCAGAGAAAGGGGCTTTTTTTTGGTTCAGGTGCGCTGTTTTGATGCTTCTTACTCCTATTCTGCAGCTAGCAGAAACGCATGCATGGAGACATCCAGAGATGCTTTGCCATAGCTTCAAGCTCAGAGCACACAATCCTTTGGGGAGCTTGCAGCATGAGCCCTGGCCCAAGGACCACCTGGCTGATGCCCTCTAGATGTGGACACAAGCACGCTGGGCCTTATGCTACCTTGCTGTTGAGCAAGCCGCTGATGCCTCGACTTCCTCTGTCAGCCCACCCATTAGCATTGATCTGCCAGCATCCTGGAGAGATATTTCCAATTTGCCCAGGCAAAGCAGTGAATTCTCTGCCATCCAGTGGGCTGCAACCACATGTATTTCACAATTTGAACCCCAGCCTTGGGGAGGGGACCTCCAGGTAAGTTAGTTCCTTCCTTGCATATTCTCTCTCAATCCTAGGGTAGCCTTTAGAGCTTTCTTTAAATCTTGATAGTCATTTTCCTGTTATAGTTAATTCTTGATGTTAAACTTTGGGTTTTTATCTTATGATTATACCCTGACAGACACAATCTCACAAAAAATCAGGATCTGCTACTTTGGTCAATACTTCAAGAGTCTAATGGTCTGTGTCATGGTGGGACATACTCTCTAAGGTAAAATACAAAACCCTTATACTAAGAAACAGGCATAGCACTTGGTTGGTCTCTCTGGATTTTGAAGGTACCATACAGCTTCTGGCATGCCCTTTGTCCCTGGTTGAGATGCAGCATTTGATTATGAACCACCAAGTGACTGTATGACCAAAGTTCCATCATAAGCTGGTTTCATAAAATTCACCAAAATCCTAAGTGTGGGTAGGCTCAATAACAATCAACTGTATGGTAAAAAAGGGTACATTCAAGATTAGATCCAATAGGTCCAAAAGGCCTAAAAACATTGCATGATAAGATGGCCCAGACTCCCATGGCACCTGCCTCTGTTGCACCAACTTTTCTCCAACAACTCACGCCAATGGCCCCATGAGAAATTCCCTGCGACTAACTGATGGAAGCAGAAAGTCTCAAACCTGCTTCACAGACTGGTTGGCTCAATATACTAGCACTAGCTGAAAACAGACTGCCGTTGTCTATATCGTCTTTCTGTGGTGGCTCTAAAGGACACTGATGAAGGGAAATTCTTCCAGTGGGTAGAGCTTTGATCAGTATACTTGGTTTTCATTTTGTATGTGAAAAATGTAGCTTGAGTATGGATATTTATGGCCTCCTGGGCAATGGCAAATGGTTGTGTTGGTTGCTCAGGAGTCTGGAATGAATATCATTGGAGAATTGGAGATAAGAAATTCTGGAGAATAAGTACATAGATGGACCTATGGGAGAAGAATGGATTTTCGTTCTTCTCTCTTAATGTCTGCCAGAGAACATGCCTTTTACATGCCAAACAGCATATTTTCTCAGATACTCCAATGATGTTCCAATGGACTCATGAATGACAGGGACATGATAGACAAGATGGAGGCTAGCCCTGTCTGGGTCATTCCATCTCACTAAGCTACTGCTCACCAAGCTTAGTCTCACATCAGCTACTGCTCTTGCTCATGTACACTGACTGGGTTCCCACTCCTTGGCACCAGAGAAGCTATGATTAGGCTCTAAGATAAAATACATACATACACACATACACATATATACACACACACACACACACACACACACACATATATATATACACACACACACACACATATATATACATATACACACACACACATATACATACACACACATATATACACACATATATATACACATATACACACATATATATATACACATACATATATACATATACACACACACATATATACACACACATATATATACACATACATATATACATATACACACACATATACGTATACACACATATATATACACACACATTTATATACATATACACACACACATATATACACACATATACATTTAGAGAGAGATTGAGAGAACCAACAGCTGATAAATGCAAATGTGTACCCAACAGTTAGAATACACAAATCCAGCAAAGAACTTGCCCCATTTACCATGATCCCTGTGACCTACCTGTAGTGTATATGCTTCACATTCAGAAAACGTAAGTTCTGTGGATTAGAGTCCTGATTCCCAGTAGCATGTAGGGGAATGCTTTCACCAAGGAATATGGTAAGGATTCACTGAAATTGAAATTTTGACTAACACCTGGTTACTCTGGGTTTCTAATATCAATAGACCAGTGGGCAAAGAAAGGGATTACTATGCTGGTGGGGTAACTTTCCCTGCTTACCATTTGGAGTTAGGATTGGAGGGTATGTCTGGAGCACAGAGGATTCAATGTGGTTTTTATTTCTTCCTTGCATGGTGATAATAGCGAACAGCCAACTGTAGCAACCACAGCCTGAACTTGACAAGGCAACCAAGGGCTTAGATACCTTGGAAATAAAGGTTTGGGTTACTTCACTACAAGCAACCTAGATCGGCTGAACTGATGATTTAGGGTTAGAGAAACAGAGAATGTGTGGAATAGCCCAGGGTGATGATTAATATCAATTATAGCCTTACAATCACTAGTGCTGTTTCACTGACTCTAAGGTATGAAGTTTGTAGAGATTGAGGCTGGCTACCACCTTAAATAAGATTCTGTGACAGATCTTAAAGAGGTCTTGATGTTGGGCATGAGAGAATCTGAGTAAAGAGAGGGCTGAACTATACTGAATGTCTCTCATGCACTACTTCGCTTTCCCTCAGCCCCAGCACCATGGAGATCATGTCTACACAGCTTTGCACAGTGTTCTATGGCCTCATCTTACCTGTATCCTTTTATGTCCTGCTCTGGGGCTTCTCTTGATGCCAACGAGTGGAAACCCAACTAATACTCACACATATACAAACTAGGGGTGTGGAGGAGTTAACACCCATGAGGCCAATGGGGGTATCTCTTTGATCACTACACAAATCTCTGAAAGTTCCGCAGGACTGAGCAGTGGTGGCCAACCTGATTATGCACCTTTGTATTTGTTCCCTTTCCTTCCTATCTTATCTCCCCTCTATCTTTATTCCTGGCATCACATTCCAAATAGTATACCTGCAAACAACCTTTGTCCTTGGCTCTGTTTATGGTCAAATTGCCCAAGACATTAGGTAGGCACCCTCATTTCCCATCTCCAAAATTTTCTAAATACTGCAATCCAACGTACAATTTTTATTTTCTCAAATGGCAGAGTTTTGTCTCATGTCCAAAGATCAAGTTTCCCATTTGTACTGTCAATCCTATTACCTTCCATACCCTTCAGGAACTTGCTCCATCAAGCATCCCTTCTCTGCCTTTTATTCTCAATTACTCCTTTCCACGTGATTCTACTCTGTAGACTACCTTCTCAGGTTTCTGCTCTACATTAGACTTTTCTTTGACTCTAGATTCCTGCTCTTTTATTTTCACCTTCTTGAAAGACGAGTGTACTTTGGTTGACCCTCCTTCCCCACAGCTAATCCTCCACTCAATCCCTAACATCTGGTCATATAGTGTTCCTGGCCATCATTCTACATCATATTACTTTTTAAAGGTTACCAGTGACTTTTTCATTTACTAAAGTATTAAATGGTGTTCATCTTCCTTTCCTTGAGCTCTCTGAACTGTTGATTCTATTGATAGACCCCTTCCTCCTTTGTTGCCACTGTCCTCTGAAACTCAGTGTTCTCTTCTGTTTCTCCCTCTAGGGATCCTCTTCATTGATCAAAGGTACTTAGAGGCTTAGTCCTCAGCCCCTGACTATTCTAACTGTACTTTCCTTCCTAAGTAATTTGATTCAAAATAAAATATCTAACAGTACTTGGCACTGTTTCTCATCACCTTCTTTTTAATGTAAACCAACTCCTAAATCACATCTCAGCCAAAACTTTTTCCAAGGGCAAGTCACAAATTTCCATCTACCAGAAGGACTTCTCTGCTTGTGTATTGAATTGATACCTCAATTTCTCAATGTCAACAATATAATACATCATCCTTCCTCATGAGTGTGCACTTCAAAATGGCTTTCAAACTTCATTCAATAACAATGTTTTTGTCACAATCTCCTCTCTTTTTCTAGTGCCCTACTATAAATCCCTAATTTCTATTGACTTGCTATTCCACCTCTCTTAAATCTGTTTGATTTTACCAATTTTCATTGTAATCCTATTTAGGCTCTTATTTCTTATAGGATCTATTGTAACAGGCTTTTAAGTGTCTCTCTGACACTGTATACACTGATTATAAGATTAATTTTCTTCCAGCACAAATAAGGTACTGCCACTCTCTTTCTTCTAGTGAATCAATGGTTCCCAGTTCTCAGGTTTGATATTCAAGCTCTAGCCTCTGCCTATAGAGCTATTTCCACCAATTTCCCTCCCCAAAGTCTACTTCAGCACTAACTTGGGCTGTGTGTTGAAGCAGAAACTAAAGGGTGTTAAAACCAAGAAAATCTGTGTTCAGTAGTAGCTCTTCAACTAAGTGACTGGGAGATCTTTAGACAAACTTTTACCCTCTATATTCTATGATGTTCAGTTTTTCTATTCTGAAAAATTAGTATAATTAATATGTACCATAAAGCCTTGCTGAAAAGGTGAAATAAGATGATATATACAAAGCACAGAGCACAGTGTTCAACACCTAGTATGAGAGAAATAACTACTGTTTCGTTCATCTCTTTTCCTTTTTTATACATGCTCCAAGATTTCCAGAAGCAAGCCAATTCGCCAAAAGTCAACTTGCCCAATAGCTGGTATGCCAAACTGAATTGACTTTTTGGCAAATTGGTTTCGGCACATTGACATATGTCCAAGTTTACTGCCTCTGTACTTTGCTAAGATTGTTCTACCTGCCCTCATGTTACCATCTATGGGGCCTCTTCTAGTCCTTTCCACACAAAGTCTTGTCTCTTACATTTGAACTTCCATAGGGGCTTGCCTGTGTCATCACTCACCTTCTGAGTCTAACTAATGTAGCCCCTGAAATGCAGAGTGGCACGTGCTTTGGTAACTTATTTAACATTCTTATGGCAGTTGTGCTATCAAGCAGCCTCAGACACACCTTGTTCCAAGTCCAGGCTTGGTTGTAAACTGTCTACAACGACCTCATGCCAGAATGCACCAAATCCTCCAGAATGCTCTGCATTCTGGTCTCAGAACTCTCAGATGCAAAGTGGAATCAAAGACCTAGAAAACCCTCCTCTTACTGCCTTTTCTCTCAGAGGAATGTGATGTCAAATAAATAAAATGAAAAAAAAAATCTATTTGTATCCTGCCATTTGCTTTGTCTTTCTTTCTTTTGCCAACCATCCATTCTCATTTTTCTAACTACTTCCAAAAGTTAAGACCTATCATCCTCTTCTGTTTTAACTCTTATTCCAATTATCTTAGTTTCCCTACTATTAGATGAAGAATTTCCTTGTGAGTAGCGACCTCATGTTTTTATATTTTGTCTACAGTAGCATCTATCTAACATGGTACTTTGAATGTAGTAGGTTCTAAATAAATATTTTGGAATAAACAAATGTTCACTGTCTATATATAGAAATACACTGTCTATATTTCTTTACATATCTAATATGGTGTTTTGAATGTAGTAGGTTTTAAATGAATGTTTTTGGAACAAATGTTCACTGGCTATATATGTAAAGAAATATAGACAAGATCTCAATCCACAAGGAATTTACCTTTCAGTGGGAGATATAAGTTACTTACAAACGAACTCAATAACTATGCAAGTTCAAGCATGATAACAAGTTCAATAGTACAAAAAGAAGTGGCTGTGAGAGACATCAGCTCCCAGCTAAGAGCACTTTCAATCAGCAGCTTGCCCTCTACCTAAAGCAGTTCCAAAAAACACTCTCCAATTCTTAGGAAGGTGGAAAGCTTTGAAACTTGACAGCTACGGATTGTAATTTTTGGGGGGTGCTACCTAATGCTGAGTACCAGTATTTTCAGATCTAAAATAGTAATACATCCCTCACCAGGACTTTATGAAGGGAGTGTTTGAGATAATATATCAATATGTAAACTGATTTACATTTACTAGTTGTATAACGCATCTTCTCTGTTAAATTGCTTTGGTCAAAGAAGTAAATCTGCTTTCAACCCAGCATAAAAACTTTATCACTCTGTGGGCTAGAAACTGTCCCACATGAAGGAGATCAGTTTTACCCTCTTCTGTAGGCTTCTACAGAATAACTTCTCAGCCAAGAGGCTAAAGAGGGCTCAGAGCCCTGTCAGGCTGGGGAGTGTTTACTGCAGCCAATGTCAAGTTGTGTCAGCTTGGCTCCTGCACCGGCCTTTTCCTCAGAGCTCAATGCAGATGTCTTAGGAGGAGGCTGTGAAAAAAACGTGGTGTGTGAGGAGCTGGAAACAGTTCCAATCTCTCAGAAAGTGGGACCACAAAGAAGACCAGGAGAAGGGCAAGCCCACGTACACTACAAGGGTCTTTCGTGGCACTAGCATTAGAGTAGAAATAGGTTACAAGAGAGCTTTTTGTAAATGGAGAAAAGGCCCAAGAAAATGCCCTCAGCAGACATAGGATGAGGGAAATGACAATATAGAAATTTCACTTGAGCTATCAAATAATTCTAATCATAATGAAAGTAGCTACCAGGTTTTACATAATTTTCTCATTTAATCCTTGCAAGTAACAGTAAGATAAGGTTTATCATTCCCATGTTACAGATGAGGAAACAGAGGTTAAATAAATGTCCAAGGTTATACGGCTAATAATTGCAGTAAAGCTGAAAATTTCAACTCTAGGAATCAGTAAGTACAGTTCCAGGTAGAAGGTACTCAGTAGGGAACTTATTTACATAGTAATGTAAGAACTCTCAAAAACAGTCCATACATCCTAGTTTGAAAGCAGAGCAAATAAATAAAAACAGACCAAAACACTAAGAAACTAAAATTTTACTTCTTATAGAAGTTTTTCCATCACAATGGAAAAATAGAAAATTTAAAAATAGAAAATTTACCTTTCGGGTTTTTTTTTTTTTTTTAACATTATCACCTAAAGGAAAAATGAAAAAAGATCTCTTTTGTGACGATAAAATCAAAATGGAGTCTGACGGTAAAATCAAAATGGAGTCTGTATAGCTAAGAGAGCTCTCTAAAATGGGGTCTGGGGGCCACTGAGGAAGTATGGCTTACGCATTTCTCAGGCCAGATGGAATCTAACCTTTTGACCACTTATGGTATTAACGCAGGCATCCAGAGCATCTGCCCAGTGTTCCAGAAACTCATAATACTTATCAGATCTTTACTGTAAAACAACTCATGAGAGCAATCCCTTAAGGACAAATATTTCCTTTCTTGTGTCAGAGTACAGGCTCATAGCTTTTGCCTTTATAAACCTCTCTTTCTCTTCCCTGGAACACTCTTTTGGTTTTACCTGAATCTGTGTCTCCAGAATCATAGTTCTTAAGACCTCTAAAAAACTCTTTACTTATTAGTATTCTTCTACGTTTTTTGGTTGACACTTATGACCCCCATTTTGAGAGGTACTGGTGCAGTCCAATACAATCATACAAACTGTACTGGATAACAACAGGAGGCATGAAATTTAGGAAAGTTAACTTAGAAAGGCATATGTGTGCTTTATGCTTTCTGAAAGTGATGAGAATTATGTGAAGTGCTGCTATAGATTATTTGTGTCCCTTCAAAATTCATATGTTGAAACCTAACCCTCAAAGTGATGACATTTGGAGATGGGGGCAGGGCTCTTTGGGAGGTGATGAGGTTATGAGAGTCTGAGATCAAGCCCTCATGATTGGAATTAGTGCCCTTATAAAAGAGACCCCAGAGAGTTCCCCCACCCCATCCACCTCATGAGGACACAATGAGAAGACAGCCTTCTATGAATCAGGAAGCAAGCCCTCACCAGAAACTAAATCTGCTGGCACCTTGATCTTGGACTTCCTAAACTCCAGAACTCTGAGAAATAAATTTCTATGGTTTATAAGTTACACAGTGTACTATTTTGTTATGGCAGGCTAAAACAAGTAGTCTTTTGAGGGAAATGATATATGTAACCAATAATTATACCTACAAATATATGGATCGATTCCTGCGTGCTCTCTACTAAAGGGGAAGCTCATCATAGAGAATCGTGCACTATATAATCCACTACAGCAAAGGCAAGCCACCAAAAATAACTGCGTTTCTTTTTTCTTCTTATCAAACTTCTACTCATTCTTCAAGAATTAGCTCAATTCCCACTACTTTCATGAATAATATCTGATTTCCCTTGCTAGAACTTATTTTTTCTTTTCTTTGAACCCCTATAGTGTTTAATGTCTGCATGATTCTTGGCATTTATTACGGCAGCAAGACAACGTTTTGAAATATTCCTCAGTGTAATTGCTTTAAGCCTGTATTTTGCCCTAAAGCCCTTCTGCAATTAAAACTAGACTTGGAGACTGAAATCTATGGCTCCAGGGAAAAAAGACATAAAAGAACTCAATGAGAACAAAGAGTGGATTTCCAGGCTTTTGAACTCCAAATTAGACTTTTAAAAACCTATAGTAGAGACAACAGTTCTGAAAGTCACTTTTAAATGCAAGAGGCTGAGCAAGAGAGTGAAAAAGTTGGGGAATTTTCAAAACTTTACTTGGAAACCAAGAGCCAAAGCCCAAGAAAGAGGTCATAAAGTTTATCCCAATATAAAATATTAGAGAGAGAATTAATGGCGATGTAAGAAGGGGAAGGAATGTTGAGTATGAAGAGAGTAGGAGGGCTGAGTAAAGGGAATGGGGTGGACAACAAAAGCCCATGTTTCCCTAAATCACCACCAGGCTTTTCAGAGTGTAACCAAGGAAACTGAAAGCCTCATGGCAGAGGTTACTTTCCAACATGGCCCTGTGTATAGACTAATGACTGAGTAGGTCTGAAGACAGCCTCACAACGTCTGTGTTTTAGCTTTTCACCTTTTCTAAAAAATATTTTTAAACATTTGAAAGTAAGAACTTACTAAGTAAGCAAATTTTGACTGCATTCTGAACCAATCAGGATAATTCTATCTCCTTTGGCTCAGTATTGATTCAGGAATAAGGATGAAACTCAGGCCTAAGCCAACGAGTACATGACATTCTTCCAGGCCAAGTTACTGGTTCAGGAATGACCATGTGACTTAAGTTGGTCCAGTCAGGACATTTCTGTTTGTGTGAATGAAGAGGGCTGTAGCCTTGGTCGCTGCTGACAAATACAGAGGAGGCAGCCTTAGGATAAAACCATCCTCATGGAAGCAGAGATAGAAAGAAAGAGCAAGAAAACAAGACAAAAAAGAATGAGAGAGAGGGAGGGACTTTTTGATGACATTTTTAAGCCATTAAATTAACCTTCACCCTTTGGATTATTCCTAATAACTTCCCTCTGGTTATTCAGGTTTGACTAGATGTTTCTGATACTTTCCACTGAAAGCACTCTAATTTATATTGATATTGACCAAATGTGGATTGGCTACACGTTACCAGCCTATTACAGAAATTCCCCATGAAAAACACTGCACACCTGAAGTGAGTCCACAAAATAGAGGTATCACACATGATACAAAAGCTTTACTACTATCATTCCTCTCAGCTTACATACGGTACCTTCAAATTATAAAAATTTTAGAAAACAGAAAATCTGAAAGAGAACAAAGTAAGTCACCCATGATCTTACTACCCAAGACCAACTTCTGGATACATTTTGGTTTCTTTGATTTGATCCTTGGTTTCTATTCAGGATTATTTCTTATAGCATATTTATGATGATATTTGATATCATGATTTTTCTTCTTGGTTTATTCACTTAATATGTAATCGCAGGAATAAGCTGCACAGCCCCAAAGCCTGGGCGTACTAGGGGGAAGATATACCTGGAAAACGAACCCAAATTCAACTTTTGATCATCTGGTGATCACTTAGGAGTATGCTGGGATTACTACCATGGTTTGGGTTTGGTGAGCTGGTCGAAATTGGTCTTTATGGAGGTGGAAGGCAAGGGAAGCTTGGCCCTCTGACAGAGAGTATTTCTGTGTTTCTTACCCAGCAGAGCCGTCTCTGTGTAGTAAGTGGGATCTTTTGCCACATTAAAGAACCTGTATCTTTGCTGGTGTCTACTGGCTTCTTTCCCTGAATCTACTGTAACAAGCTGGCAGTAATGATGATAATAACAGGAGCTAGTATCTGTGGAGCACTGACTCTGTGCTAGGTGCTGTTTAAGCAGCGGACATAACTAGGTAACATACTAACTCCTAATCTTCATGGTCATTGTACAAAGGAGCTACCATCATTTCACAGTTCTATCGTTCCCATTTTACATATAAGAAAACTGAGACAATTTGCCCAAATACATAGCTAAGGGCTTATGCTTTTATCACTGTACTAACACACCTCGTTGTTATATACTGCACAACTTCTTGAACATTTTCCATGTTATTAGAAACACTTAATATATATTATTTTTAATGGCCATATATTACATTCTGTATGTAACCCAACCTCTATTATGTAATATTTAGATTGCCTTAATTTTTAATTTCATAAATAATGCTGTGGTGAATATATTTGCACAGAAAGATATTTTGTATTTATGATTTTTTTCCAGGATAAATTCTCAGATGTGGAATTATGAAGTCTAATCATATAACTATTTTAAGGTTCTTGAGGTAAATTGCAACTTACTTCCCAAAAGTGTTGCAGCAATTTACTTGCCCAACAGCAAAGTAGAAGGGAGTCCTCTTTCACCAAACTCTCACTATCATTAGGTCTTACAGTATTCTTTTGTCAATCTGTCATGACTGGTAAAGAATAATATCTAATCATTTTTTATGACTTGTTTTTATAAGCAAATAATATTTTTATAGCAATTAAGAAATGTAGATAAAAGAAATGACTTAATAAAGTTAACACCTTACAATTCAATCCTATATTTAAAACAGAATTTTGTATCAGTGAAATAATGAATTAGTTATGTTTAAAAAGAATCCAAAGAGTGTACAATTACATCAGTACTAACTCTTTCATCAGTATAACACCAAGGAGGTAACTAAGGATGGAATATTATTCACAGAGAGACACTGAAATAAAAGGACCTGCCAAGGCCACATGTAAACAGAATAATGTCTAACAGGCTTACTTTACACCTCTCAATTAAAAGAAATAACAAAGATTACATACATGGGGGGAAGGAAGGAAATATATATCACCACATTTTAATGTTAAGGTATGAAAATATTTCTTAAAAAGAAACAGTTGAGTCTCTTGATGCTTACTTTAACTTTTAAACGTCCTTTCCAGTTGATGACTTAAACTAGAGCCTTGAGAAGCTATAAATAGTTCTATCCACTCTGCACCACGCTCCCCCCTCCACCCCTTTAGTGTTTCATGGCCTTCTTTAGGAATGTGCTTGGGCCAGATGGCCTTCAGCCCAATTTCCTGTAAATATTCATTTTTAACGATAATAATTAAAAACACTAATTTGCGCTTACCCAAGGCCATT
Source organism: Delphinus delphis (assembly GCF_949987515.2). NCBI lineage: Eukaryota > Metazoa > Chordata > Mammalia > Artiodactyla > Delphinidae > Delphinus > Delphinus delphis. Next base: position 79,881,588 of record NC_082685.1, read on the forward strand.
TCTACAGAGACCTCTTGGTGCTGCTAATACTAATTAAGCCTCACAAATGAGACTTTTTTTTTCTAGTCTTACTAAATGCCTAAGGATTTGTGCCCAAAGCTATTTTATAAGTGTAAGCAATGACGTCAGCAGCAGAGACAAGAGTTTCAACCTTTTCCTTCCATCAGGACACCGGGATTTTATTCCATTTTGGGACAAGATATCACCAGGAGGGAACAGTAAGGCTCTTCTCTAGAATGAGGATGACTTGTGGTAGGGACTATGTGGGGTTGCCCATTTTCCTTCCTTTAACCCCAGAAAAAGAGTTTACAAAATGGCTTAGAGCAGTGTTTTTGAAATTGAAGAAAAACCCATTAAATGAGAGTTCTTCATCTAGGGTCCTTAGGCCTCCAGAGGTTCTGCAGCTAGAATTCAGTATGTCTATGAGCTTCAGTGAGAAAAAAGTGGCATCTTTATTTACACTAACCTTTAACTGAAATATGTCATTTCCTTTAATTACTAAAGACACTAAGAACTTACAACTTGATAGAAATGCAGCCTGGAAAGAGGGGGAAGATGGCGGAAGAGTAAGACGCGGAGCTCACCTTCCTCCCCACAGATACACCAGAAATACATCTACACGTGGAACAACTCCTACAGAACACCTACTGAACGCTGGCAGAAGACCTCAGACCTCCCAAAAGGCAAGAAACTCCCCTACGTAACTGGGTACGGCAAAAGAAAAAAGAATAAACAGAGACAAAAGGATAGGGACGGGACCTGCACCAGTGGGAAGCAGCTGTGAAGGAGGAAAGGCTTCCACACACTAGGAAGCCCCTTCACGGGCGGAGACTGCGGATGGCGAAGGGGGAAATCTTCAGAGACGCGGAGGAGAGCACAGCAACAGGGGTGCGGAGGGAAAAGCGGAGAGACTCCCACACAGAGGATCGGTGCCGACCGGCACTCACCAGCCCGAGAGGCTTGTCTGCTCACCTGCCGGGGCGGGCGGGGCTGGGAGCTGAGGCTTGGGCTTCCTCAGAGCGCAGGGAGAGGACTGGGGTTGGCGGCATGAACACAGCCTGCAGGGGTTAGTGCGCCACGGCTAGCCAGGAGGGAGTCAGGGGAAAAGTCTGGACCTGCCAAAGAGGCAAGAGACTTTTTCTTCCCTCTTTGTTTCCTGGTGCGTGAAGAGAGGGGATTAAGAGCGCTGCTTAAAGGAGCTCCAGAGACGGGCGCGAGCCGCGGCTAAAAGCACGGATCCCAGAGACGGACACGAGACGCTACGGCTGCTGCTGCCGCCACCAAGAAGCCTGTATGCGAGCACAGGTCACACTCCACACCTCCCCTCCAAGGAGCCTGTGCAGCCCGCCACTGCCAGGATCTCGTGATCCAGGGACAACTCCCCCGGGAGAACGCACGGCGTGCCTAAGGCTGGTGCAACGTCACACAGGCCTCTGATGCAGCAGGCTTGCCCCGCATCCACACCCCTCCCTCCCCCTGGCCTGAGTGAGCCAGAGCCCCCGAGTCAGCTGCTCCTTTAACCCCGTCCTGTCTGAGCGAAGAAAAGACCTACATGCAGAGGCAGGGCCAGATCCAAAGCTGAGCCCCTGGGAGCTATGTGAACAAAGAAGAGAAAGGGAAATCTCTCCCAGCAGCCTCAGGAGCAGCGGATTAAATCTCCACAATCAACTTGATGTACCCTGCATCTGTGGAATACCTGAAGAGACAACGAATCATCCCAAATTGAGGAGGTGGACTTTGAGAGCAAGATTTATTATTTTTTCCCCTTTTCCTCTTTTTGTGAGTGTGTATGTGTATTCTTCTGTGTGAGATGTTGTCTGTATAGCTTGCTTTCACCATTTCTCCTAGGGTTCTATCCGTCCGTTGTTTTTTTTTTTTTTCTTTTTTACTTAAATTTTTTTTAATAATTATTTATTATTTTAATAATTTTATTTTATCTTATTTTATTTTATCTTCTTTCTTTCTTCTTCCTTTCTTTCTTCCCTTCCTTCTTTCCTTCCCTCCTTCCCTCCTTTCTTTCTTTCTTTCTTCTTTTTTTCCTTTCTTTCTACTTTTTCTCCCTTTTATTCTGAGCCGTATGGATGAAGGGCTCTTGGTGCTTCAGCCAGGAGTCAGGGCTGTGCCTCTGAGGTGGGAGAGCCAAGTTCAGGACACTGGTCCATAAGAGACCTCCCAGCTCCACATAATATCAAACGGCAAAAATATCCCAGAGATCTCCAGCTCAACACCAGCACTCAGCTTCACTCAACGACCAGCAAGCTACAGTGCTGGACACCCTATGCAGACAACTAGCAAGACAGGAACACAACCCCACCCATTAGCAGAGAGGCTGCCTAAAAGCATAATAAGTACACAGACAACCCAAAACACACCACCAGACGTAGACCTGCCCACCAGAAAGACAAGATCCAGCCTCATCCACCAGAACAAAGGCACTAGACCCCTCCACCAGGAAACCTACACAACCGACTGAACCACCTTTAGCCACTGGGGACAGACACCAAAAACAACGAGAACTACGAACCTGCAGCTTGCAAAAAGGGGACCCCAAACACAGTAAGATAATCAAAATGAAAAGACAGAAAAACACACAGAAGATGAAGGAGCAAGATAAAAACCCACCAGACCTAAAAAATGAAGAGGAAACAGGCAGTCTACTTGAAAAAGAATTCAGAATAATGATAGTAAAGATGATCCAAAATCTTGGAAATAGAAGAGACAAATGTAAGAAACATTTAACAAGGACCTAGAAGAACTAAAGATGAAACAAACAATGATGAACAACACAATAAATGAAAAGAAAAATACTAGATGGGATCAATAGCAGAATAACTGAGGCAGAAGAATGGATAAGCGACCTGGAAGATAAAATAGTGGAAATAACTACTGCAGAGCAGAAAAACGAAAAAAAAAAAAAAAAGAAAAGAACTGAGGACAGTCTCAGAGACCTCTGGGACAACATTAAACGCACCAACATTCGAATTATAGGGGTCCCAGAAGAAGAAGAGAAAGGGACTGAGAAAATATTTGAAGCGATTATAGTTGAAAACTTCCCTAATATGGGAAAGGAAATAGTTAATCAAGTCCAGGAAGCACAGAGAGTCCCATACAGGATAAATCCAAGAAGAAACATGCCAAGACACATATTAATCAAACTGTCAAAAATTAAATACAAAGAAAACATATTAAAAGCAGCAAGGGAAAAACAACAAATAACACATAAGGGAATCCCCATAAGGTTAACAGCTGATCATTCAGCAGAAACTCTTCAAGCCAGAAGGGACTGGCAGGACATATTTAAAGTGATGAAGGAGAAAAAGCTACAACCAAGATTACTCTACCCAGCAAGGATCTCATTCAGATTTCATGGAGAAATTAAAACATTTACAGACAAGCAAAGGCTGAGAGAGTTCAGCACCACCAAACCAGCTTTACAACAAATGCTAAAGGAACTTCTCTAGGGAAGAAATACAAGAGAAGGAAAAGACCTACAATAACAAACACAAAACAATTAAGAAAATGGGAATAGGAACATACATTTCGATAATTATCTTAAATGTAAATGGACTAAATGCTCCCACCAAAAGACACAGACTGGCTGAATGGATACAAAAACAAGACCCATATATATGCTGTCTACAAGAGACCCACTTCAGACCTAGAGATACATACAGACTGGAAGTAAGGGGATGGTAAAAGATATTCCATGGAAATGGAAGCCAAAAGAAAGCTGGAGTAACAATTCTCATATCAGACAAAATAGACTTTAAAATAAAGACTACTAGAAGAGACAAAGAAGGACACTACATACTGATCAAGGGATTGATCCAAGAAGAAGACATAACAATTGTAAACATTTATGCACCCAACATAGGAGCACCTCAATACATAAGGCAAATACTAACAGCCATAAAAGGGGAAATCGACAGTAACACATTCATAGCAGGGGACTTTAACACCCCACTTTCACCCATGGACAGATCATCCAAAATGAAAATAAATAAGGAAACACAAGCTTTAAATGATACATTAAACAAGATGGACTTAATTGATATTTATAGGACATTCCATCAAAAAACAACAGAATACACATTTTTCTTAAGTGCTCATGGAACATTCTCCAGGATCATATCCTGGGTCACAAATCAAGCCTTGAAAAATTTAACAAAATTAAAATTGTATCAGGTATCTTTTCTGACCACAACGCTATGAGACTACATATCAATTAGAGGAAAAGATATGTAAAAAATACAAACACATGGAGGCTAAACAATACACTAATAACTAAGTGACCACTGAAGAAATCAAAGAGGAAATCAAAAAATACCTAGAAACAAATGACAATGGAGACACGATGACCCAAAACCTATGGGATGCAGCAAAAGCAGTTATAAGAGGGAACTTTAGAGCAATACAATTCTACCTTAAGTAACAGGAAACATCTCGAATAAACAACCTAACCTTGCACTTAAAGCAATTAGAGAAAGAGGAACAAAAAACCCCCAAAGTTAGCAGAAGGAAAGAAATCATAAAAATCAGATCAGAAATAAATGAAAAAGAAATAAAGGAAACAATAGCAAAGATCAATAAAATTAATAGCTGGTTCTTTAAGAAGACCAACAAAATTGATAAACCTTTGGCCAGACTCATCAAGAAAAAAAGGGAGAAGACTCAAATCAACAGAATTAGAAATGAAAAAGGAGAAGTAACAACTGAAACTTCAGAAATACAAAAGATCATGAGAGATTACTACAAGCAATTCTATGCCAATAAAATGGACAACCTGGAAGAAATGGACAAATTCTTAGAAAGGCACAACCTGCCAAGACTGAATCAGGATGAAATAGAAAATATGAACAGACCAATCACAAGCACTGAACTTGAGACTGTGATTAAAAATTTTCCAACAAACAAAAGCCCAGGACCAGATGGCTTCACAGGAGAATTCTATCAAACATTTAGAAAAGAGCTAACACCTATCCTTCTCAAACTCTTCCAAAATATAGCAGAGGGAGGAACACTCCCAAACTCATTCTACAAGGCCACCATCACCCTGATACCAAAACCAGAAAAGGATGTCACAAAGAAAGAAAACTACAGGCCAATATCACAGATGAACATAGATGCAAAAATCCTCAACAAAATACTAGCAAACAGAATCCAACAGCACATTAAAAGGATCATACACCATGATCAAGTGGGGTTTGTACTAGGAATGCAAGGATTCTTCAATATACGCAAATCAATCAACATGATACACCATATTAACAAATTGAAGGAGAAAAACCATGTGATCATCTCAATAGATGCAGAGAAAGCTTTTGACAAAATTCAACACCCATTTATGATAAAAACCCTGCATAAAGTAGGCATAGAGGGAACTTTCCTCAACATAATAAAGGCCATATATGACAAACCCACAGCCAACATCGTCCTCAATGGTGAAAAACTGAAAGCATTTCCACTAAGATCAGGAACAAGACAAGGCTGCCCACTCTCACCACTCTTATTCAACATAGTTTTGGAAGTTCTAGCCACAGCAATCAGAGAAGAAAAGGAAATAAAAGGAATCCAAATCGGAAAAGAAGAAGTAAAGCTGTCACTGTTTGCAGATGACATGATACTATACATAGAGAATTCTAAAGATGCTACCAGAAAACTACTAGAGCTAATCAATGAATTTGGTAAAGTAGCAGGATACAAAATTAATGCACAGAAATATCTGGCATTCCTATACACTAAGGATGAAAAATCTGAAAGTGAAATCAAGAAAACTCTCCCATTTACCATTGCAACAAAAAGAATAAAATAACTAGGAATAAACCTACTGAAGGAGACAAAAGACCTGTATGCAGAAAATTATAAGACACCGATGAAAGAAATTAAAGATGATACAAATAGGTGGAGAGATATACTGTGTTCTTGGATTGGAAGAATCAACATTGTGAAAATGACTCTACTACCCAAAGCAATCTACAGATTCAATGCAATCCCTATCAAACTACCACTGGCATTTTTCACAGAACTAGAATGAAAAACTTCACAATTTATATGGAAACACAAAAGACCCTGAATAACCAAAGCAGTCTTGAGAACAAAAAACGGAGCTGGAGGAATCAGGCTCCCTGACTTCAGACTATACTACAAAGCTACAGTAATCAAGACAGTATGGTACTGGCACAAAAACAGAAATATAGATCAATGGAAAAGGATAGAAAGCCCAGAGATAAACCCACGCACATATGGTCAATTAATCTTTGATAAAGGAGGCAGGAATGTACAATGGAGAAAAGACAGCCTCTTCAATAAGTGGTGCTGGAAAACTGGAGAGGTACATGTAAAAGTATGAGACTAGAACACTCCCTAACACCATACACAAAAATAAACTCAAAATGGATTAAAGAACTAAATGTGAGGCCAGAAAGTATCAAACTCTTAGAGGAAAACATAAGCAGAACACTCTATGACATAAATCACAGCAAGATCCTTTCTGACCCACCTCCTAGAGAAATGGAAATAAAAACAGAAATAATCAAATGGGACATAATGAAACTTCAAAGCTTTTGCACAGCAAAGAAAACCATAAACAAGACGAAAAGACAACCCTCAGAATGGTAGAAAATATTTGCAAATGAAGCAACTGACAAAGGATTAAACTCCAAAATTTACAAGCAGCTCATGCAGCTCAATAACAAAAAAACAAACAACCCAATCCAAAAATGGGCAGAAAACCTAAACAAACATTTTTCCAAAGAAGATATACAGATTGCCAACAAACACATGAAAGAATGCTCAAGATTATTAATCATTAGAGAAATGCAAATCAAAACTACAATGAGATATCATCTCACACCTGTCAGAATGGCCATCATCAAAAAATCTAGAAACAATAAATGATGGAGAGGGTGTGGAGAACAGGGAATACTCTTGCACTGCTGGTGGGAATGTGAATTGGTACAGCCATTACGGAGAACAGTATGGAGGTTCCTTAAAAAACTACAAATAGAAATACCATATGACCTAGCAATCCCATTACTGGGCATATACCCTGAGAAAACCATAATTCAAAAAGAGTCATGTACTAAAATGTTCATTGCAGCTCTATTTACAGTAGCCGGGAGATGGAGACAACCTAAGTGTCCATCATTGGATGAATGGATAAAGAAGATGTGGCACATATATACAATGGAATATTACTCAGCCATAAAAAGAAACGAAATTGAGTTATTTGTAGTGAGGTGGATGCACCTAGAGTGTCATACAGAGTGAAGTAAGTCAGAAAGAGAAAGACAAATACCATATGCTAACACATATATGTGGAATCTAAGAAAAAATGTCATGAATAACCTAGGTGTAAGACAGGAATAAAGACACAGACCTACTAGAGAATGGACTTGAGGATATGGGGAGGGGGAAGGGTAAGTTGTGACAAAGTGAGAGAGTGGCATGGACATATATACACTACAAAACGTAAAATAGCTAGTGGGAAGTAGCTGCATAGCACAGGGAGATCAGCTCGGTGCTTTGTGATCACCTGGATAGGTGGGATAGGGAGGGTGGGAGGGAGGGAGATGCAAGAGGGAGGAGATATGGGAACATATGTATATGTATAACTGATTCACTTTGTTATAAAGCAGAAACTAACACACCATTATTAAGCAATTATACTCCAATAAAGATGTAAAAAAGAACCTAAAACTTTGTCACCAAATGATAGATATTTTTATATCACATTAGATTATGTAGGTATCTTAAAATATTGTTTATATGCATTACTACTTTGAGATTATGGTACCTTATTCACTGTTTTAATTAAAAATCCCACATATTTCTATACGATAACATTTGAAGATATTTTAATAACTGAACTGTTTTCCATTATAATCCAATATATCTTATTTTATGCACAGAAACATGGTTATAACAGAATGCACATTCTTCTCAAGTGCACATGAAGCATTCTCCAGGATAGAGCCAGAAAACAAATCTCAATAAATTTAAAAGGTTGCAATCATACAAATTATCTTTTCTAAAAGCGATAGAATGAAGTCAATAACAGAAAAAAAAACTGGAAAATTCATAAGTATGCAGAAATTAAAAAGCACACTCAAATAACCAATAGGTCAAAGAAGTAATCACAAGAAAAATCAGAAAATAGAGACAAAGGAAAACAAAAATACATTACCAAAATTTATGGAATGCTGCAAAAGCAGTGATCAGAAAGAAATTTATAGCTGTAAATGCCAACATTAACAAAAAGAAACATTCTCAAATCAATAATCTAACTTTATACCTTAAGGAATTAGAAAAAGAAGGGCAAACTAAAGTCAAAGCTGGCAGAAGAAAGTAAATGATAAAGGTAAGAATAGAGATCAGTGGAGTAAAGAATAGCAAAATAATAGAATCAATGAAACCAAAAATTGATTCTTTAAAAAGATCAACAATTGAGAAACTTTTAGCTAGACTTACTTCTAAAAATAGAAGAGAGATGCACAAAAATAAAATCAGAAATGAAAGTGGGAATATTACTACTGACCTTACAGAAATAAAAGGGATTGTAAGAGAATACTATAAACAATTGTACACAAACAGATTACCTAGAGAACTAAAATTTTCAAGAAATACACAAATTATCAAAACTGATTTGAGAAGAATAGAAAATCTGAATACACCTACATCAAGAGATTTTTATCAGTAATCAACCGTCCAACAGGGAAAAGTCCAGGACTGAGCTTCACTAGTGATTCTTATCAAACATATAAAGAAGAATTAACATCCATCTTTCTCAAACTATTCCAAAATAATAGAGCAGGAAGGAATACATCCTAACTCATTCTGTGAGGCCTGTATTACCCTGATACCAAAGCCAGAGAAAAATATCACAAGATAAGAAAACTATGAGACAATATCCTTATGAATAATAAACAAATTCGACAAGTTGCAGGATACAAGATCAACACAAAATATCAGGTGTGTTTTACACACCAGCAATGTATAATCCAAAAAGGAAATTAAGAAAATAATTCTATTTACAGTAGTAGTCAAAAGAATAAAAAACCTAGGAATAAACTTAGCCAAAGACGTGAAACACTTTTACACTGAAAACTATAAGAAAGTTGAAGGAAATTTTTTTTAAAAATCTAAGCAAATGGAAAGATAACCTATATTCATGAATTTGAAGAGTTAATATTGTTAAGATAGCAATATTACCCAAAGTGATCTACAGATTCAAAGCAATTCTCTCAAAATTCCATCAGCCTTTTTCACAGAAACAGAAAAGCTAATTCTTAAATTCATATGAAATTTCAAGTTAATCTTGAAACTGGTTAAATAGTCAAAACAATCTTAAAAAAGAACAAATTTGGAGGATTCACTCCTTATTTCAAGACTTATTACAAAGCTAAAGTAATCAAAACAGTGTGGTTCTATAACAAGCATAAATATATAAACCAATGAAACAGAACTGAGAGTCTAGAAATAAATCCTTACTCTTTGGCCAAGTGATTTTCAACAAGGGTACCAAGATCATTTAATGGGGACAGGGACAGTCTTTTCAACAAATGGTAATAGGATAACTGTATAGTAATATCTACATGTAAAAGAAAGAAGTTGGACCCCTTCCCCATACTATATATAAAAATTAACTAAAAATGAATCAGTGACCTAAATTAACAACTAAAGTCATATAACTCTTAGAAAAAAAGTTTTTTCTTTTTTTTTTTTTTTGGCCACACGGCATGTGGGATCTTAGTTCCCTGACCAGAGATCAAACCCATGGCCCCTGTATTGGAAGCATGGAGTCTTAACCACTGGCTTGCCAGGGACGTCCCTAGGAGTAAGTCTTTATGACTTTGGTTTGGCAATAGATTCTTAGATTGACACCAAAACACAAACAACAAAAGAAAAAAAAATAGATAAACTGGACTTCATCAATTTAATTGTTTTGTGCATCAAAGGACATTATCAAGAAAGTGAAAAAACAAACTAAAGATTGGGTGAAAATATTTACAAATCACATATCTGACAAGGGTTTAGTCTTCAAAATACAAAAAACATGTACAATTCAATAACAAAAAGAAAAACAAGCCAACTAAAAAAATGAACAAAGACTTGAATAGAAATTTCTCCAAAGTAGATATACAAATGGCTGACAAGCACATGAAAAGATGCTCAACATCATTAGTCATAAGGGAAATGCAAATCAAAACCATAATGAGATACCGCCTTACACCCACAAGGGTGGTTATCAAATAAACAAACAAACAGATATAAGAAGCGTTGGCAAGGATGTGAAGAAATTAGAAAACTCATACATTACTGGTGGAAATGTAAAATGGTTCACTCACTGTGGAAATCATTTGGTGAATCCTCAAAAAATTAAACAAAGAATTGTTACATGAACCAACAATTCTCCTAGGTATATACCCCCAAATAATTGAAAACAGGTATCCAAACAAATAATATTTACATGCTCACGGTTGCCCTATTTTAATAACTAAAAGGTGGAAACAACCCATATGTCCATCAATAGGTGAATAGATAAATAAATTGTGGTATAGACACAGAACAGAATATTATTCAGCCATTAAAAATAAATAGTGATACATGGTACAACTTGGCTAAACTTCAAAATTTTTATGCTAAGTAAAAGAAGCCAGACTCGATAGGTCACATATTGTATAATATCATTTGTTTAAAATATCCAGAATATGTAAATCTAGAGACAGAAAGCAACTTGGTGCTTGCCATAAGTGACGGAAGAGAGGAATAGAGAGCAAAGACTCTTAGGTTGGCTTTTATCCTCTATTCTCTTGACCCTTAGTATTCTCTAGGATTCTGTCTGTGGGCATCTTCCAAATATTCTTGGGGTAACTGTCCCCACTCAAATCTTAGAATATCACGGATTGACTGATGATTCTGAGGTCACCTTCTTATGGGAGCACCGGTTAACATATAACACTAGACAAGTGATACAACATTTTGGAACTTTTTCCCTTTACTTTGGAAAATAAAGACAAGGATAATATCTAGCTCAAGGCCAGCAACTGTTGGATGTATTTTCAACTGCTAATAGACATCTCTGACATTCTGAAGTCATTTCAAAAATTTTCATATTTTCTAAATCTGTTCTTCTGACTGACTTCCCATATTAGTAAAAGGCAATTTCATCTACTCAACTTGCCCAAGCACTTCAAACTCATTATCATCCTTATCCCACTCTTCTTTTTCATCCTCCATTGTCAAATTGTTGTTCTAGTCTTCTTTGTCAACTAAAATCTCTGAAACAACATTCCTCCCCTCAAATTCCCTTCACCACTGCTGTTGTTCAGTGGTCTATTATCTAGACCACTGAACTAAAATGTTACTGTTCTTTCATTGAGTCTCTGCCCACACTAAAATGTTAGTGCTCCTCAGAATTTCGTACCCGTTTTTTTAAATCAGTCTTCATATCTTCTCAAGATGATCTAATTCTTTTTCTTAGTTTTAACTTCTACTTATTCTCTGATGACTCCTAAATTAGTACACTTATTCTTGAAATTCAGATTTCAAAAAATTCAGACTATTATATTGGCATACTTTCAAACATTTCTAACTGCTTCTGATGTCTACATGGGGATGACCAAAACTAAACCCATTCACTGTCTTCCTCCTTAACTGTACCCTTTCCCTATGAATGTTAGCAGAGTTGATGGCACAAGATCTACCCTGACATTCAAGCATAAAATCTGCCAGTGGAGATGAATTTATCATGGAGTCAAATTGGAGGGGGATTTTTATTTTATAATTTTGCATTGTTTTCCCTAAAGAGGATCCCTTAAATTGTTTATGCTTCAGGCCCTTAAAAACTGGGATCCATCGCTGCCTGCAAAGAATCCCTTACATCTCTCTTTCTCTTAAATTTTACCTCAAGGAGAACACTGAGATGTTATTTTACATACATAAGAGTATTTAGATCCATTTCAGCTCTTCCATCTTTACCTCCAGTGTAGTAGTTTAAGCCTTTATCATTTGTTATCTGGAAGACTAGAACACTTCCTAATGATCTCCTCTCCCTCAATTTATGTCCACAAAAAAATTCATCATTCACAAGACCTACAGCTGTTGATTAAAAATAATTTTAAAAATCCCATAAATGTCATCTTGTGAATTCACTACTTAAATCTCATCTGCTTTTTAGGACAAAATCCAGGTACCTTAGTATGGAATTTAAGGACTTGCATGAAATGATCTAATTTATTTATTATTATTTATTCATTATTGCCATTCTTCCTCATTTATCACAGTCTTGTTTCAATGTTCTAGCAATGTTAATCCACTTGCACATACCCTCACAGACTACCCTTATCCTTTCTTCCATGTATTTGTTCAGATTTTCTCTCCTAATTGGAATTATCTATAACTTCTACCCAACTGTGTGAGTCTGCTCAGGCTGCCATAACAACAACAACAACAAAAAGTCTTGGGTGGTTTAAACAACAGAAATTTATTTTTCCCACAGTTCTGGAAGCTAAAAGTCCCAGATCAAGGTGCTGACCAGTTCAGGTCCTGGTCAGGGCTCTCTGCCTGGCTTGTAGACAACTTCCTTCTCACTATGTCTTCACATGGGCTTTCATAGTGCATGTACATGTAGATAAGACACCACTCTCTTGTGTCTTATAAAGATACTAATCCTATTGAATCAGAGCCCCTACCATTATGACCTCATTTAACCTTAATTACGTCCTTATGTAATTTCTAGCATTTCCATCTGGTTATGTCTTATAATTCCCATCTCTGGTGAAATGACTCATCTGATTATGGATGTTGTCTACCTTTTCAACTAGAGTTTTTAACACATTTATTTGCTTCTAACTAAATAAGTTATTTAAAGTTACCAGGCTTCAACGTTCTTACCATCAGAAGATGAGGAAAGCCTTACTTACTACAAATTATATCCTTTGTTTTAGATGCCAAAATGAGATCATTTCTTTTGAACAGCAAAACTTCCAAGTACCAAGTATCTAATTGATTAAATGTAACTTTATTAACAAAAGCTAACAATAAAGAAATTTGAAGAGAATATTTTAGAATATAATAATTTGACATCAAATTGTAAATTAAAACCAGAAATTTTTCTGTTATCTAGAAAGATCTAGAATTGTGGTGCTCAGGTTACTCTAATTGTCTAAGGAAGTTAAATATTTTGGTCTGTTTTAGACATTAATAAAGAAAAGGAGTTTTACATAACTAACAGCAAAAGAGTTGGATGGAAAAGTTTTGTAATAAATATTTGGAATGATCTCACATAAGTCATGATATCTAGCAATGGAAAATAAAGGAAAAGGAGTTTTAAACCTATGCGTTAGAAGTTTACATGTGGACATGGTAATAGTCAACATTTATTGAGCATTTACTACTTAAATGCCATGCATTGCTCTAATTGTTTTACATATATTAATTAATTTACTTCTCATAGTAACTCAATTAGGTAGGTACTATTATTATCCCACTTAAGTGATTAGAAAAATGAAATATAGAGAGAATAAATTACTTGACCCAGATTACATAACTAATAAGTCAGAACTCAGGTAGTGTGGCTTCAGTGCCCATGCTCCTAACAGTCTTCAAAGGACTGTGGAAACCATAAGTTTGAAAGCAATATACAGGGAAATACCAACTTATCTCTTATAATGTAAGTTAGTGCTGAACATGGAAAATGTCACTTCTCTGCTCACTGCTGGTATAACTGTCCAAAGTGTGGGGGTGAAGTTCATCCATAAATCCATGCAGTGAATTCACTGTCTCACAATGGGACATGCCTACCTGTTTTCATCCAATACACCCAGCAATGCTTCAAACTATAGTGATGAAGGCAACAGGACTGCAAATGGAGACTTCATCAGTCGCCAGTACTCAACTGTCTAGATCTTTCAATATGAGTGACCAATGAAAAATCATCAGACATGATGGAAACTCACAATGTAAAAGGAGAATAACGAGTTGCCACCAGGAGAAACATCTTGTACTGAAATAGACTGGTACTAGAAATGAGTTTTTAAAAGAAATCTAATTATTATACACACACACACACACACATAAGCATACACAGAGGCTTCCACTTGTGATAATGGCAGACTAGGTCATCTGCACTACCACTTTGTTGAAGACCACTAAACCATTTGGTGAAAAAGCCAGAAAAGATTTTAATTAACATCAAAGACCCAACAAGATATTACGGAATTTCTTGTTGAGAGGATAACATAAAAAGAGATTGACTAGAGACCTTCTTTCCAGGGACACTCACCTATATAGGTGAAGCATCTGAGAGGTGGAGTTTCTGAAATTGAGAAGGGAGCAAGGTTTAGGTTGCTGAAGGCATCAGGAGTCAACACCCTGAAGAATATTCCCTCTTCCCTGGCTGTCACTTTTATACCAATTTGTGTATTCTGGGGTTAAGGGCTTAAAGGCAAGTAGATCTTTCATGGAAATTTCAGGAGCTGAAAGGATGGGTCTGAATTTAGTGCCTACCAAAGGTAGAAACCTAATGTAGCATATACTCTATTTATGGTAGGGACACTTAGGGGTTGTACTCTTAAGTTAGGGCACTCTGGCAGGTCAACGAGGTAGTGCAGAAAATCCCTAAGCCTTGATCCAAGACTGCTCTCACTCTTAGGTACCTGTCATTTAAAAGCAAATTCTTCTCTGGTTGAAGATATATTCTGTCTCAAATTATTTCCCCCAAATAATTTTTCAAATAAAAATTTCAGCAAACAATAAAAGACTATACAACACAAAGATGGTGATAGTTAAAATCAACACAAACCATAAACAGAAACAAAATCCCTATTTATGAATTACCAGATGTATAAAGTAATGTAGTTATAGTTACTATGATCAATAAGATATAAGCTGAATTTAAGTATTATAATAATCAATTGGAAAAAGTAAAACGTGACACTAAAGATTTGAAAATTAACTGGAAGTTGTAGAACTGAACAGCACAATAATAAAATTAAGAACTCAGTAGATGGGTTTAACATCACTAAAGAGAAAATTAATAAACTAGAATATAGATTAGAAGAAACCAGCTGGAATGAAGTGTAGGGAGACAAAAATATGAGACACACTGGCCAGGATAAGAGACATTAAAAGACATAGTCTAACATACATTAATTTGAGTTCTAGAAGAATAAGAAAGAAGCAGTGTATAAAGTGAACTGATATTTGAATTCAGACTGATGAAAGAAAACAGTACTTATTCAATAAACTTAAAAAAACACTTATAGGATGAGTAAAAGCAAATCCATAACTAGATACATCAGAGTGAAGCTGTAGAAAATAAAGACAAACAAGAAAATCTTGAATGCAAAGAGTAATAGATTAAATTCATAGAAGCAACACAGGCTGATATTGGAAGTGTGAAGTAAGCATAAATATTTATTCACTAAAATGTAATTAGAAATTAAATTGAATCCATTTATTAAGTCCAATAAAACTTTCCCACAAAGAAACCTATGGGTTCACATGGCTTCTCCAGCAAGTTCTATCAAAGGTATTTAAAAAAATCTAATCTTACACAAAGTCTTTTAGAGAATAGGAAAAAGAAGATATGCCTCTCCTGGGCTCCTTCTTCTTTTATAAGACTAACATAAACCTTGTTACCAAAACTCAACAAAAGTAGTACAAAAGGAACAAAAATCCAGGCTAGCTTCAGTCATGACCGTAGATGCAAATATCTCACAAAGTTGATATAATAGCCGTAAGGTTTTACGCTTAGAATAAATTCCAAATAAATTTGGAATTTATTCTAAAGATGACTACAATGCCTGGAAAGTTTTAATCATAGCATTGACAACATTAGCTTTACATTTTCAAAAGATCATTCTGACTGTTTAGGGACAATAGATTGTAAAGAAGGAAAGACAGATACCGATAGACCTCTTACCAGGCTACTGCAGTGCCGGGCAAAAAATCATAGTGACTTGGTCTAGGGAGTAGTAGTAGAGTTATTTTAAAGTAATTGGAGTATAATTTTGAGGGTATTTCCAATTGGATTTGCTAATAGATTGAATGTAAATTATGAAAGAAAGAGAGAAACCAAAATGATTCTAAGGTTTTAGCAAACGAACTTAGCATTTAAATGAATGGAGCCTTCCTAGTAAAGTCAAGAGTGTAATAAGGAAGATAGCATTTATAATTATTCAACATGTAATGGCAATTTTGGCCAATGCAGTAAGAAAAAGGAATGAAAAGTATTAGAAAAGATC
Source organism: Delphinus delphis (assembly GCF_949987515.2). Classification (NCBI taxonomy): domain Eukaryota; kingdom Metazoa; phylum Chordata; class Mammalia; order Artiodactyla; family Delphinidae; genus Delphinus; species Delphinus delphis. The sequence goes on from NC_082685.1 coordinate 79,897,835, forward strand.
AGACATAATTCTATTTTTTGCTCTTGATATAATATCTATCTAGAGAATCCGAAGAATAAACTGAATAAAACTAAGAAAACAAACAGGAAAATCCACTAAGGGAACCTGATATAAGACAAAAATACCAATATTAATAGCTTTTCTTCATAGCAGCAATAAAATTTTAGGATACAAATGAATCTTTAAATTACAAGAAAAATGTGCAAAACATTTATGAAGAGAATATTTACTCATATTAACATGCAAATGTTTCTGGCATTTATCAAGCGAAAAATTCAAGATTTTATAGAACAGAACATTTAGTATGATCTCTTTAAAAATTATCTATATAAATTATGTGTATTTGCATATATACATGTATGCATATATAATTGCAATTATAGCTATAGCAAAAATTTAACAGTATAAACTATTGATGGTAGATAGAGGATGGGAGAAAGCAACTATTTAGAGGAAGGTATTTTCTCTTCCTAATTTGCACATGTAAGTATTGTTTATAATAATAAGCATTAAAAAAACTTATGATCAGAAAAAACAAAAGCTTTTATTCAAAAGTACCACAAACATTCCCAGTAGTAGTTGGCATAATAGTTATTTATTAAATACCAGATACTGCACTAAGAACTTCACATGTATTTATTCATGCACCCCCATTAGGATAATTGTTCCTCCTTATAACATTGGTATGACAACTGTCCCCATTTTATAGGATATAACGTTGAGACAAAGGGGAGATGCAACTTGCTCGAGTTCACACAGCGTCGAAGTGCCAAGGCCAATTATGGGAAAACTGGTGACTTGGAAGTCCAAACTGCTATCCAATATGCTATACTGACTTTAAATAATAATGGTCTTACACATCATATATACAATCCAGAAAGTAGTCCATATTTTTTAAAAAACAGGAATTAGAAAAGGATGATCACAATCCAATGAAAAGGATAAAGCATAAGACAACATGATAGATGACTGAAGATTAAAAATTCCTGCTATCATGATAGAGGTTAAACTTCCCTATGGACAGAAACCACTCTCATTATATATAGACCCTGAGGATAGGATTATTGGTACTTTTAATTTCCTTCCTTGTGTTTTTCTGTATTTTTAAGTTTTTACACTGTCTATGCAATTTATTTAATAGTCAACCTGTTACAAAGTGTTCTGAGTACAGGCTTATCAGATCTAGCAAACATAAATTGCCAACTTTCAAATACTGGGAGTAAAACATGACACATATACAACATTTGTGAATATAACTGAATGACTCCCATTGTGCTTCAGCTTCATACACATAAACTGTTTTTGTATTAGTGGTTTCAAATGTATTAATAAGACCAGAGAATGCTGAGGCCAAATAAATCAGTTTTTATAATATGTTATCATATTCTTGTCTCGAAGACTAAAATTTGATGTAAACGTAAGGGTTATTATCCATATTTTCAACATGTTATACAGCTAAAGCAAACTGCTCTGCACAGGCTGATTTGCTTGAAGTTATGAGACAACGGAAGTACCTTACAATTTGAATAAGAGCTCATATGATTATTATGACCCTTCACATAGCCAACAATTACTATAAACTGTTTCCTGTCTCAATAGAAATAAAAAGTAAGTTGCAGGGTAAAATTGTTTGGATCAGACACTTTTAAAATAGCAGAAACACTCAAAATATTAAGGCCAAAGAAGAGCCATTTAATTCCTGGTCGATTAACATGTTTCTTATGAACAGCCTAGAGTTACGCAGGGGGGAAAGTGAATCAAAATTAACCAGAAAAATAACTTCTACATATGCCATTATGGAAAAGTCTAATACTTACCCTCAGTTTTATTCTTTTTCTTCTTTAGTTAAATTAATATGTGGATATTCCTATCCAGACTGATTAAATAATAAGAATTATTACTTTCACTGTTGCTAAAATAAGATCTGAAGCAATCAAATTATTTTCCACTATGAAAATTGTCTCTTTATATTTTGCCATATGTTGGGCAGATTTTCATTTTCACTGGGAGGTAAGACTTTCTTACAGTCACCAGATCCTAGCCCTGGGGTTCATGGATGGACCTGGGGTTCATGGATAGAGATCATAGAGTCATAATAACCTGCAAGTATGAATTTGTTTGCATGTGCAGTTATATGAGGAGTGGGTGTATAACATTCAGCAGATCTAGAGTGGGTCTGTGACCCGCATTAAAAAAAAGAGTTAAGAACCACTGGGAGAAAACTTTTGACTTCATCAATCAGCTAGCAAGTAAAGAAGTCTGAGCTAAGAACTGGAGAGAAAGTGTGTCCCCTTCAGCAAAGTCCATGTGTGAAGCTGATAGAGTTGGTTTGGAGGTTAGGAAAGGAGACTAGAAAAATTAATTGAAACTTACATCATGCTAAATGCCTTTAGAGAACCTTATGTGGTTAAGTGTAGGCCATAACTTTCGGTCATATAGTCACAGACAATACAAAATAATCAGAAAGCATGAGCAGAAAACTGAGCATTTGAGATCCAGTTTGTGTATGTGTAGAATATGCCTTCCCATTCCTTGGAAAAATCTGAATGACAAGAAGAGACATATTAAGGAGAAGAGAGTATTCTGTACATGCAGTTATATCTTTAAAAAAAGAGCTTGTTGGGGCTTCCCTGGTGGCGCAGTGGTTGGGAGTCCGCCTGCCGATGCAGGGGACGCGGGTTCGTGCCCCGGTCCGGGAGGATCCCGCATGCCACGGAGCGGCTGGGCCCGTGAGCCATGGCCGCTAAGCCTGCACATCCGGGGCCTGTGCTCCGCAATGGGAGAGGCCACAGCAGTGAGAGACCCGCGTACCGCAAAAAAAAAAAAAAAAAAAAAAAAAAAAGAGCTTGTAAGAGAAGCCCGTAAAGTTTTCAAAGCTTTATGGATGGGCTTGTGACACGAGGGCAAACCTTGTCAATTGAAGGGTCCCGTGTGCCTCCAGTGTCTGGGGATCTGTAGAGAACCCCACAGACGGCTGGAAGACTGAGAGAGGATGACTTGCCTCTCCTTTCTATTCTGCACCTTCTGCCCAGCCAATGGGAACAGCCTTTCTGTGCTGCATTCATGTCCTTGAGTTGAATTCCTCACCTTGAGCTCTGAGATAGTAAAACTAAAATAAGCCAGTGTCGTCTGGTTTGGCAGCACCATCAACAAGAGCTGCTTGGCAGGGACTAGATCAACTGATTCTATCTGGCAGAGGAATGACCCCTGAGACCTGGTCTTAGAACCTCAGGCCAGATTCTGCAGAGTGGTTCTGGTCTTTTAAGTCCCCAGCTCCCCAGGAGGCACCACTGATCATGACCCACTGCCTCTGCTCTTTTGGTTCAAGCATCACGTACACAAGCCCTGACCCCTCCTGTGGAAAAGTAAAAGGAGTCACGTTTGTCTTTGCACAAAGGTGGTTTCATATGAACCTATGGAGCCCAAACTGTAGAAATAAAAGGCTGGTAAGGGAGAAGTCAAGAGATGCTATCACATTTAGCTGTGCAGCTCTATGGTCCATTTTTCTTGTTTTTTGTATAAGACATCGGATAATTTTAGGAAAGGAGAACTGGAATCCAATTCTAGAAATTCTACATAGAAAGGATACTAACCATAAAGATGTACATGAATAATAAAAGCTGGTGACAGAAATTAGAAAAATGAAGAAAGGCAAGCGAATGCGCAATAAACGAATTGGCTCATTGGACTGGACATTTTTCTCTATTCATCAGTTCTTTGCGTTTTCCTCTGATTTGGCTTAGGCAACGGTTTGGCAAGATGCATGAGTTTTGGTGAGTGCCAGCGTACACAACGTGCAATTTAGGGAGCAAACGAGGTGATCTGGGAAGCGTCAAGTAGGAAGTATTGAGGGTGGGGTCAGAGGGAAGTGGTGTTTCAGGTATTCTGGCACAGCCTGGGAGAGAGCTCCTTGCAAAGGATGTAACGTTCTCCCACAAAGAAACAATGGTCATCAAACCTTCTGAAGAGAGAAAAAGAAACACTGGTTTCCCACATCAAGAAAAAATAACTATAAATTGACTCAAAACCTTGCATCTAGATCCAAGTGCCCAAATTAGCCACAATTTGTATAACTTAGTCTGACTTTAATAATATTAATAACAATAGACTTTATAATATAAACAGGATATGAAATTCCTTTTTCTCCTCAAGGGGAAAACCGTTTAATCACTACTTAGGGAATCCTGTTTTCTCAGGGAAAATAAAATAATTTTTATCTAAGAGGACAAAGGGGATTTAAAAAACCAAACTTATTCTCTGTTTTATTAATCAATATTATGTTCTAAGAAAATCACCACTATAGAACAATGAGCACTAGGTTCTAAATCTGTTCTATCTCAAAATTCAGGGTCAGCTACTACTTTTGGGGGGTCCTGGTTTCTTGAGAGTTGAGGTGATTTTTCCCTTGATATGTAATATCAGTGACATCGTCCACCCTCAAACTGATACACACACAAAAATACCATCACCGGGCTTCCCTGGTGGCGCAGTGTTTGAGAGTCCGCCTGCCGATGCAGGGGACATGGGTTCACGCCCCGGTCTGGGGAGATCCCACATGCTGCAGAGCGGCTGGGCCCGTGAGCCATGACCGCTGAGCCTGCGCATCCGGGGCCTGTGCTCCGCGGCAGGAGGGGCCGCGGCGGTGAGAGGCCCGCGTACCGCAAAAAAAAAAAAAAAAAAAAAAAAAAAAAATACCATCACCAAGGGCAGTTCCATGAGCTGGAAAAGACTCAGCCTGTAAAGAATGGGGGTGGGTGGCAAATAGACACAGAGAAGCCTTCACATGAAAGTATGCCTGGGAAAGCCTCATTAAGAAAGAAAGAGGGAAGAGTGCTTGGGTAGCATCTTGATAGCAGTAACCCAAATGGGACAAGGAGAGAGGTGGACCAGAAACGGAATTCTCATATTACCTTAAAGGTATGATGTGGGGATGTATAAGGCATCCTCAGGGGAAACTACAGATCTTTATTTAAAGGGGGGCTGCTGGTGGGAAGTGTAAGTGCGAGGAATGCATATTATGTACATTTGATGGGAATCAGTTAGCAAAATCTTATGATACTAGAGTATTCTCACCCTTGGCTGTTTTGCAGTATACAAAACTCATGGAAAGTGTGATTTGGCTTATTCTTTTCTACGCCAGTCTATACTCTCCCAGGCCCAAGGAGTTGCTCATTTGGCATGGGACAGTAAATGTGACTTGGGAGGGAAGTGACATGAGTAATGCAGAATAAGAAGTAATATCTAGGAGCAGGTTGGCCAAGAACCAGTCTATTCTGGTTCAGAAAAAGTAGATAACCTTGTAACCATGTAGTTCTGACAGTTTGTGGATCTAGAGTAACTGGTGATGATCCAGGTCTGATTTTTTCCTAGACAGCTTGTCCTGAGAAATATCATTTAGACCTCCCTTGTGTTATAGCGAATCCTCCAAATAGGTTCTTTCCCCAAACTCTCAGTTACTTGGTTCTCAGACCATAACACAGTGTGATAAGATACATGAGACAGAGCATTCACAGCAGACACTGTGGATGCACTGCCTGTTCAGCAGCCCAGTCTTATGTGGCTACAGAGCACTTGAACTGTGGCTGGTCTGAATTGAGATGTGCTGTGGCTGCAAAATACACACTGTTCAAAACTCAGTTCAAAAAATAGAGTGTAAAATATCCCAATAATTTTCATGTTGATTACATATTGTAATAATAACATTTTGGAATCCTGGGTAAAATAAAATATAGTTTTAAAATTTACCTTTTTGGGTTTCCCTGGTGGTGCAGTGGTTAAGAATCTGCCTGCCAATGCAGGGGACACGGGTACGAGACCTGATCCGGGAAGATCCCACGTGCCGCAGAGCAACTAAACCCGCACGCCGCAACTACTGAAGCCCACGTGCCTAGAACCCGTGCTCCGCAACAAAAGAAGCCACTGAAATGAGAAGCCTGCACACTGCAACAGAGTAGCCCTGGCTCGCCACAACTAGAGAAAGCCTGCGCGCAGCAACAAAGACCCAACACAGACAAAAATAAATAACTTAAAAAGAAATTTACCTTTTTAACATGTAGCTGCTAGAAAATCTAAAATCATACTCATGGCTCGTGTTTGTGGCTTACCCTCTGATTTTAATGGACAGCACGTCTCTAGAGGCCCAAAGACCATTTTATGATGAGATCAGCCCTGTTTTCTCCAATTCCTCCAGGGTAGATACATTGTGCTTTGCTCTGCTTCAGTCTTTTCCAGTGGCAGGGAGCTGAGCACAGCGTAGGTAGTCAACAAACACCAGTGCCGACTGCCAAAGAACCATATACCACAGGTGTGACTGTTAATGTTATGTGTCAACTTGACTGGCCATGGAACGTTCAGACATTTGGTCAAATATTATTCTGGGTGTGTCTGTGGATGAAATTAACATTTGAATTGGTAGACTGAGTAAAGCAGATTGTTCTCCCTAATGTGGGCGGGACTCATCCAGTCAGTTGCAAGCATGCATAGAACAAAAATACTGAGTAAGATGGAACTCCTCTTGCCTGACTGCCTAGAGCTAGGACTCTGGTCTTAAGATTTACACTGAAACACTGGCTCTTCTTGGGTCTCAAGCCTGCTGGCTTTTGGAATAGAATGTATACTGCTGGCTCTCCCAGTTCTCAGGCTTTCAGACACAAACAGGAACTACATGTCTGCTCTGCTCTCTGCCACTGCCAACTGCAGGTCTTGGGACTTCTGAGCCTCTATAATGGTGAAAGCCAATTCCTTATAATAAATCTCTCTCTCTCTCTCTCTCTCTCTCCACACACACATATGCGCATATTGCATACACATACACATCCTATTGGTTCCGTTTCTCTGGAGAACCCTAATACAACATGTGTAACATTGGTTAATTTTGTAATAGAATCTTCCACAAAAATCACAATTTTAAAATTTAGTGAATAAGAGGTTTGTTTTCCGAATATATTTTACAGATGGCTTGATGAATGACTAGTTTGAGAACACAGGAAAGTTACTTACTCTGAATTTCAATTTGCTCATTATAAAAATAGAACCTTCCTCACAGGGATAATGTGAAAGTTAAAGGAAAGGATGCCTAAGAAAATGCTTGGTCCCCTGAAAGCTCTCTACAAGCTCTAGTTAAAAGTTACTTAGTCCCACCTTCTTTCCACAAAATGAAACTAAATATCAAATGGTAAATACAATGAGAAGATAAATTCTCATTAAATAACTCATGGGTGGAGTTAGGTTTTCAAGCAATAGGTAGAATCCATCTGACGTATTTATGTCCCTAAGGGTACTTGCCCCTTTCATCTTCAGCAGGGCAGTTCCTGAGTCTAGAGGGCAAGGGCATATGACCTACAGAGCAAAGAGGTATATGGGGTCCCCTGGGTGGAATGCTGCTGTTAATTGGCACCATTTGCGTGGTACGATTCATGCATGGTATGGTAATGCTACCAGCAATATGCTAGCTTCCTCCCAATCCAGACCTACAGTGCTCTTTACACTTTACTTATGAGGCCAACCCTTTGCAGTCTATGGCTCTTAAAATTGTTAATATTCCAAAATAATCATCTGGAGTATTTTTTCCATGTTTGGCAAGAGGACTAGAACCACGATGGACAAAGATACACTGACACCAAGAGAGGGGCTTCCCCTGTGCTGTCAATAGGGAAGAAGCAATCCCCTGTTTTCTTTCAACAGCAGCATCAAAAGATGAATTATTTCCAACTATAAAGGTAGAGCTGATCATTAAGGCATATTTAGGAGGGAGCTTAAAATAATTACCTAATTGGAAGGCTGTTTTCTAATGCATAAGTCAAGTTCACATATACTTCCTCATTAAACAGCAACAAAAAACTGTTGCTGTTATTCAATAGTTCAGTTTCTGACAAAAGCATCACAACACTTAAATTTATATTTTATGAAATTTAGCTTTATATAAAGAGATCAGTTGACTTCTGTCATTTACCTCACGTTTTATACGTGTACAAACTAAGTGCTGTGAAAAGGAAAGCTCAGAAGTACTGGGATTATGGATCATGAAAGATGATAATGAAAAGCACATATTACAATTTCTATACAGAAAAAGTCAGAGAATGAGTATTGTTAAGGACGTTTTAAGTAAGAAAAAATGCATAGGGTTATAGAGATGATGAAAAGATGGAGACTTCCAGCTCTTGGAGGAAAGATGAACTGTTTCCAACTATAAATAGGTCATTAAGGCCTAGTTAGCTGGGAGCTTGAAATATAATCACCTAATTGGAAGGATGTTTTCTGTCCATAACTCAGGTTCACAGACAGTGTCTCATTTTTCTCATTAAATTACACTACACAGCTGTGGGATGGGGAACATTCTCGTCATGCCCCTGAGAGAGCAGAAGCTCAGAGAACCCTGCTTGCCTTTGGGTCAAGCTCAGGATGAATGCGGGGATCTGACTGAGCATGCCCTCCTGGAGCTCATGCACCTCATGCACAGTTTGGACAACAGTCCCTTTGCTGAGAAGAATCTCTCTAGAGTTTCCGACTCCTCTGCGAGAGGAAGGGGTAAATGCACAGTCTGTAAGGTGCTGATCAAATTGGCCATTTTATTATTTTATCACTTAGTATTTTAGCAAATAGAATCACTTTTCAGAAAAGGGAGGATTTCCCCATATGAGATAAAACTTAAAAATGGAATAGTTTGTACTTTATAAGCAAAGATTTAAAAAATTTTATTAACTTTATTTAAACTGAAAATATAAAATAAAAACAGTTCACCTATTTCTCCTACCCCTCCCTACCTCCTATAACCATCAATCTGTTCTTTGAATCTATGAACTTAGTTTGTTTTATTGTTGTTGTTTAGATTCTACATATAAGAGAGATCATAGAGTGTTTATATTTCTGTCTATTTCACATAGCATAATGCCTAAGGGGTCCATCCATGTTGTCACAAATGGCAAGATTTCATTATTTTTTACAGCTCAATAATATCCCATTGCACATATTTATATATATATATATATATATATATATATACACACAATTCCTTTATCCATTCATCTGTCCAACAAACACTTAGCTTGTTTCCATATGTCGGCTATTGTAAATAACACTGCAATGAACATGGGAGTGTAGGTATCTTTTTGAATTCGTGTTTTAATCTTCTTTGGATAAATACCCAGAAGCAGAATTGCTGGATCTATGGTAGTTGTATTTAATTTTTTGAGGTTTAAATTTTTTTGAGGTTTCTCTGCTCAAAATTTTTTTTTTTGAGGTTTAAAAATTTTTAAATTTTGAGGTTTCTCTGCTTTATATAGAGGTTGCACAAATTTACCTTCCCACCAGCAGTACACAAGGGATCCCTTTTCTCCACATCCTTGCCAAAACTCCCTATTTCTTGTCTTTTCGTAAACAGTCACTCTAACAGGTATGAGGTAATATCTTGTGGTTCTGATTTGCGTTTCCCCGATGATTAATGATGTTGAACATCTTTTTATGCACCTTTTGGCCTTGTCTTCTTTGGAAAAATGTCTGTTCAGATCTATTGCCCATGTTTTAAGTGGACTGTAAGAATCAGAAATAGAGTTGTCTTGCTGGGACAGGAAGGAGCCTGGTTTTAGATAGCACTGGCCACTGAGGCAGAGCTGAGTTGGAAAGGCTGCAAGACAAGAACTCAGGTGAAGAGGGCAACCCAATCCATAGGTTCATCATAGGGTGAAAGAGAGCTCTTTGTTATACCGGAATAACTCTTGTCTACCATGTGTTACATATTTTTAACACAACAAGAAAACAAATAACAGCTTTCTCATTCCCAATCCCATGAGGTACAGGAGTTGGTCCCTTTCTAGTAAGACCACTGGCCTGACTTCATGTATTTACTTTCTCTGGACATGGATTTTCTCTCTGGCTTCTTGGGATAAGATGTCTGTCTACACACACCCCATCTCCACCACCCTGACCCCCACTCACATCAAACCCACTTGCAAACTGTTTATCCTCAATCAAAGCTTTTCTTTTTATTCCTTTCCTATTATTACCAACATGCTTGTCAAAAGCCAGATCAGACCAAAAAGAAAAATAAAAAGCAAGAGGTGGGGTGGATTAGAAAGGACAATTAAGTGGCCAGGCCTGGACCCAGTTGTTCTCACTCCAAGTGAAAAGACATGTAAACACAATCTCTCCTTTCCATTTATACTTTTATTACTTCTTTTTGAGACTCTCCTTTAAAGCATTTTCTTTAAACTTCAGAATGGAGAACGATGTCATAGAATCATAACATTTTAGTATTACAGGAAAACTTGGAAATTATCTGGGTCAATCCCTTTCTTTATAAACAAGAGGACTGAGCCTAGAAAGGTCAAATCACTTTTCAAGGTCACAGAGCTGGTGGGTGGATATGCTGCAAATAGGATCCTTTCAATTTTTCCATTACAACAAAGTTCCTGTTTATCGAAGTTATCATTGAGGATGGCCTTGATAATACAGATAATAGTTAATTTTTTAAAAAACAAGTTTTGGCCAGTATTTTAAGCACTTCTCAGGCCTTACCAAATTTAATTAAGCCAACCCCATTAAGAAATTATAACTATTTTTGCAATTGTACAGGTAAGGAAACTGCAGCACAGCAAAGTAAATTTCCCAAGATCATTCAGCTAGTCAGTTTCAGAGCCAGGATTCACTCCCAGACAGTCGTTCTTATCCACTCTGCTAAATTGACTCTCTTAAAAAATGTTGGTAAGGCTTATATAAACTTGAGAGGTCATATGACATTTTTGTATTTTAACTGTAATTTGCTTTAATGAACCAAAACATGAATTTGCTAAGTGGCTGGTCTTCAGATATAATTCTCCCTTTCTACAGTCTGAGGATACTAAAAATTTGTACTTTCTCAGGATCAACTAAGAAGAAAACTAGTTGAGCTCTTAATAGAAGGAGGCTGCTTTCCTGAACAGAGAAGTTTGAGAAATGGTGCAATGACAGAATTCTGGTTCAGGAAAACTGGACGAGCATAGAAATGAAGTCAAACTGGAAAGCAGAGATCAACATTAGCAAGTTGGTGACACCAGGAAATTACAAACTGAGACACAAATCTCCTGAAGTTTGGTCTATGTATTGCTGAAGCCCCACACTGAGATCTCTTGTAATAAAAGCCGTGTCACCATGAGGATTTAAATGTGTGACACTGTGGTACACAGCACTGTGCTTGTTTTGAACCAGCCTCCCCTAGTTTTCACAGGCAAGGTTTCTAAATGTGCGGTTAATCAGTGACCAGGCAAGGCAATAGGCACCATATGCCCAGTTCTCCCCGGGCCCTCTCTTGAATGGCAGCTGCCCCGCTCAGTCAAGCCTGTGGACCACTGGTCTCTGGGTGATGTGAGAGAGCCGGGCACGTCCTCTGAAGCAACCTATGTCAATTTGCCGTTCACAAGGAACAGACTCTTTAGTAAATGTAGACAGCTTCTGACAATGCACAAGTGGAGTTATCTGCCCGCTTCCCCGCAACCTCATGACTAAATTGCATTAGAAATGATTCTCAGAGAAAACCCTACCACCAGCACAAACATTTCTTAGGAAGCCGGTGCAAACACGTTATGCATCCTGCCCGCGAAAGTTCAGTGATGCTTGGGTTCTCTGTCTTTTGGTTGCCCTCATTAGTACTTTATATGAGAAAGCTTCACTCTGAGGCCAGCACACAATATTCTGATTGTGAAATCAGCCTGCTTTCTCCCTGAATCACATGCCCAGGATCTGCATTAAGGGACAGTGGACGCCAGGACTAGGAAAAACTGAGTTCTGCACCTGGCATGCTATGCTGGGCTGCTGGGCTTGCTGGATGCATCGTTCATGGTGGGGCAGGTAGGTACTTCAGGTCCTTGCTTTCATCATGAAAGGGCATGTTTGTGTCATCTTTCTAGCCAACTGAAAGTTTTGAACACTATTACTCATTTCACCAATAAAAAGCAATACTATTATCACTGCTGTTAATCCATGAATCATCAGATATATAGTTCTAAATAATGATGTTAGAATCATTTTTCTAGACATCTTTGGAGAGTTGGATCCCTGGATGGGGCACTTCCAGTGTTAACAAAACACCTGAGATTGTGTTATTAATTTACACACACTACGTTGACCACACGTCTATACTGAACTATTTAAAACTAAATCACAGGGCTTCCTTGGTGGCGTAGTGGTTGAGAATCTGCCTGCTAATGCAGGGGACACGGGTTCGAGCCCTGGTCCGGGAAGATCCCACATGCCGCGGAGCAGCTGGGCCTGTGAGCCACAACTACTGAGCCTGCGCGTCAGGAGCCTGTGGTCCGCAACGAGAGGCTGCAACAGTGAGAGGCCCGTGCACCGCGATGAAGAGTGGCCCCCGCTCACCGCAACTGGAGAAAGCCCTCGCACAGAAACGAAGACCCAACACAGCCATAAATAAATTTAAAAAAACAAAGAAAACTAAATCACAGTTAGCATGACCACGTTGGGAAAATCAACAGTGCAGGGTTGTGGTGTTGTCATGGTTGTAGACTTAAGCCACATGGTCTTGAAGGAAAACAATCTCCCTCTCTTCCCCCCCTCCTTCTGCTCCGGGCTTAGAGCAGATCTGTGGCCTGCCTCGCTCCATGCAAACACTGTAAACACAGAAAGGTGGGAGGACTGCCAGTTTTCCATTTGCAAACAAAAGCCACCTGCATCTCCTGGAACACTCAGCTGTAAGAGGAGACTTCAGGCTGGAAGAAGAAGGCAAACCAGACAAAGAAGGCAGAGGGATTCCCCTAAATTGCTCTCAGGAAGAAGGGAGCTAAAGCCATCAAGAAAGGCTCTTTTCTTTCATTTATTCATTCATTCTCAAAAATGTTTACTCACATTCTACTATGTTCCAGGCACTGTGTTGAGTACTCGATAAGATACTCAAGATTCTTGCTTTTAAAGATCTTACATGACAATGAGAAATGACATTTAATATCTGCACATATAAATTTATACACACCCAAAGAATTATAGATACTCAGGAGTAGCAGGGTTTAAGTTAAGACCTGATTGACAAGAAAAGGTAAGACTATGAAAAGATCTGGAAAAAGAACAATGCAGACAAAGGAAATGGGAAAAGCTGACGAGGCTGACTTGCAGATTAATTTTGAGATTAGGGCAGAGAAGGAGGCAAAGACTCTGCATCTCAGACCAGGGAAAGGCTCTAGGATTTAACACTAAATGTGAAGTAAAATTGTTAGTGGGGGAGTGACATGGTCTGATCTACCTTTCAGAACGACTCTCCAGCTGCTGTGTGGAGAATGGACCACTGGGGGACTAGAATGGAAAGAAGGTGACAATTAGGAACTACTGCAGTTAAGACAAAAGGTACCTATTTTGGTGACATCCTGGAGTAGGGTGGTAGGAGTAAAGATAACGTAAAGGGAGAGATTTAGGATAACTTCTGAGGTAGAACTGAAAAGACATGCTGAAGAACTGGATGTGGGCTGAGAGAGAAAAAAAGGAAGCAAGGATGACATGTAGATTTTATTTTCTTTTGCTAAAACACTGAACAACTTCTAAATCACAGAGTTGGAAGCCAACCTAAACCCTGGTTTTATTACCTGCTAAATTTCTTCTATGTATGCCCATGTCCTCCAAATGATTCTATTTATGCCTCTACCATCTCTGATCTGTTAAAATAACTCCAAACTGCCTCCGATCCCAGCCTTCTGCAACTATTCCCCTACTGCTCTGGTTATCTTTCCAGAATGAAAATCTGATCATTGTATAATGGCTCCTCTCTGTCTACCAGATAAAATCCAAACTCCTTCCAGAAACATTGCAAGGCCTTTCCTGATCTGGCTCCTACCTACCTCTCACTGTCTTGTCTCTCATCATGTGTTTCTCTTCCCTCCACCTCTGCATATCCTTCATTGAGGCCATAGTAAGCTCTTTACACTTTCCAGAACATACCATGCTCTCTTTATATTGCCGTCTTACTTAGAAAGCTTTCTTAACACCTAATCTATTGGGAAAATTCCTCTTTTTCTTTCAAGAGTCAGATGAGTTTCCCTATACCCTGTCTCTTTCAGTCCAGTTTTAGTTGGCATTGCACCGTGTGTATGGCTCTAGTACCACACTGCATTGCACCTGTAAGGTCTTGTTCACATATCTTCCTCCTCTCTGGACTGTAAACTCCTGGAGGGCAGGCACAGGCAGTCACTGATGTTCTCCTCTTTGTATAACCATGTGCCTTTCACAGTGACTGATATATAACAAATGATCAATAAATATTAGTTGAACAATTAAATAAAAACCCTGTACATTATTTCCATCAATCAGTCATCTAGCGTTTGGATAATCTTTACTGACTGTGAACTCAAAATTCTATACCTGTTCCATTCCTAGGGACTCCTTGCTTTTTTTCTTTTTTCACATATTTATTAAATGCCACCATTAAAGGAGTCAAGCAACTAGACAGGATCTCTATTTTCATGATATTATATTCTAATGTAGAGGAGGGACAGAGTGACAACAAATAAACAAGAAAATTAAGTGTGGTAAGTCCTATAAAAAATCATACATGCTGAATTGATAAAGATAACAGATCTACTGAAATTGGGCGATTCAGGAGTACCTTTTTGAGGACATGATAGTTTTTTTACACTGACATTTGAATAATTTTTTAAAAAAGGATCCAGTCTTGAGACAATTGGGACAAGATGATTCCACACAGAAGGGATAGCTACTTCAAGGGATCTAAGGTAGGATCGTGCTCCAGGTGTTCAGGGAATGCAGGTGCTATGTGGTTAGATAATCAATCATAAGCCACAAAGAGAGTGGCAGAGGTGGGTTTAGAAGAATGGGCAGGAGCTGGGACAGGGAGAATGCTGGAGGCATGGGATGGAGCTTGGATTCTAACCTAAGCATAACGGAATGCAACTGGAGGACTGTAATCAGGGTAGTGGCATGACCTGAATTACATGTTTAAAAGGGCACTTTAAAAAGCTAGGAGTGGACTTCCCTGGTGGCACAGTGGTTGAGAGTCTGCCTGCCGATGCAGGGGACACGGGTTCGTGCCCCGGTCCGGGAAGATCCCACATGCCGCGGAGCGGCTGGGCCCGTGAGCCGTGGCCGCTGAGCCTGTGCGTCCGGAGCCTGTGCTCCGCAACGGGAGAGCCCACAACAGTGAGAGGCCCGCGTGCCGAAAAAACAAACAAACAAAAAAAACCTAGGAGTTTGGGATTAACATATATATACACACTACTATCAGCAAGGACATACTGTAGCGCTCAGGGAACTACTCAGTATCTTTCCTTTTTTTTAACAACTTTATTGGAGTATAATTGCTTTACAATGGTGTGTTAGCTTCTGTTTTATAACAAAGTGAATCAGCTATACATATACATATATCCCCTTATGTCCTCCCTCTTGCGCCACCCTCCCACCCTCCCTATCCCACCTCTCTAGGTGGTCACAGGCACGGAGGTGATCTCCCAGTGCTATGCAGCTGCTTCCCACTAGCTATCTATTTTACATTTGGTAGTGTATATATGTCCATGTCACTCTCTCACTTTGTCCCACCTTACCCTTCCCCTCCCTATGTCCTCAAGTCCATTCTCTACATCTGTGTCTTTATTCCTGTCCTGCCCCTAGGTTCTTCAGAACCATTTTTTTTTTCAGATTCCATATATATGTATTAGCATATGGTATTTGTTTTTCTCTTTCTGACTTACTTCACTCTGTATGACAGACTCTAGGTCCATCCACCTCACTACAAATAACCCAATTTTGTTTCTTTTTATGGCTGAGTAATATTCCATTGTATATATGTGCCACATCTTCTTTATCCATTCATCTATCGATGGACAATTGGACTGCTTCCATGTACTGGCTATTGTAAATAGAGCTGCAATGAACACTGTGGTACATGACTCCTATTGAATTATGGTTTTCTCAGGGTTTATGCCCTATAGTGGGATTGCTGGGTCGTATGGTAGTTCTATTTTTAGTTTTTTAAGGAACCTCCATACTGTTCTCCATAGTGGCTGTACCAATTTACATTCCCAGCAGCAGGGCAAGAGTGTTCCCTTTTTTCCACACCCTCTCCAGCATTTATGGTTTCTAGATTTTTTGATGATGGCCATTCTGACCGGTGTGAGGTGATACCTCATTGTAGCTTTGATTTGCATTTCTCTAATGATTAGTGACGTTGAGCATCCTTTCATGTGTTTGTTGGCCATCTGTATATCTTCTTTGGAGAAATGTCTATTTAGGTGTTCTGCCCATTTTTGGATTGGGTTGCTTGTTTTTCTGATATTGAGCTGCATGGGCTGCTTGTAAATTTTGGAGATTAATCCTTTGTCAGTTGCTTCATCTGAAAATATTTTCTCCCATTCTGAAGGTTGTCTTTTCATCTTGTTTATGGTTTCTTTTGCTGTGCCAAAGTTTTTAATTTTCATTAGGTCCCATTTGTTTATTTTTGTTTTTATTTCCATTACTCTAGGAGGTGGGTCAAAAAGGATCTTGCTGTGATTTATGGCATAGAGTGTCCTGCCTATGTTTTCCTCTAAGAGTTTTATAGTGTCTGGCCTTACATTTACGTCTTTAATCCATTTTGAGTTTATTTTTGTGTATGGTATTAGGGAGTGTTCTAATTTCATTCTTTTACATGTAGCTGTCCAGTTTTCCCAGCACCACTTATTGAAGAGGTTATCTTCTCTCCATTGTATATTCTTGCCTCCTTTATCAAAGATAAGGTGACCAGTGTTGTGCATGGTGGTGTGTGGCAATGGGAAGCCTGGGAGCATCAGAGTCAGTTTGGGGCCATCTGACTGGTTAGGAGAAACCCTAGAAGTCACCCCTTGCTCCTGGGAGACCCCGGTGGGGTCCAAATGCTGCATGAGCCCAGCACGTCCAGTAGTTTCCCTAGGACAGAGACCCAGGCCTCGAGATAACATGCAAGATGCCACCTGCAGCATTGCCATCTGGGAGAATGAGAGGGGAGAGAAACCTGTAAAAATCTGCCACTACCCCAAAGAGGCCTCGCTTAGCCAGAAGTAACTATTCTACCCTGGAACTGTGTGTTACAACTGGAAGAAAAGGAGTAACGTTAATGGACCGGTTTACTTCCCAATTCTACTGAGAGTGCAAACTTGAGCAACACATTACGTCAATTATATGGACAAGAAAGGAGCCATATTTTCACAAAACATGTCTTAATAGTATTTTGTCCTCATAAAAATGTGGAGAACTTCACCAGACTCAATCCACTGTAGTGCTGAAAAAAGATGGGCGAATTTTTTTTTCATTAAAAAATTGGGCTGCACCAGAAAGAAAAGGTCCAGCCTCATCCACCAGACCACAGGCACTAGTCCCCTCCACCAGGAAGTGTACACAACACAGTGAAACAACCTTAGCCACTGGGGACAGACATCAAAAACAACAGGAACTACAAACCTGCAGCCTGTGAAAAGGAGACCCCCAAACACAATAAGGTAAGCAAAATGAGAAGACAGAGCAGATGAAGAAGCAACGTAAAAACCCACCAGACCGAACAAATGAAGAAGAAATAGGCAGTTTACGTGAAAAAGAATTCAGAGTAATGATAGTAAAGATGATCCAAAATCTTGGAAACAGAATGGAGAAAACACAAGAGACGTTTAACAAGAACCTAGAAGAACTAAAGAGCAAACAAACAATGATGAAAACACAATAAATTGAAATTAAAAATTCTCTAGAAGGAATCAATGGCAGAATAACTGAGGCAGAAGAATGGATAAGTGACCTAGAAGATAAAATAGGGGAAACAACTACTTCAGAGCAGAATAAAGAAAAAAGAATGAAAAGAATTGAGGACTGTCTCAGAGACATCTGGGGCAACATTAAATGCACCAACATTCGAATTATAGGGGTCCCAGAAGAAGAAGAGAGAAAGAAAGGGTCTGAGAAAATATTTGAGGAGATTTTAGTGGAAAACTTCCCTAATATGGGAAAGGAAATAGTTAATCAAGTCCAGGAGCACAGAGAGTCTCATACAGGAAAATCCAAGGAGAAACATGCCAAGACACATATTAATCAAACTATCAAAAAATTAAATACAAAAAAAATATTAAAAGCAGCAAGGGAAAAGCACCAAATAACATACAAGGGAATCCCCATAAGGTTAACAGCTGATCTTTCAGCAGAAAGTCTGCAAGCCAGAAGGGAGTGACAGGACATAATTAAAGTGATGAAAGGGGAAAACCTAAAACCAAGATTACTTTACCCAGCAAGGATCTCATTCGGATTCTATGGAGAAATGAAAACCTTTACAGACAAGCAAAAGCTAAGAGAATTCAGCACCCGCAAACCAGCTTTACAGCAAATGCTAAAGGAACTTCTCTAGGCAGGAAACACAAGAGAAGGAAAAGACCTACAAAAACTAACCCAAAACAATTAAGAAAATGGTAATAGGAACATACATATCAATAATTACCTTAAATCTAAATGGTTTTTAAATGTTCCAACCAAAAGACATAGACTGGTTGAATGGATACAAAAACAAGACCCATATATATGCTATCTACAAGAGACCCACTTCAGACCTAGGGACACATACAGACTGAAAGTGATGGGATGGAAAAAGATATTCCATGCAAATGGAAAGCCAAAGAAAGCTGGAATAGCAATTCTCATATCAGACAAAATACACTTTAAAATAAAGACTATTACAAAAGACAATGAAGGACACAATATAATGATCAAGGGATCAATCCAAGAAGAAGATATAACAACTGTAAATATTTATGCTCCCAACATAGGAGCACCTCAGTACATAAGGCAAATGCTAACAGCCATAAAAGGGGAAATTAACAGTAACACAATCATAGTAGGGGACTTTAACACCCCACTTTCACCAATGGACAGATCAACCAAAATGAAAATAAATAAGGAGATGCAATCTTTAAATGATACATTAAACAAGATGGACTTAAGTGATATTTATAGGACATTCCATCCAAAAACAACAGAATACACTTTCTTAGCAAGTGCTCATGGAACAAATCAAGCCTTGGTAAATTTAAGAACATTGAAATACTATCAAGTATCTTTTCTGATCACAATGCTATGAGACTAGATATCAATTACAGGAAAAAATCTCTAAAAAATACAAACACATGGAGGCTAAACAGTACACTACTTAATAACCAAAGATCACTGAAGAAACCAAAGAGGAAATTTAAAAATACCTAGAAACAAATGACAATGAAAAGACGACAACCCACAACCTATGGGATGCAGCAAAAGCAGTTATAAGAGGGAAGTATATAACAATAGAATTCTACCTCAAGAAACAAGAAACATCTCAACTAAACAACCTAAACTTACACCTAAAGCAATTAGAGAAAGAAGAACCAAAAAAAAAAAATCCCCAAAGTTAGCAGAAGGAAAGAAATCATAAAGATCAGAACAGAAATAAATGAAAAAGAAATGAAGGAAACAATAGCAAAGACCAATAAAACTAAAATCTGGTTCTTTGAGAAGATAAACAAAATTGATAAACCATTAGCCAGGCTCATCAAGAAAAAAAGGGAAAGACTCAAATCAATAGAATTAGCAACAAAAAAGGAGAAGTAACAACTGACACTGCAGAAATACAAAGGATCATGAGAGATTACTACAAGCAACTATATGCCAATAAAATGGACAACCTGGAAGAAACGATCAAATTCTTAGAGACGCACAACCTTCTGAGACTGAACCAGGAAGAAATAGAAAATATAAACAGACTAATCACAAGCACTGAAATTAAGACTGTGATGAAAAATCTTCCAAGAATTAAAAGCCCAGGACCAGATGGCTTCACAGGCAAATTCTATCAAACATTTAGAGCAGAGCTAACACCTATCCTTCTCAAAGTCTTCCAAAATATAGCAGAGGGAGGAACACTCCCAAATTCATTCTATGAGGCCACCATCACCCTGATACTGAAACCAGCCAAAGATGTCAGAAAGAAAACTACATGCCAATATCACTGATAAACATAGATGCAAAAATCCTCAACAAAATACTAGCACATAGAATCCAACAGCACATTAAAAGGATCATACACCGTGATAAGTAGGGTTTATCCCAGAAATGCAAGGATGCTTCACTATATGCGAATCAATCAGTGTGATAAACCATATTAACAAACTGAAGGAGAAAAACCATATGATCATCTCAATAGATGCAGAAAAAGCTTTCAACAAAATTCAACACCCACTTATGATAAAAACCCTCTAGAAAGTAGGCATAGAGGGAACTTTCCTCAACATAATAAATACCATATATGATAAACCCACAGCCAATATCATTCTCAAATGTGAAAAACTGAAAGCCTTTCCACTAAGATCAGGAACAAGACAATGTTGTCCACTCTCACCACTCTTATTCAACATAGTTTTGCAAGTTTTAGCCACAGCAATCAGAGAAGAAAAAGAAATAAAAGGAATCCAAATTGAAAAGAAGAAGTAAAGCTGTCACTGTTTGCAGATGACATGATAATATATAGAGAGAATACTAAAGATGCCACCAGAAAACTACTAGAGCTAATCAATGAATCTGGTAAAGTAGCAGGATGCAAAATTAATGCACAGAAATCTCTTGCATTCCTATATGCTAATGATGAAAAATCTGAAAGAGAAATTACGGAAACACTCCCATTTATCACTGGAACAGAAAGAATAAAATATCTAGGAATAAACCTACCTAAGGAGTCAAAAGACCTATATGCAGAAAGCTATAAGACACTGATGAAAGAATTTAAAGATGATACAAACAGATGGAGAGATATACCATGTTCTTGGATTGGAAGAATCAACACTGTGAAAATGACTATACTACCCAAAGCAACCTACAGATTCAATGCAATCTCTATCAAACTATCATTGGCATTTTTCACAGAACTAGAACAAAAAATTTCACAATTCGTATGGAAACACAAAAGACCCCGAATAGCCAAAGCAATCTTGAGAAACAGATATGGAAGAATCAGACTCCCAGACTTCAGACTATACTACAAAGCTACAATAATCAAGACAGTATGATACTGGCACAAAAAAACAGAAATATAGATCAATGGAACAGGATAGAAAGCCCAGAAATATACCCATGCACATATGGTAAGCTTATCTTTGATAAAGGAGGCAAGAATATACAATGGAGAAAAGACAGCCTCTTCAGCAAGTGGTCCTGGGAAAACTGGAGAGCTACATGTAAAAGAATGAAATTAGAACACTCCCTAACACCATACACAAAAATAAACTCAAAATGGATTAAAGACCTAAATGTAAGCTAGACACTATAAAACTCTTAGAGGAAAACTTAGGCAGAACACTCTATGACATAAATCACAGCAAGATCCTTTTTGACCCACCTCCTAGAGAAATGGAGATAAAAACAAAAATAAACAAATGGGACCTAATGAAACTTAAAACATTTTGCACAGCAAAGGAAACCATAAACAAGATGAAAGGACAACCCTTAGAATGGGAGAAAACATTTGCAAATGAAGCAAAGGACAAAGCACTGATCTCCAAAGTATACACTCAGCTCATGCAGCTCAATACCAAAAAAACAAACAACCCAATCCAAAAATGGGCAGAAGACCCAAATACACATTTCTCCAAAGAAGATATACAGATTGCCAACAAACACATGAAAAGATGCTCAGCATCACTAATCATTAGAGAAATGCAAATCAAAGCTACAATGAGGTATCACCTCACATTTGTCAGAATGGCCATCATCAAAATATCTACAAACAATAAATGCTGGAGAGGGTGTGGAGAAAGGGGAACCCTCTTGAAGTGTTTGTGGGAATATAAATTGATACAGCCGCTATGGAGAAGAGTATGGAGGTTCCTTAAAAAACTAAAAATAGAACTATTATATGACCCAGTAATCCCACTCTTGGGCATATACCCTGATACAACCATAATTCAAAAAGATTCATGTACTACAATGTTCATTGCAGTAGTATTTACAATAGCCAGGACATGGAAGCAACCTAAGTGTACATTGACAGATGAATGGATAAAGAAGATGTGGCACATATATACAGTGGAATGTTACTCAACCATAAAAAGAAATGAAATTGAGTTATTTGTAGTAATTTGGATGAACCTAGAGTATGTCATGTAGAGTGAAGTAAGTCAGAAAGAGGAAAACAAATACTGTATGCTAACACATATATATGGAATCAAAAAAAAGAAAAAAAAGTTCTGAAGAACCTAGGGGCAAGACCGGAATAAAGACACAGACGTAGAGAATGGACTTGAGGACGTGGGGAGGGGGAAGGGCAAGCCGGGATGGCGTAAGAGAGTGGCATTGATATATATACACTACCAAATGTAAAATAGCTAGCTAGTGGGAAGCAGCTGCATTGTACAGGGAGATCAGCTCGGTGCTTTGTGACCACCTAGAGGGGTGGGATAGGGCGGGTGGGAGGGAGACACAAGAGGAAGGGGATATGGGGATGTATGCATACGTAGAACTGATTCACTTTGTTATACAGAAGCAACTAACACAACAATGCAAAGCAATTCTACTCCAATAAAGATGTTAAAAAAATTTTATAATTAAGTAAAATCTCTGTGTGCTGTCAACTTTCTCTTGCTGAGCCTTCCTCAATGACAATGTTGATGAAGTACATGTCTATGCATTTGTTTATTAAATAATAAGATCCTTAAAGCAGAGTGCCAAGACTCACAGATTAACTGCATAATAAGGACTCAGTAAAGATGTAATAAGCATCCAACTATCTAATAAAAGCATGAAACTCTTTCTGAAAAATAATTATAAAAGATTCATAAGCTGTAAAAGCCCATGGTACAAATAGGATAGAGATGAAATTGTTATAATGATAAGAGACGAGAGTGAAAATAGAGATCTCTTCTTCCTCTTAAAGTATCATTTATAAAATCTTTCCCACAACTGAAAAAGACTGCATCATCAGTGTTTATATCTGTAAGTTTCATGTGAGCAATCCAGATAAAAGTTCTCCGATTTACCCATGACACCTCTTTTCTCTGCTTCTGCTCTGCTCAGGTAGGAAGCTAGTTCCAGTCTCACTGGGAACTTTACCAGGTGCTTTGCTCCTCCCAATGAATACACATTCCATAAGGCAGCCTCATCTCCCTTCTAATTATTAATTCCAGACACTCCTTATTTTTTAGGGGTTAAAGGCACTACCAAAAATATCTAGGTCTATTGCCCCAGCATCCCAGATGGAATGGAAGGCAGTCATTGAAGTTTGGCTAAGGAAAAAAACAAAAAGTATAAAATCTCTAGTTTCCTCTTTGAGCAAATATTGAAAGGATCCTATTGACTACTGGAGGTGTACAGAAAATACTACCTCCCAAAGAGAAGCAGGGCTCTTTGGGATGAAAGTCATTTTTAACAAGCCAGGGGAAAGGCTCTGCTTATAAAAGAGATGCATGTGACAGCAAAGTTGCTTGTTGAAGTGGTGGGATGGGTCAGGGGGCATCAGCAAGACTGACAGCCCTGGCTGCTCACTTCTCTCTTCAATCCTAGCCTCCTCTTACATGGCCATCCACATACATCATCACATCATCTTGTCATCTCACCATTTCTCTTTCTCTCCCCACCCCATCCATCCATCCATCTCTCCCTTTCTCTCTCTCTCTCTCTCTCTCTCTCTCTCTCTCTCACACACACACACACACACACACACACACACACAACACAATGAAAACACACCAACCTATTTCAGGATGAACTTGATCTGTCAATCAAGCCTAATAAAAACAGAGAATAATAATTTAAGAGGCATTTCCTGGGATGCTTACTTCCACAAACTACGAATTCTTATTGTTCAGTTGTTTTACTCTGTTAGTTAAGGAGAAAACAATTCCTCAAATGGGATCAAACTAAAGCCCTCATTGCCCTTTTCTCCTCCATTGTGGGCTCCTTCGTGTATAATAACTGATGGTTGTATAAGAAAACAAGAAGGAATCTATCCACACAAATACAGAGCCACCTATCCTAGTATCTGCAACATGGTAGCTATTCCCTCTCCCGATGAAGTTCCCTTATTGCCTCAGCTGTGAGAAAATGCAGAAGGAAAGTCTCTGTCACTTCAACCTTCCATCTCATCTGAGGGGGTCCCTTCATATTGATTTCCCTCCATTCTATTACATTACTCTTTTTTTTCTTGTCTTGACTTTTGTTGCATTTGTTTTACAACCCAACTCAGAGTATAAAGAAATACATGTTAAAGACAAATATTTTTAAGTATTATAAGAAACAGAAAAATCATATAATCCACAAATAACCTATATTATTATATTATTCTACTTCTCCTGTTAAATATAAAAAAAATAAATGCTGAGTCAAGAAAACGTACAGGAATCTATATTTTCTGAGAAAAAACCCTAAAATAACCAATAAGCACAATGTAGTTTTTGTGAGAAGATGCAAAATATAACAGCAACAGGTAGAATGCACATGTTACCATATCTACTGCACAGCTATTTTATTTTTGAGTGTTTTGAACGTTATCAAAGACTTAATGGATTTGTTTTATTAAACAGCAGTGTAGAAAGAAACAAATAATAACAACAACTAGTTTTTATTTGCTATTGCTTTGTGCCAGGCACTACACTATATTCTATACATTTTAATTATCTTAAAAAATTTTTTTTACTGTATATTTTCTTGACTCCTCAAAAAAACCTTTCATGGTAGGCATTAATACTCCCATTTTGCAAATATATAAACGGAGACTCAGAAGTTATTTGTTCAAAATTATCCACCTAATAAATGTTATAGAAAGATTCAAATTGAGATCTCTCTGTGTTTGTGAGCCTTTGAGCCTTCCATTAAGCCATGGTGACTTCCCATTAGTCTTGATCAGGGTTACAAAATAAAACGTTTAAAAAGGTTAAGCAGGCAACAAAAATGGGAGAAGAAGGCAGGTTGTAAAGGCAACTAGCACAACAGCTGTGTTGAAAAAAGGCATCCAGAGAGTACATGCCCCACTTCTACAAGGAGTCTAGTTGATCATTACCAGGATGCAATGTGGAACTGGTATTATAGGAGCTTTCAATTATTCAGATAATTTAGAAGTCTATATATTTCTGTTTTAAATCACTCTATTTTTAAATATCGGTGCTAATGTGGCTTGCCGATCAAACCACATCAGCATCTTAGGCAGCATCTGGCTGGATACGTCCTTAAAACCTTAAAGCCAGAGTTAACCTGCTTAGTTTTTGTGGTCAGGGAATCATAATCTATTCTGCCCTGTGGATGGGCAAGGAATGGTCTCTGGAGAGCTGGAGAGAAGTATTCAGCACCTTTCAATTAGTACCAGGCTGAGACTCAGGCAGTAGCAGCAACTCGGTCACACCCACGTGGCTCTAAGTGTGGCCCAAAGTGTGGCCCAAAATAGACCATGGCCTGGCTCACTCTAAATCCTGCTTGTGCATTTCACAGACTTTTGCCTGCATTCCTTCAGGGGGCACAGACTTCATTATAACATTTATAGGATCCAATTACCAGCCATCTCCTGGATGCCATTTTTATCAGACTTACCAAGATATGCCCTGTGCACTCTACCTTTTCATATTATCAGCTGACATTTCCATCCAAGTACTGGAAATGTCTCTAATTTTGTTCTGACACATCAAAGCAGATATAGCAGGCTTTCATTTCTAAACCTCTGGTCTCAGAGAACCTTTGAAAATGAGTGCAACACTAAGCCAGCCCTCTCTCTGCTCCTCAAGAAAAGAGACTCTTCCAATTCTCCAGAGGCTCTGTGTGGGCGGAGAAACCCAACAATACACCAGTGGTGATGAAGAAGCTCTAGCAAGTTCCCCAGTCCTAAATCCAAACCTGCTAAGATAACAGAGAACTACGCTGCCTTTGGGGAAAGGCATCCGTTAAAACAACAGTGGAGCTTGTTTATAATATAATATCCCTCTGACTAAAGGTTCACCCAAAATGCTCACACTAGACTTGGTATTTCTATTCTCTTTACAAAACTAAAGAAAATGAAGATACAGATTCACACTGTCACTAAAAGATTGCTCCCAATTTTCCTAGACTCTTACCAGGATCTTACTAAAAATGTACATCTTTAACTTTGTTTATACAGCACAATGAAAAGCACAAGGAACCAGGGAATCCAGGCAACTCTATCTGAGTTATCAGAAAAGCTCACGTAAGGCGAACCTTACATGTATTCTAAGTCGCCAAGACACTAAGCCATACCTATGTCATGAAAAGTGGGGTACTAAATTCCAGCATTTGCAATCTTACCTGCAGTTCTTCTCTTTGAAGTCAGATCCATTACATTTTTGCAGAGAATCAGCTTTGCATACCTCTTGCTGAAAAACAAAATAAAATGCCTCCCATTCATTTTTTTTGGAAGCTAGGAAATGTTTTAAAAATCCTTAACTGTTTAGGTTTTTATTCATTCAGCCTAACTCCAACTTATGCCTATTGATTATAACTTATGCCTATGCTCGATTGATTTCTGTAAATCTGAATCTATTATAATATTGTCAGTGAAAAATTTCTTTTGGGAATCTGCAAAGAATTTTCAGGGTACCATGTTTGTGTCCTCCACAAACGTTGTCCATAGCTCTTCAAGCTTCAGACTTAAAATAAATGTCTAGGTTTCATTAACTAAGAATCATCAGCAGGACTCACATAATGTCCTGCTATTCTGATTGTCTACACTTTCCTCATGCTTTTTTTCATTCAACAACTTTGTCTCTGTTGCCTTGTACTCTTAAAATTTTCCTACCAACTTAGATCTTAAAGAGATGGCATGGAAACCCTCTACTGGGGTGACCACACATTTCAGTTTTTGCCAGGCCAGTCCTGGTTTTCATCTGCTTTCCTGGAATAATTATCAACAGCACCCCTTTTACTCCCAAAAGTATTCCAGTTTGAATGATTCATTTAAATGGTCACTACATGCTGTGACTCTTTTCAGAGTGCCTTCTGTAACTTATAGGTTAATGGGAGCATCTCAAATGTATTTGTTAATAATATATTTATTTTCATAGAGCCAGTAAAATTATCGGAAATAGTTTCTTTAGGTAATGTACAGTATATCCCTCCATGATCAGAAATCAACCTGATAAATACTTGCTTGACTTTAATTTCCAGGATGATGTTTTCTTTTCTGTAAATAAATTCAGTAACATTCTCTGTTTGGTAACAGAGACTACAAAATTATGTACACTTATTTTTGTGCTTTAGCTGCCAGGAAATAAAGCCTAACGGATTGCATAAGCAACAAAATTTTTCACAAAAGTGCCTAGAAACATCTATTCCCTCTGCTTCCTTCGGATAGACTCTGAACTCCTTGATCCATAAGTGCCTTACCTTTTATCATCATCTACCTCACATATTCTTTTGGAAGTTGGTCAAGTATCCATTTATATTAAATGTAATATTGCAAAAATAACTAAACCTTGCATTAGCCTTGCCAGTTCTAAGTGAGATAAATTAAAAGAGGTACTGTAGGGCTTCCCTGGTGGCGCAGTGGTTGAGAGTCTGCCTGCCGATGCAGGGGACATGGGTTCGTGTCCCGGTCTGGGAAGATCCCACATGCCGCGGAGCGGCTGGGCCTGTGAGCCATGGCCTCTGAACCTGTGCGTCCAGAGCCTGTGCTCTGCAACGGGAGAGGCCACAACAGTGAGAGGCCTGCGTACCGCAAAAAAATAAATAAATAAAAGAGGTACTATAGGTACCATTTCGTGGTGGAACTAATTTTGGTCAGCATTCTACTGAGGATGCGGAGGAGTTTTCTTAATATCATTATTAGGATAACACCCATTCTCAAGCTGGAACCATGTGTATCTGACTTACTTTGAGCCTGTTATGTTTATTTCCCTTTCCTGTCCATGTAAGAATATGGACGAAACAAAGAGTGGTATTATACAATAAGGTCTAACACTAAGACCCTCAAGTAAAACAACTACAACCCAACCCAGATAATGAAGAAAGCATGGTGAACCTTCCACAGCAGTAATCCAACTGGTGAAGAGCCTAGAGACCTGCTCTAAATCAAGATGGAAAGCAAAAGGAAAGGGAAAGTCCAGAGTCTCAAGTGGAAAACATAAAGACAATTAATACTGAATTCTGAAAATAATTATACTGAGAGAAGCACACCAGGGCTTCCAATTAAGCTTGGAAGAGGTAAATATTACCAAATCCAGGTACCCACTAGAAACGTAATCCTCTCCTGAAAAATCTCAATTAAATCAATAGTAACTACCCTTTTGAGTGCTCGTTATGTGTCAACACTGTTGTTAGCAATTTCCATGGAGGAGATAATTTACCATATTTGATTAAATCTAAGCTACTGTTAATTGTAAGAAGAATCATGTTGTGTGCCACTAAGAAAGAAAGAATAATGCCACGGGTTATATTATGACACGCCATTGAGTATATAGTGTACTCTAATTTCAGAGATAGTAAAATATTGTTTAAACATGCTGTTTTAATTTTTAAATTTGATACATGGTCATTCTTACAACTATATGACGAACACAGATACTATTTACTATCTCTGACTTACAGATGAGAGAACTGAATCACTGTCACCTGTCCAAGGTTAAGGAACTAATAAGTGGAAAAGTTAGCATTCAAACCTATGCACTCTGGCTCCAGAGATTGTGCTCTTAACCACCAAGCTATAGACTCATTCATATCTCAGTTTCCATGACAGTGATAGTAGCACCTTCAATGGCAACCCATTCTATTTTTGGCTAATTCTTAGGGTTGGAACATTGTTTTTCTTTACTGAACTGAATAATGATAAGAATAACAGTAGCAACCATAGCTACCATTTATATGCCAGGTAGGGTGCCAGGTACCTTAAGAAATTCTAGTAGTCCCTGAGTGCTGGCCAAGCAACCCACTCTGAGCCAAACATACCAAAGTCTCACCCATCCCCTGTTAAAAATAGAGTCTGTGGGGCCTTTACCACGAGCTTCTGATTTTGCAGGTCTATGGCAGGCCCAGAAGTCAGATATTTTTGGAAAGACTTATAAAAAAACCATCATTTTACCATTTCAACACCCCGCAAAGTAGGTATCGTTGTACCAACTCTGTGGGCACATCTCCCCACTGGCTCACAGTCTCCTGAGTCACCTGAGCTTACAAAACACTTATATTTTCTACGATATGCAAATTAGCATTATGTGCCCAGTAGGAAGCTTACAGCTGTCCTAGCATCAAACCTAACTGAGAAAAAGATCACTCTTTGAGGATCTGGACCTGATCCTTTTACTGCCATGGGGGTGGGGGAGGAGGGTGTGGCCCTTTGGCAGCACCTCTGCTGTGTTCACACTGGAGGGATGAACCATGACTGTCCCATGTTGGAATTTGGAACTGAAGAAATTCAGAACATGCCACCTCAAACTACACCCCTTTGGCATATTGATCATTCTGAGTTGAAAGCACTTGAGAAAGAGCAGATGTAGGAAGAACTCTCTGCTCTCCCCAGTCCCACCTCAAAGCAGGTTATAAAGTTTCCCATGAGAAAGGTGCCCTCCCTATACCAGGGAGAAAAGCACATTCTTATCAGCAGAGCCTGGAAGTCAATGGCAAAATGACCTTTACAAACAAACCTACTAAAATAAGCCTTCTGTTAGTTTCCCTCATATATTTCCTAATCACTGTCCCACAATTTACTGCCCCTAGCCCAAGTTCATTTGTCTTGTTGCATCCCCACAATTTGCCATTTTTTGTATAAAATGGTATATAAGTTTATGGGCCTAAGAGCTTCTCTGGGTCTTCATTTGCCTCTGAAGACCCCCATGTACAAGTACAAATACGAAATAAAATTTGTATGCTTTTCTCCTGTTAATTTGTCATATATCAGTTTAATTTTTAGGCCCAACTGAAGACCCTAAGAAGGTAGAAGGAGGTTCTTCCTCCTCTTCAGAACCTAAGCTTGGCCTGGAAGTTAGATGGAAAGGAGGGTGAGGTGGTAATACTAAAGTATGTTGCCATAGAGAATCTACCCGAGCGCATGTTTGTGTTGGAATTTTACACTCCTGAGATGAGTTACTGCCACTAGGTAATGAGGCAATGAAACTCTCCATCCCAAGCTTTCCTGGGAATGGCTTGCACAAAAGCACTGAACAAAGCCACATTGGCTCCTGGCACCAGCATCTTGTTCTCTTTTGAATCCTGGCATCTTGAACCTTACACAGGAATCTCCTGCTTAACTCATCCTTCACCATCCCAGGAAGTGCATCTGGCCTCATCTACCCACCTCTTCCTGATTCTCCCAGCCCCTGCTGCTTCAGAAGGAAGCCCAGAATGTTACCTTTGGCCCACTCCAGCATAACATAGCAGCAATCCAACCTAGCCAGTGCCTGTTCTCGGTTGAGAGGAAGAAACCCGTCTCGGACAGATATTTATGAAGGTATGAACTGGTACAGAAGGTTTAGGGAATGCAGTTTGGAGCCACTGAAATTCACCAGAGCTGTACAAGCTCTCTTTTAGATAGTTAAGTGGTAAGTTCCTCCTGTCCTCACCCCTTAGATAAGAGCGAACATTCTACTCACACTTTGTGGTCCAGTTCATAAAGCAAAACTGCCATAATAGTGAGTGTCCATAGTAACAGACACTGCAGAATTGCTGCACATAGGGCCCGTAAGATTTTACACAAAACTGGCAATTTTTGTGAACATCACAGATGAGCAATACTTAAACTATTAGGTGAAGTTCAAAGGTACTTTCTTCCTGCTTAATCTTTATACATCTGAGAGGTTAATGAATAGAAATATGGTTCTCTAGAGGCAGCTGAGAGGTGGTTTCTCAAAATACCTTTTCCAGAAAGTTCCCTACACACCCTTGCTACTTTTTCTAGAATTGTCTCTGTATTTATGGCCTGGGACAGCCACTTGATTCCTCAACAGGTAACTAAAAATTTCTCTTTTCCAATTGAGAAAATCTCATTTAGGAGTCAAAAGACCCTTAGAAGCTCTCCAAAGACACCCTCCAAGATACCTCAAGTGTATTCTTTTAAGATTAGACTTTCTCTATGGCTCTTAAGCACTCCCAAAGCAAGACATCAGGAATCATATTGCTCTCACTATACCAATAGATGTGGACAATTGGGTCACAATGCCAGAAATCAGTTTTCTCTGGCTCTACCCCCAGCTGCCACTGCAGGATCTTTGAGATCCACCTTCACAAGAGACCTCCACACACTTGATTTAGGATGTTCCAAAGGATCATCTCACCTGTGCTTACAAACACTGCCCTCTCAGGTATTGATTAGGGTCTGCAATTTTCTTCACATCCTCTCTCTTTCTTCCTTTGGTGATGTCTATGCTGGGACAATGTCCAGCTGATTTCTACCAAGAAAGATGCCCCCTCCCAGCTTCTTCTGCAGGACAGATATGGACTAGTCTGTGTGCTACTCAAGCAATTGTTTCTCTCCAGGGCTCCAATGTGCCCCAGTGTGCTCCCTGCCATGATGGTTATTCTTTGTTGTAATGGGTCATTCTCAATCCCAATATATTTTATGAACATTACAGGGTAATGCAAGAGGTCTTCACTTTGCATGGTTCAGACATGCATGCATTTCCGTTACCATGCTTTAGTTAAATAACACCAGCCTCCAAAACGACAGGGTTTAAATTTCAGTTACCATCATATATTAACTAGGAGAAAGTACACAGATACAAACTTTTTTTTTTTTTTTTTTTGCGTTATGCGGGCCTCTCACTGTTGTGGCCTCTCACTGTTGTGGCCTCTCCCATTGCAGAGCACAGGCTCCGGACGCGCAGGCTCAGTGGCCATGGCTCACGGGCCTAGCCGCTCCACGGCATGTGGGATCCTCCCGGACCGGGGCACAAACCCGTGTCCCCTGCATCAGCAGGCGGGCTCTCAACCACTGTGCCACCAGGGAAGCCCCCACAGATACAAACTTTGATGCTAGCTCTTCGGTCTACAAACAGAATTCTTTTCCCAAATCCTATCCCTGACTGGTTACTGCCTATCTGTTATTCAGTTCACACACAGACAGCAAAGCATGTAGTTGCACTGCTTATTTGTCCCCCCAATGATAAACCCACATGACATTTTACAAAAATGGTAATCAACAGAGGGAAACAAATGATCAACAAAGATGAAATCACAGCAAAGAAACAAAAAGTGGTAACTCTGGGGCTTCCCTGGTGGCGCAGTGGTTGAGAGTCCACCTGCCGATGCAGGGGACACGGGTTCGTGCCCTGGTCCAGGAAGATCCCACATGCCGCAGAGCGGCTAGGCCCATAAGCCATGGCCGCTGAGCCAGCATGTCCGGAGCCTGTGCTCCGCAACGAGAGAGGCCACGACAGTGAGAGGCCCACATAACGCAAAAAAAAAAAAAAAAAAAAAAAAAAAGGGGTAACTCTGGAAGTGAATTTGGCATAGAAAATAAATGGGGTCATAGAAGAAATAGCTGATCATAGGAATGGTGGCAGTGCCAACATTCAAGAGACTCTGATATGCAGCCAGAGAAACTGGGTGAAGATGAATTTATAGCCGAAAGAATGAAGATGTTTTAGAAGAAGTGATACGAGCAAAAACCTTCACATTAAAGGAAGCCTTGGAACAATCCCGTGACACTTGCAAAGAATAAAATATTGGAAGCTAATCCATGATTAGAAAGGAGTGTGACAAGACATAGAATACATGCTGTTCCATATATTAAGGTATTTGATGAGAACAAGGTGGCAAGTACTGTTCAAATTATTCTTAAGAAATTTTATACAGGGAATTGAAACACTTTAATTCTCAATGTTTCTAATGTTTTAAATTACAGTGTACTAAATATTAGCTTTTCTATTTTTTTCATTTTTCTCCAACAGTAAGAAATTTTTTTAACGTTTTGACGAAAATTTTTAAAGATCGTGGGACAGTCTAATTTTTCCCATTGATTATTAAGATCATTTTGTATATTTTCAGATTACACAGTCATTATTATAGTCCTGCACTACTGTGCAAAGTGAGTACTGTTTGTATAGTTTGCTGTTTTAATTTATAGGCTCTTTTTCCTTAGTCTAGAGCAGAGGTCCCCAAACCCCGGGCCATGCACCGGTACCCGTCTGTGGCCTGTTAGGAACCAGGCTGCACAGCAGGAGGTGAGTGGCGGGTGAGTGTGCAAAGCTTCATCTGTATTTAAGGCCGCTCCCCATCACTTGCATTACCGCCTGAGCTCTGCCTCCTATCAGATCGATGGCCGCATTAGACTCTCAAAGGAGCATGAACCCTACTGTGAACTGCACATGCAAGGGATCCAGGTTACACGTTTCTTATGAGAATCTAATGCCTGATGATCTGAGGTGGAGCTGAGCCAGTTATGCTAAAACTGGGGAGCGGCTGCAAATACAGATTATCATTAGTAGAGAGGCTTGACTGCACAGAGACCATAATAAATCAATTGCTTGCAGACTCATATCAAAACCCTATCAGTGAGTGGCAAGTGAAGACAAGCTCAGGGATCCCAGTTATTCTGCATTATGGTGAGTTGTATAATTATTTCATTATATATTACAATGTAATAACAATAGAAATAAAGTGCACAATAAATGTAATGCGCTTGAATCATCCCGAAACTAGCCCTAAGCCCCCAGTTCATGGAAAAATTGTCTTCCACGAAACTGGTTTATGGTGCCAAAATGGTTGGGGACCACTGGTCATGAGGATATCTATATGACAAATACTTTATTGGCCCTCTTTTTTCTTTTTCCTTTTGCCCCTCCTTTCCAGACCAGGACACTGTGTTTTGATCAAGCTTATGTTACCAGTCCCTTATGAAAACTGGAGTGGGTACAGTGTACAGATGAGCTGAGACGTCCTATACCTACCCCCATGGCCATCAAGTCACTATCCTTTCTATACACCTGCACCACAGCTGGAGACATTGCTCCAGACATTCTTGCTGGAGCACAGTGGAGAAGAATTACCTCTACACTCCTATAAGAACTCAAAATAGCCTGCCAAATCCCATCATGGAAAGGCCTGTGTTAGCATGTTCTTAGCAAGTTCAATGTACTGAAAAAGATCAGATGAGTTAATGACGTTTTGCGGTTGATCTAAGTATTCAATCGTTTACTTGAAAGAGAATCCTAAATCTCTTTGCAATCTTGGTCCTTTATTAAAAAGTCTTCAGAAGTTATACAGGAGGACAATTTGGGCCTTATTTTCAGCATTCTGCTAGCTTTTTGGTGCTTGCCAATAACAGAGCCAGAGTTTGAATGTAAATAAACTTTATAGTGCCTTGTTGATGTCTTTTAGTCTAAATGGACCTTTGGGAATGTTGATAGGCAGACAATGACCAAGATTCATCCCTCAAGTGAATCACAAGAGAATCAGGCAGGTGTAGGGAACTGTCCCTTGCAGGCAGGGCCAGCACTGGGTCTTTCTTACTCCTTTAGTCCCCATCAGTGATACTACTCATTAGCCAGTGATGTAATCTTAGCATTTCCAGATAACATAAGTTTTGTTTGATTTTTTGTTCTCAGAATGATGAGGCAGATAAGGGAAAGTATATTCCAACAAAAGTGTTATTTTCTTCTTTATCAATTAAAAGCATTCCAATAATTTATCAATTTAGATTTTAGAAATTCCTATTAAATTATTTAGATGATAAAGTCGTTATTCATTGAGGCTTATCAATGAAGTAAAAGCAACATTGTGTTCTTCATTTGAAAGTTAAAAACCAACTGGCTTTGGAAATAGCTTTGGATTATGAAGATCACAAATGCTCTCCGGTTTAATCAGCCTTAAAATATACCAGACTCAGTCATATAATACAAAATGTTAGATTTTTTTAGTTTCATATGATGATAATGTTGATTTAACTTGGCATAATTATTGATCACTGGACAGCCTTTCTGGTTTCTCAGTGATTTATTCTATTCTATAAACAATTCAGTTCAGAGCCCAAAATACATCATTACAATAGGTAGAAGTTCATAGACATGAAAATGACCCTGACATTGTTTCTCTTCTAAAATTTCAAAAACACATTTTATCTCTACCTTAAAGTTGAGACCACTCTTGCTGCCTAAAGCAATCACAATAATTTTATCAAACAGGATATATACCCACCCCAAATTACATTTAGTACGTGTTTTTTATGAGTGTCAATTTTAAAAAGACAGCATTTCTTGGCCTCTTTAGTATTAGATACACTTTTATCTCAAAATACATGAGGATTTACTGAAACAATTTTATAGAGGAGCTACTCACATTCATGAAGGCAGGAATTCAAATCAGGGACAATTCAACCAACAGATCAGAGGAAACCAGAAATCAAAATCATGGTGCTGCACCGAAGCCTGGAGCCCACCCTCAGGCAGCAAGAAGTCATTTCTATTTTAAGAAATTTGTTTGTATGCCTCAATATCCCTGAGGGATGCGAGGCCACAATAACTTACTTGACCTTCAGAGTGAGTTCTCTGTGAGTTTCAGCGGAGGTTGCATGAGCAAGAGGGGAGATGAGCAAGGTGGAGGCATCCCAGGAGAGCAGAAAGAACACTCCCTGGCTTTGTATGTAAGGCATGTTGGTTCATTCCTAACTCTTCAACTCTTCTCCAACATGATCAATGGCCAATTGCTTAGCCATTCTGGACCTTGCTTTCCTCATCTGTGAAATGAACGGCTTGAACTACATCATCTCAGGCAGCTCTGTGGGATTTTTTTTCTTTCATTTTTTTGAGAAAGAATATTGAAATTTGTCAAGAAAATTGCTTATATTGTTATTTTGCAGTCATATAAACTGCACTAGAGCCAACAGGCAAGGAGCTCATCAGGGCTGCCTTAACCAAAAAGACAGCTATACTGTGGCTGAAAGCATGCTGTGCGGGAAATTAGAAAATTGACTTTTGATATAGTCTCCACGTAAACTTGGGCAATTCATCTTTCTTCTCTGAACTTCTTGTTAGTAACAAGTCTTGAGAAGATTAAGTGAAATAATATATGTGAAAGTATTTGGTGAAGTACAAAATGCTGAACAAATATAAGGTGTTTTATTATGAGGCTACAGAGATATCACATCCATCAATAATCCTGCTAACATTCGGGCTACTTTAAGTCTGACCAGACACCCAAATTCCTCTCTACTTCTCTCACCTGCATACCAAATGCACCTAGAGTGACTGTAGGATCAGAGTTTTTGATTAAGGAAGAAAATGACCCTGCTTTTACCATGGGATAATTATTTTCATCAACTTTGACACCTTTATCTTCCTTTATTATTTTAAGGATTTAAATATTTTATCAGTACCTGCTTTCGTCTGATGAATTTGTTTGCAGCTGGCTGAGCGTTTTAATTGACAATTCTTTTGAAACACTTAATGCATTGTAAACCCGTTATTTCTTGGCTTTTATGCTGAGTAATTTGACAGCCATTAACACTTTTGGCTTTATTTTATTTAAGGGTTTCACCTGCGTAATTATCATTAAGTTACAGAATAATCTAGCAGTTTTAGGAGCTCCAAAATGAAAGCACCATTTTAAGTGATAAGCAATCCCACTATATGAATTTGAATTTACAACTTTAGGGACCCATAACTTGAGGTATTAGACTCAATGAGCAAAGCTGAAGATAGCATAATCAAAGACATAAATATAAAACCAAGAAACTGCTGCTGTCGTCCAGAACTTGAGCAAGGAAATATATCTGGACCAGTGTCTGGAGAAATCCACACACTTCCTTTTCTCCCTTTCTCTCTCTTTGTTAAAGAAACAAGCAAAAAATCTTTCTCGCTATTAGGTCCAATTATTCTACTCATGGTACTGTCTGGACTCTGTTTACTACCTGCTCCAAAAGAAAAATGGTGCAGTCACTTTGACTTCCCCTTCAGATTTTCAGGAAATTCTGGAATTTGGGGACAGCCCTAAGTAGATATGAATGAAGCTTCTTAAGAAGCTGCCTTTTCATGATGGATTTGCATGACCACATCACTCAGCACTCAGGAGCATCCTCATGTGTGCTTATATATCAGTGGACCAACCACTGAGGTTATGTTTGTCAGGTGTCATTGAAATTCAACATTAACTACATTCATCTTGTAGTTATTTTTAGTGAATCCTTCCTTTTGGGATCCTGTACTTGTAAGCTGCAGTGGTTGAAGACTGGGATTTAAAGGTGTTTTTATACCAATAAAGGACTCTGGATAGAAGCTTGCTCATCTCCTGTTTACTCCTGTCCAAAGTGAAACCTCCTTTGGTCATCTGTGACCTAAGTAGACATATTTGTGAATTATTGTTATGTGGTTGACACTACATGTCACTGTAGGTTGTTTCTTTTCCTTTCCATTAAGAATTTACAATACCTTTCTTCCAAGCCACAATCCAAACATTTGAAAATTTCAGTCAGAATTCAGCTATAAATTTATCTCAATCTAATGTGCCAAAAAGTTTAGATTTCTAATTATCTTTCTAAATCTCCTATGGCCATTGTCTGTTTGGTGTTTACAGCTGATGATTCAAAGGCTTTAATACCTGGGACATTAAGTGAAGATCTCAAAAGGTTTTCTCAAGAAAACTGGTAAAGGACATTGTTGGGAAGAGCAAAATCCTACCAGAAAACCACTGGGGAGTTGCTTCATTAGCTCACACTGCAAAGAACCACCTTTCCTACTTGGATTCAAGTAAACACAGGAAGCAGTAGGACAAACAACCAAATGATCCAAATTGTTGAACCCAAACAAGAAGCTTTATTTGCTCCTTTGTCGAGTGCTCCTTCAACTGACAGGAAGAAAAACAAGGTCCTATCCCATTTTCTTTGTCCCCATATCTGCTTTGCCCCAGTTAGGCAACATTTTAAAATAAGGTTAGGAAACAAAATGGTCATTTCCTTTGCAGGACTAATTGTTTAAGCTCTTAAAGATATTTCTCTAAATATTTCAATAAGCATCTCCTCTCTGGCCTCTCTCCCTCACACCAGTTAATTTCCCCCCTCTCCCTTCTCATAGTCTTCAGTGTTTTGTTTTGTTTTTTGCTTTTTAATCAGGCAGCTGAATCATGTCCCCTAATGTCAGCCATTTCCTACATCACTCTGTTTATAATTTTATCTTTGCTTCTCTAATTGAACTATTTTCCCAATCCTCCTGTCAGCTATACCCTCACACCAGGCATAGGCTTCTTTTCATTGTGCTCAACTGTTGCTTAGAGTCACCAGAATCACCCTCCAAAGAGCACAGTAACTCAGCAGTGGTCCTTTCCTGAAATAATTTAAACACTCCTGATGCAATCTTTGAACCTCTCCTGATCATCAGCAACATCAAAGTTAAGTCTGTTGTTTAAGAAAGTGATCCATATCAAGCATGCTGTACCACTGAGAGATGAGATGCAGAACAGGATGATAAAGGCAATATCGTCAAGCTCAAAAATAAAATAAAGTCACAACATCGTGGTCAGAAAGGGAGTTTGTACTCTGTGTTCTCCTTTATCTCAGAGCAACACAGAAAAGAACAGGCACACGCTTCATGAGGAAAGGGCCATGCATTTTGATCTGCATAGAAGGAAACAGATTGCTTGGGCTGATGTACTGCTGTACCTACTCCCTCTGGTAGAGCCCAGAAATTGCTTTTTTTTTTAAATTGAATTTTAGTACAATAAAGACCAATAACCCAAGTTTTGTATTTTATCTTTCAACCCTAAAAGCAAGAAAATTATGGGCTCTCAGAGGAACACTGTATATTTTCCAGAAAACAGGAGACCACATTGGAAATCTTTTGAAAAGAATATCTTATTTGAGGATAACAAAGTACCTTACTGAGAAAATCTCCACTATTTAACTGTATGTCACCCTGACTCTGATCACCTGCCATTTTGCATCTGAATTATGCTTCTTGCACTTGGTACATGAGCTAGAGTTACTGTGTACCAAATATCCCATGTGTTCCCCCACATGTTCCAGGCTGTTTTGGGGGTAAAGTTGGGGCCATGTGACTTGGTTTAGCCAATGGGCTGTGAACTCAAGTGTCACTTCTGAGCAGAGTCAGTTAAAGCTGGGTGTACTTCCTCCATTCTTCTCTTCCTATGCTGCTACAACCTAAGAGGCCACAGGGTGAGAGCACAGCATCACAAGACTGAGAGAGTGTCCCTCAGTCACCTGATGAAGGAAAGCCTCTGCCAACCCATAGCATGCTATGTGTGAGTTAAAAATAAATCTGTGTTGACTAAGCCATTGAGATTTGGGGCTTTATCAGTTGTAGCAGCTAGCATCATTTGTCCTAAATAATACAATGCATAACCACAGGACATTAGGGCAGAATGGGACTTAAGAGATCACCTATTTCAGCATGTTTCAAACTACTGATTTATCTTATCAACAGAAAAACTTCATCACATAAAATACAAAAAACTTAGAGATGAAAGTGAATCTGCTTTGTTAGCAGTGCTGATGGATCTCCTAGAGGCCCAGCCTTATCTCTTCTTCCCCTCCCCTACCTCCACCTTCAGCTACCAAAAAATCTCCAACATCCACACTTTCATAGACATACAGAGCAAGGTCATCATGGGACACAGTTTGAAATGTACTAATCTAGCCCAGCTCCCTCAATTTGCAGAAGTTCTAGGAGCTTATATGTCTTGCCCATGTTCTTTCTTACACATAGCCAAAACAGGGCTATTTCTCTGTGTGTGTGTGTGTGTGTGTGTGTGTGTGTGTGTGTGTGTGTGTGTGTGTGTGTGATTTTTTCAGCACACATCATAAAATGAAGGTTGAATTCTACCAGATGGTA
This sequence comes from Delphinus delphis, assembly GCF_949987515.2. Lineage (NCBI taxonomy): Eukaryota > Metazoa > Chordata > Mammalia > Artiodactyla > Delphinidae > Delphinus > Delphinus delphis. The sequence continues at coordinate 79,937,536 of NC_082685.1, forward strand.
AAATTTTTGAGAAGAGGGGTTGTGATGATGATTTACTGGTTTGCCTCAAGGGTGAAGTCCAGCCCACTAACTACCTGTTGATGCTCCATGAATATTCACTGGTTGCATATTTATCAAAAGACCCATCAATGTTTGTATATATCCAAGGTACCAATAAAAATTTTTAAATGTAAATGGGAAGTACTGCAGGCATATGGAAATGAGTCTGATGTTATATCCTAGAGACGAGCCACATAATTCCTGGGACCCAGACATTTCAATTCTATGAGTATATTCCCAAGAGAAATACATGCATATTTACAACAGAATTCCCATTCAAGAATATTTTAGCAGCACTGTTCACTATTGAAAGAACCTATTTTGAATAGTAATCTTCCATTGGAGAGTTGATGACTATGATGTGGTACATTTCAAAGAAGTTAAAATGAACAAACTATAGTATCATAGAAAATACAGATGAATCTTGAAAATGTAATATTTAAAAAAATTAATTCCCCCCAAAAACTACATATAGTATGATATTCTTTCTCATAAGTTTAAACAACAAATAAGTGTGTTTGTGTGTATTCTGTATGTGTGTGTAAATGACTATGTGTAATATACATGGAAGCAATAGATACAGCTTTCACATATAGAAAGGAAGGATAATATTTAGCCTGGATTAACAGAGACAGAGGAATAGAGGGAATACGGTTAGATGCCAGTCATTATTTCCAAGGTCTTAGCTTTGGCTTATGTTTTGTGTTCACATGTGCTTATTATTTTTAGATAGTTAGACAGATAGATGTGGACCAACAATGAGCATGTGACTTGAACCAAGACTGTGATTTGAATTCAATTCTGGGACTTAGGTCTAAAGGAAAAAAATAATGTTAAAGGACTCCAATGGATTTTAGGACAAAAAAGGAAGCAAAACTTGCTTCCCTATCCCTCCGTAAGGATACCAAACACACATTTAGCTACTCTTGGTTTAAATATTGAAGGGAAAATTAGCAATTATCTGATAATATCAGTAGCTTTTGGAAAGACAGATAAAGAACTATTCTAGGTGACCTAAAGAGTACAAATGGTAAATGATAGCCAATTTAAGAATAACAATGGGGCTTCCCTGGTGGCGCAGTGGTTGAGAGTCCGCCTGCCAGTGTAGGGGACACGGGTTCGTGCCCCAGTCTGGGAAGATCCCACATGCCGTGGAGCAGCTGGGCCCGTGAGCCATGGCCGCTGAGCCTGCGTGTCTGGAGCCTGTGCTCCACAACGGGACAGGCCACAACAGTGAGAGGCCCGCGTAGAGCAAAAAAAAAAAAAAAAAAGATTAACAATGGACATTCATGCGTCAAGGAGGAGAAAAATATATATGATCCATTCAATTATGGATGTTAACATACAAACATTCACATACACTTCACCTAAGGAGGACAAAATGGCACCAGAATAGTTTAAACAGTCTTTGAATGCACTCCACACTTCTCATTTCACATCCTGAACACTAGCATAGTGTACTTCCACTCTGCCTAGGTTTCCCCTCTGACCAGGTGGGTAATCTTGAGCACATTGACTAACCAGTTTTCATACCCCAGTTTCCCCATTGGTTGTTGTGAGTGCAGGGGAGAAAAATTTTCCACCCCAAAATGTGTCTCTTTGGCATGAGGATTAATTCAAGCTGATAATTTTTAAGAAACAGAAGACTCAGAAAGTTTTTCTTTTTACCTCCCTCTAAACTGCCTAAAGAATTTAGATAGATTCCAGGCCTGTTTCCAGAATAGAGTTATCACCAGAGGTATCTGCAAAGAATATGGGCTAAAGTGGTGGGGGAAACTCAGCAGGGCCTAGAGATCAGAGTCCATTCTGTGTCTTACTGTCTCTGCATGGCCCAGTAGACATTTATTTACCAAGAATTTGTTTTTCTATCTTCATGTGAATTGCCTTCCACCCCTTTGAAGTCCCAAACCACTATCTGCAACATTTTCTTTTGCCTTTAGCTGAAGATGGTATTTAAGGTGAGGGCTTTGGCCATCTTGGCAACTTACTTAGTTTCCCTGGGTCTCTCCTATGTATACATGTTATTAAACTTTTGTTTGATTTTTCTTCTGTTAATATGTCTCATGTCAATTTAATTTTTATACCTGCTAGAAGAACATAGAAGGGTAGAGGAAAATTTCTTCCTCACTGACATGAGCATTAGGAAATGAAAAAAATTATTAGTATAGGGTCTGATACTTAAACATTTTCAAAAAAAATGTTGGTTAAATTTTAATCTCAAAGTAGACCAAAAGGAAAAGAAAATTGAGATGCATAGTCAGTGATGTTTCAGGCATGCTATAATCTGATAATACAGATGTAAGTCCTTTAAAAAGAACTAGCTAAGCCTCATTCCTCCCACTTTCCTTAAACTGTCCATCCAGAAACATAGAAAAAGAAAATGTGCATACGTTGGTAATCTATAGGTATAGTGTAGTGGCTGTCTATTAAATAATCAATGTTCATTTATAGCATATTTTGAGTGTCAGAATAATTATTTTGTTCTATTTGGTGCTGTGATAATAAAGGTAATGAATTTTATCTTCATTTTTGTGCTAGAGTTCCATTAAAATTAGGAAATTTTTAAACCATGGAAACTTAATTGCATTAATTATCCTTTCTTACCCTCAAATGTTTTATAGTGAAACTAAATAATGAATGCAATAATGAAGCAAAGGACAAGTTGGATTTGCATATTTTATAAACATGCTCAGGAAAGTAACTGTGCTATTTTGTTTGGAATTGTAGTTAGGTTAATCATGTGTTGATGAAAGACAGAGCTCAATTTCCTTGGGGGAGGGAAGGGTGAAGAAGGGTGACTTTGAAATGATGTCCTGGGTGTCCTCCTTTGCTCTCATATGGGAGAAGATTAGAAAATAAAGTGTTCAAAAAATATTGATATTTACATAGAAGTTAATGCAATGAAACTTGAAGCAGTTTTTCCATTGCCCCCATGTGTGACATAAATATGTTTAATTGATTGAGTGAAAATCTAGACTGAGAAAATCCTTTCAAGGCTTTAGCTCATGAAATGTTCTGAACTGCTTCATGATATAAAAATTATCATAAAAAAGAGTGGAAGAGCCTGACACGCTTGACCATCTTTGCTCATTAGTTCCAGGAAGGCCCACTATTCACTAGGTTGGCAGCTGTCCTGCTCCAATACCTAGCTACCACCCCTCCGGGTAGGTAGAATGCTTCCTTGGCCACCCTTCCTCCCTCCCTTCTCACACACATACAACTGAGACTGCAGATCCCTGACAACAGTGAAGTAAGTAGCACAGTGCATTTTTGGTCAGTGTTTCTCAGAACAATGTCTTATTGGGTGAAGAATCTCTGAATAAAGAAATGCTCTAATTCTTCTGGAAACTGTTCTGTTTGATATACTGCATTCATTCAATATCGTAGCAATAACAAGGCCTTGGGGAAGAAAGAAAAGGGGCACCTGGGCAAAAGAGAGTATACTATATGAAAATCTGACCGAATCTTACAATTTAAGTAGACACTACTTTGTCTGCACCTCAACCCAATTTGTTTATCTGAGAATAGAAACTTTCTATCACACCTGTGGACAAAGCGCAAGACCAAGGTCAGTCTTCTCTGTTTGTTGAAAATTCTGATCTTACATTATTTGAGTACGAGAGTGAGAAAAAAATGACATGTGACCTATGAAATATATTGTCAAATAAGGTAATGATTCAGAAGATAAATGACACTTCTGAAAATAATTTACAGTAGAAATCAGAAGAAAAATTCCAGGAACTGTTTGACATATTCAGGAAAATTCAAGAGACATGGCTGCTATTAAATAAAAGGAGGCTATTATAAATAACTGGTTGAGGCAAGAAGTCAAATGAATGAAATAGGATGAATTGTTAAAAAATAATGCTATAGACAAGTTAAAATTCGTGTTGTAGCAAGAAGTGTCAATTCTAAAAAGGTGTATATCAGGTAACTGTATAAAAAACTCAAGCGCCTCCTCAGAATTCAGAAGAATGGGACAAAATTAAATACAAAAGAAGAAAACTGAGGTAGAGGATGTGAAACAGAGCAAAGCAGGCAAACAAGTAATTTTCTTAAAGGAGAGAACAGAAGGATCAGAACAAAAGCAATCAGAGAAAAGCACAATCAATATTTTCTGAGCAAACTGAAAAGTCTCACTGTGTTCTAATAAGACTGATTAAACTATACCTATTGATAAATTGTTGAACTATAAGAAAAAAAAGGGAATTCTGATACTTTTAAAGCTATAAGAATGAAGAAATAAATTCTGCATATGTTAGTTCAGAAAAAAGAAATTGTTTTTCCACAAAGGACTCAAACCAGGCTGACTCCAAATATTTTAACCATTGTATAGACTATGAGTCAAGGAAAGAAACATGAAAATAATGATAAAATAAGACTGTGGCCTAATTTTAAAAAATCTATGAAATCTGTTTTTCATGAACTAAGGCAGAAATCTATTCTCAGACATGTGAGTGATCATAATACCTAGTATTTGTATGTTAAGGTACATGAAGAGGTACGCCAAATGACCCAGAAACAGAGCATAATCAAGAATTCAAAATTGCCCAGCACCATAAAAAAAGGACTATTTTAAACAGTAAAACCAGGTTTAAAAGGCAAAAAACTAAATTATTTTTGTATTTGTTAAGAATATTTTATAAAAAGACACCTCTAAAAATAAGTAATAAATACTTTCTCCTTCAAAACACCCTCCTGCCTCTATGAACATCACTGCTAATCAATCACCTGCTGAGATTTTATGAAGACTCAGAATCCTTCTCAGCACAGTGTTCTGAGCCCTAACTATCAATTTATTAGAATTGGCCTTAAGATACAACTATGTGACATCACAGGGTTAAAGACCAGGACTTTTTAACCTAGAGAAAATAATTCAAGAGGAATTCTTTATTAAAAACTTCAACAAATATATGCTGTCTACAAGAGACTCACTTCAGACCTAGAGACACATACAGACTGAAAGTAAGGGGACAGAAAAAGATATTCCATGCAAATGGAAACCAAAAGAAAGCTGGAGTAGCAATTCTCATATCAGACAAAATAGACGTTAAAATAAAGACTATTACAAGAGACGAAGAAGGACATTACATAATGATCAAGGGATCAATCCACAAAGAAGATATAACAATTGAAAATATTTATGCACCCAACATAGGAGCACCTCAATACATAAGGCAAATACTAACAGCCATAAAAGGGGAAATTGACAGTAACACATTCATAGTAGGGGACTTTAACACCCCACTTTCACCAATGGACAGATCATCCAAAATGAAAATAAATAAGGAAACACAAGCGTTAAATGATACATTAAATAAGATGGACTTAATTGATATTTATAGGACATTCCATCCAAAAACAACAGAATACACATTTTTCTCAAGTGCTCATGGAACATTCTCCAGGATAAATCACATTTTGGGTCACCAATCAAGCCTTGGTAAATTTAAGAAAATTGAAATTGTATTAAGTATCTTTTCTGACCACAAAGCTATGAGACTAGATATCAATTACAGGAAAAGATCTGTAAAAAATACAAACACATAGAGGTTAAACAATACAGTACTTAATAACGAAGTGATCACTGAAGAAATCAAAGAGGAAATCAAAAAATACATAGAAACAAATGACAATGGAGACACGAGAATGCAAAACCTATGGGATGCAGCAAAAGCAGTTCTAAGAGGGAAGTTTATAGCAATAAAATCCCACCTTAAGAAACAGGAAACATCTCAAATAAACAACCTAAACTTGCAACTAAAGCAATTAGAGAAAGAAGAACAAAAAAACCCCAAAGTTAGCAGAAGGAAAGAAATCATAAAGATCAGATCAGAAATAAATGAAAAAGAAATGAAGGAAACGACAGCAAAGATCAATGAAATGAAAAGCTGGCTCTTTAAAAAGATCAACAAACTGATAAACGATTAGCCAGACTCATCAAGAAAATAAGGGAGAAAACTCAAATCAATAGAATTAGAAATGAAAAAGGAGAAGTAACAACTGACACTTCAGAAATACAAAAGATCATGAGAGAATACTACAAGCAACTCTATGCCAATAAAATGGACAACCTGGAAAAAATGGACAAATTCTTAGAAATACACAACCTGCCAAGACTGAATCAGGAAGAAATAGAAAATATGAACAGACCAATCACAAGCACTGAAATTGAAACTGTGATGAAAAATCTTCCAACAAACAAAAGCCCAGGACCAGATGGCTTCACAGGCGAATTCTATCAAATATTTAGAGAAGAGCTAACACCTATCCTTCTCAAACTCTTCCAAAATATAGCAGAGGGAGGAACACTCTCAAACTCATTTTACGAGGCCACCATCACCCTGATACCAAACCCAGAAAAAGACGTCAAAAAGAAAGAAAACTACATGCCAATATCACTGATGAACATAGATGCAAAAATCCTCAACAAAATACTAGAAAACAGAGGCCAACAGCACATTAAAAGGATCATACACCATGATCAAGTGGGCTTTATCCCAGGAATGCAAGGATTCTTCACTATATGCAAATCAATCAATGTGATACACCATATTAACAAATTGAAGGAGAAAAACCATATGATCATCTCAATAGATGCAGAGAAAGCTTTTGACAAAATTCAACACCGATTTATGATAAAAATCCTCCAGAAAGTAGACATAGAGGGAACTTTCCTCAACATAATAAAGGCCATATATGACAAACCCACAGCCAACATCGTCCTCAATGGTGAAAAACTGAAAGCATTTCCACTAAGATCAGGAACAAGACAAGGTTGCCCACTGTCACCACTCTTATTCAACATAGTTTTGGAAGTTTTAGCCACAGCAATCAGAGAAGAAAAGGAAATAAAAGGAATCCAAATCGGAAAAGAAGAAGTAAAGCTGTCACTGTTTGCAGATGACATGATACTATACATAGAGAATCCTAAAGATGCTACTAGATTACTACTAGAGCTAATCAATGAATTTGGTAAAGTAGCAGGATACAAAATTAATGCACAGAAATATCTGGCATTCCTATACACTAATAATGAAAAATCTGAAAGTGAAATCAAGAAAACACTCCCATTTACCATTGCTACAAAAAGAATAAAATATCTAGGAATAAACCTACCTAAGGAGACAAATGACCTCTATGTAGAAAATTATAAGACACTGATGAAAGAAATTAAAGAGGATACAAATAGATGGAGAGATATACCATGTTCTTAGATTGGAAGAGTCAACATTGTGAAAATGACTCTACTACCCAAAGCAATCTACAGATTCAATGTAATCCCTATCAAACTACCACTGGCATTTTTCACAGAACTAGAACAAAAAATTTCACAATTTGTATGGAAACACAAAAGACCCCAAATAGCCAAAGCAATCTTGAGAATGAAAAACGGAGTTGGAGGAATCAGGCTCCCTGACTTCAGACTATACTACAAAGCTACAGTAACCAAGACAGTATGATCCTGGCACAAAAACAGAAAGATAGATCAATATAACAGGATAGAAAGCCCAGAGATAAACCCACACACATATGGTCACCTTATCTTTGTTAAAGGAGGCAGGAATGTACAGTGGAGAAAGGACAGCCTCTTCAATGAGTGGTGCTGGGAAAACTGGACAGGTATATGTAAAAGTATGAGATTAGATCACTCCCTAACACCATACACAAAAAATAAGCTCAAAATGGATTAAAGACCTAAATGTAAGGCCAGACACTATCAAACTCTTAGAGGAAAACATAGGCAGAACACTCTATGACATAAATCACAGCAAGATCCTTTTTGACCCACCTCCTAGAGAAATGGAAATAAAAACAAAAATAAACAAATGGAACCTAATGAAACTTCAAAGCTTTTGCACAGCAAAGGAAACCGTAAACAAGCCGAAAAGACAACCCTCAGAATTGGAGAAAATATTTGCAAATGAAGCAACTGACAAAGGATTAATCTCCAAAATTTACAAGCAGCTCATGCACCTCCATATCAGAAAAACAAACAACCCAATCCAAAAATGGGCAGAAGACCTAAATAGACATTTCTCCAAAGAAGATATACAGATTGCCAACAAACACATGAAAGAATGCTCAACATCATTAATCATTAGAGAAATGTAAATCAAAACTACAATGAGATATCTTCTCACACCAGTCAGAATGGCCATCATCAAAAAATCTAGAAACAATAAATGCTGGAGAGGGTGTGGAGAAAAGGGAACACTCTTGCACTGCTGGTGGGAATGTGAATTGGTACAGCCACTATGGAGAACAGTATGGAGGTTCCTTAAAAAACTACAAATAGAACTACCATATGACCCAGCAATCCCACTACTGGGCATATACCCTGAGAAAACCATAATTCAAAAAGAGTCATGTACCAAAATGTTCATTGCAGCTCTATTTACAGTAGCCTGGAGATGGAAACAACCTAAGTGTCCATCATTGGATGAATGGATAAAGAAGATGTGGCACATATATACAATGGAATATTACTCAGCCATAAAAAGAAACGAAATTGAGCTATTTGTAATGAGGTCGATGGACCTAGAGTCTGTCATACAGAGTGAAGTAAGTCAGAAAGAGAAAGACAAATAGCGTTTGCTAACACATATATATGGAAAATGTCATGAAGAACCTAGGGGTAAGACAGTAATAAAGACGCAGACCTACTAGAGAATGGACTTGAAGATATGGGGAGGGGGAAGGGTAAGCTGGAAAGTGAGAGAGTGGCATGGACATATATACACTACCAAATGTAAAATAGATAGCTAGTGGGAAGCAGCCGCATAGCACAGTGAGATCAGCTTCTAGAGGGGTGGGATAGGGAGGGTGTGAGGGAGGGAGACGCAAGAGGGAAGAGGTATGGGAACATATTGGAAGGCAATATGCAAATTTGGAAAGATTATTGATGGTTACCAGTAACTATTTAGTTTTCTTTTTTTAATGAAATTTTTAATAATTTATAAAGGAAGAGAAGGAAATGCTGCATGATTTAAGATGGACCATTAATTTTATACATTTTTATAACACTAATTTAGAATTAAATTTAATGTAATAACTGCAGAATAAATAGGATTGATGACGTGTGTTCTATTTCCAATTCAGGCAAGACCATCAGTTCTCTATTCCATGGAGGCTCTTACCTTAAAAATTTACTCCAATGTGCCATGTTCTATTTCTACTCAAAACAATGAAAAGTGTGGCCAAATCACAGATATTCTCAGTGGCAATATAAAGTTAGTGGGGCTCTCACAATTTTTGCAACATTACTTATCATCGGGATATCAGTACAAGTCTTAAAAGTAAAAAAAAAAAAAAAAAAAATGAAATCAGTGGAATAGAATTACGTGTTTTAACTGAATTCAATACTTTTTTTTTCGTGGTACGCGGGCCTCTCACTGTTGTGGCCTCTCCCGCTGCGGAACACAGGCTCCGGACGCGCAGGCGCAGCAGCCATGGCTCACGGGCCCAGCCGCTCCGCAGCATGTGGGATCTTCCCGGACCAGGGCACGAACCCGTGTCCCCTGCATCGGCAGGCGGACTCTCAACCACTGCGTAACCAGGGAAGCCCTGAATTCAATACGTTGAATTCAATTCATTTAAACATATTTTTGCCAATTCAGATGCTAGTAGTCTTGAATCCAATTATCCTACAGATCTGTGTACCTGTAACAGACTAATGCCAAGTAGAAGAGTTTAACAGAAAAATAAGGAGTTTCAATGGGAAGGTAGAAATCAGAGAATAGGATAAGTGATTAAGCCATCCAGTGATGAACAGGGCTCTGGAGGATTCACCTTTCCTATTTACACAAAATTCAGCCAACCAACTCAACCTAAGTTTTCTCTTAATTAGCTGTCACAGTTTTTAAACATAACTGGCAAACTTAATTTACACTTGGATTAGAAAAACACTAGAATTAGAAGGCTAATAAACGTGACCCTGGGGGTCACTGTCAGCAGAATTGATCATAATGGCATCTATCAAGTATGTAATAAGAGACTGAAAATCAAAGAATAAACCAGTTTCTCCAGGTAAATTTCAAATAAGGACACTACTAATCCTTGGGTCTACCTTTATTAATATCCCTTGGACATGAAGAATCCTACTTTAGTGTTAAATTTACCTTTCATAATTCTGTTTGTAAATACATTTAAAGGACAAAATTAACTGCCAATCAATCTCAAAAGAAACACAATATCTTAACTTTTAACTTCTACTGTGTTTGAGATATTTTTCACTTTTAAGTCTATTTGTTTTAACAGATCGACTCTAATGGAAGTCTATGTGGTATCTATCTAAAATACCTGGTATTCAACACAAGTAAAAAGAGAAAAATTTTGTGAGGTGTGCTCCAGCTGTGAGGATGTACTCAGTGCAAGCTCAAGTTCATTCCAGGGACTCAGTCCTCTTTCAGTCTTTACTCTCCCCCTTTGTCTCTGGCTTTAAAATGGAGCCTTATTTCTCTCTGTCCCATCTTCCCCAGACTGCCAAATGTTTTCAATGATCCAGTTGCTTCCATTTTTCTCAGTAGCACCACAATAATAATATTTTTTTCCAGTGAGTAAACTTAAACAAGGTTATCTTTGCTTTGTTTAATAAAAACTCTGTGTGTGTGTGTGTGTGTGTGTGTGTGTGTGTGTAGAGATTTAACTGTCACTTCCATTTCTTCATCTGCTACATCAAATAATCACAAATAGAATTTTTAAGGAAAAGCCATTTATGAATTTATAACATTTAAAAGAATTTCAGAAATTTACATGTGAAATGCATGAGTACACTAGGAAATTAACATAAAGATAAAAAGCAAGGGCCTTTTAGGAAAAAGGAGGAGGTAACTATGTCAGTGAGAATATAATTGCTGTGTTTGAATAGTAAGTTCAGTGGAGAGCTCCTAGACAACAAAAGCTAAAAAGGAAATGCAAAAAGTGATGGCAGAAATCTTAGCAGATGAGAGAAGAAAACAAGCAAGTAGTTCACATTTTCCAGGAATCAAAATTCTAAAAAGAAATCATCATTATTGTTATGAATCCTTGTGAAAATGAACACTGAGTAATATAAAGGAAAATAGGTTTATCTGAAGTACTGAAAAGGGATCAGTGAATTTTTTCTTTTACTTCTAGGCAACCTTATATTTTTGAAGATTTACCTTTTCTCTTATTTAATTAAACTAATTAATAATTGTAATAATTGAAATAATTAAGGAAATCAAATTAATTTCTCTTTGAGCTATTTTGTTATATTCAGAAATAATCTATTCTAATGTTTTTTAAATATTAGGGGCATTAGGCAGTATGCCATGAATATTTATTATGATATAAATTAAAATGATTTTTTGCTGTTATTGTCTTTTATTTTTTAAAGTAAAAAAAATCATAATACTTATAAAGAGAAAATATAAATGACAGATTTTATGGGTCAAAAGAGAAAGTTATAATATAAAGCTTAAATTACATAAACCCCAAAATCACTTTTTTCTTCTATATGATTGACAACATTCTGAAATTTCTGAGCCCCTAATTAAATAATGAAGAAGACACAGTGTGAAAAATCATGACTATACACTTTCCAAGTAAGGAGCTGAGTGAGAAGAAAGTTCATTTTACATAACAGAAATGGAGCAACATAAAGTAAATTACCAAACTTAAATTTCAGACATTATACTGCTATTTGGTCTATGTTTTGTTAAAAGAAAACATTCTACCTAAGAAGCAGAATACAACACCATGATTTTATTTCAAGCAATTAGATAGACAGTTAAAGTTTATACATTTTAAGCTGACTGCTTTTTAAATGAGTTTGGTTGACAACATTTTTAAAATCTGAAATGCAGTCATAAAATGTAGTTTTATTATACTGTTTTGGTAAATGTAATATTCAAGATTTTCTCTTGTACTCCACATGCTAATAAACTTTATATAAATAGATTTTGCTTACTTCACCTAACAAGACCTCAAAAGTAATTCATATATTCTTCAATTTATTTTGAGGCTTATAACAAGAGGAGACTCTATGTTTAATAATTTTTTAATGAAATAGAATTTGATCTCAAATAAATTAAAAAGACATCTTAAGACTGGAGATGTCTTTTACTCCAACATAGTGTGTACCGGAGCTTCAAACCTCTTAATCACGTAAAGGAAAATGCTTATTTTTTATCCTTGTTTTTATCCTTCCCCAAATTACAAACATCTATCAGTGAAAATTCTAAGGCTTGGGACTTTTTCATCATAATAATCGTCATAATTGTCTGGCACAGAGCAAGCACTCAATGTTTACTGAGATAATGAAAAATCAACAAATACCCATCTACTGTGTTCCAAGAACTATGCTTCATATATACCCCTCATGTGTACCTCACATTTACATGTTTTATATTTACTCTTCACACGTAACCTTGCAAGTTAGGGATTATAATCCTCATTTACAAAAAGGAAAGAGGTATGTGGAGTTTAATCCAAACAGAGTATTATACAGCTAAGAGTGAAAGAACTAAGTTTCATACTCTTTATTTCTGATTCCAAATTTGAATCTTTTTCTACTAAGCCTATTAAAGCATTAAGGTACTTACGGTAATACTTTCAAAGAAACAGAAAGGTATCCCATGCTCTTAGACTGGAAGAATTAATATTGTTAAAATGGCCATACTACCAAAGCAATCCACATATTTAATGCAATCATTATCAAATTACCCATGACATCTTTCACAGAACTAGAACAAATTATCCTAGCATTTATATGCAACCACCAAAGACCAAGAATTGGCAAAGCAATCCTGAGGGAAAAGAACAAAGCTGGAGGCATGACCCTCGCAGACTTCAGACAATACTACAAAACTACAGGAATCAATACAGCATCGTGCTGGCACAAAAGCAGACATATAGATCAATGGAACAGAATAGAGGGACCAGAAATAAACCCACATACCTACATTCAATTAATCTATGTCAAAGGAGGCAAGACTATACAATGGAGAAAAGACAGCCCCTTCAACAAGTGGTGTTGGGAAAGCGCAACAGCTACACGTAAATCAATGAAACTGGAACACTTCCTCACACTATATACAAAAATAAACTCAAAATGATTTAAATATCTAAATAAAAGACATGACACCATAAAACTCCTAGAAGAGAACATAGGCAAAACATTCTTGGACATAAATCATAGCAATATCTTCTTAGATCTATCTCCCAAGGTAAAAGAAATAAAATCAAAAATAAACAAATAGGACCTAACCAAACTTAAAAGCTTTTGCACAGCAAAGGAAACCATCAGAAAAACGAAAAAATAACCTATGGAATGGAAGAAAATATTTGCAAAAGATGCAACCAACAAGGGGTCAGTATCCAAAATATACAAACAGCTCTTACAACTCAATATCAAAAAAACAAACAACTCAGTCAAAAAATGGGCAGAAGACCTGAATAGACATTTCTCCAAAGAAGATATACAGATGGCCAACAGCCACATGAAAAGATGCTCAACAGCACTCATTATTAGAGAAATGTAAATCAAAACCACAATGAGGTATCACCTCGCACTAGTCAGAATGGTTATGATCAAAAAGTCTACAAATAGTAAATGCTGGAGAGGGTGTGGAGAAAAGGGAACCCTCCTATACTGTTGATGGGAATGTAAATTGCTACAGCCACCATGGAGAACAGTTATGGAGGTTTCTTAAATGGAGGGGAAAAAAAACTAGAGTTACTATATGATCCTGTAATCCCACTCCTGGGCATATATCTGGAAAAAAAGAAAACTCTAATTTATGTAATGATACAAGCACCCCAATATTAATTCATTCTTTAGCTGTGTCTATTCTGCCTTTAAGCTAACTAATGAGATCTTAAAATTTCTACCAAGATATTTATATTGGTATAAATACTGCTGATTCGTGTTGTTCTGTATGAATTAAATTCATCTGCTTCATTTTTTCCCCACCAGCTTTCTGTCATGAATTACTGTTTTACAAAACAATTAAGATTATTTAAAAATTAACAATGATTTATAATTACCAAGATAATCATTTTTCTTCTGATAATGGCTTTTTACAAATAGATGTTATAACAGACTGTCATTTTCAAGATTTTAATATCACACATATATTAATGGGCAGTCAGAGTTCAAATGCAGGTGTATCTGCTTGTAACCCAAAGTCTTTTTACAATTCTTCCTGGAATGGATGAGTCGATATACATATGCTTATACTTTGTTCATATTTTGGAATATCTATAGTAAATGTTTCAAATTAAAAAATAGATGTTATATCATCTCTTCAATAACGATTATAGTTTAACTTTTGTTTATTCTAATAATTAAAGTTTCAGGTCTAAAGTCATCTATTTGGTGAATTTGGTGACTTCCATAGTGACAGATTTCCTCATGCAATTCTTGGCTGTCTGTTCATCTTTGTATTCCAGAGTCACTGTTTGACCTGTTCCTTTCTTAGATAGTTACCTCAGGTGTTTGTGGGAAAAGGGCAGGGCATGTTTTGTAGGTGAGTTTGTAGCTGGTCTTCTACTCTCTGACACTATGCCCCTTCCAGGGGTCACTAGCCATGCAAGGGACTCCCTCACTGGCCTCACAGCCTACACACATCACTTTATCTTGACAGCAAACTCCTTTTGCCCACTGCTCAGCACCTTTGGAGATAAAAGGCGGGGACTGACTGGTTTTCCTCTTCATAAAGAAATTACCCTATTACTCATCCCAATGTCCCAGAAACCTCGTCTGCTTCTCATATTCATTGATTTTTGGGTTGCAGCTCCCTGGGAACCACTCCCACATCTGCAGTGACATTATCCTGCTTTCTTTGTTGATGTGCCTTTTCAAATTCATCAGCTTTCTTTTTCCGCCCCTCTGCTTTCTTCCTGGCGTGAATTATTATTATTATTTTTAATATAATTAAGATTATTTTTAAAAATACCTCTTCAGCTATTTTAAGAAATGTGGGAAAGCACATGTATATGTTGAGCCAACCATCTTTATCCAACTAATTTCTTTGCAGACTCAATTAAGTTAATTGAGCAAGAAAAATACTTTCTCAAAAATGATTATTTTTACCTAAAATATGAAGGCTAAAAGTATTAAACTTATTTTTCATGAAATAATCATAGAGATGGCAAGCAAGACAAGTCCGTTTTATTTTATTTTCTCCTGTGCTCATTATTAAACTATCGTTTCTTAGCTTCAAATCCACTCTTCTATTCTTCACTTTTTGCGATTCCGGGGCTGGGACTCTGCAAACCATTTCTCTTTGGCTAGCAGGATCGCCATTAGGCTCTGACAATAGGGGGCACTAGAGAGACAGTAGACAACAGAAGAGAAAAAGGATACTGTCCTTCTAGGCTATTTCCTCTTCCTGTTTTGATTCCTGTTACGTTCATCACCATCCAACAAAGATACACCTGGCAGTGGTTGGTTATTCCAGTAAGTGCAGCTGATTCCAGTTGCATTTTTTCCAACACTGGCAGAACCAACATCACTGTGGCTTCTCACTGGCCCCATCTGCAGAAGCCAGTTGGTATCTCCTCCTTAAAAGTCTGGTTCCCAGTCGGTATCTCCTCCTTAAAAGTCTGGTTCCCAGTCCCGTGCAGCATCTCTGTGGCATTCCTGAGGCACTAACTTGGCTCAGCCACACCCTCTCCTCAGAAGTCTGAGCCCAAGCTCTGTGAGTCCCTCAGCCAAGATTCTAAAGTTTTGATAATCCTAATCTCTTCCCTTAATTTTCTCAGTTCTAGGGACGGTCTGTGAAACCTTAATGTTCCCTTTATCAGATGTCCAATTCCCGGATGACCATTCTTTATATTAAATTTTCTTGTTAAAATTACTCTGGTTTCTATCAACTACATGGATTCTGAATAATATACTTCCCTACTTATCATGGCTGTTTTCAAATGCTCAGTGAGCCTTCTGTCTTACTGTCAAAATAACCATTAATTTTATTATATGTGAAAAATATATACTATATGCTTTATTGAAACATTGAAAAATACAGTTAAAGGAAAATGGACATGGTCCCCTCTCTCTAATAATTTCAAAGAAATGAGTTTGAAAATGTAAATAAAAGCATTTCCATAAAAAATTTTCCCTAAACAAGTTTCTCTGAAGCCCCAAAGCACCAAACTCCTCACTATGTGTCTTTGGAAATCTTTTTATTCCAATAAATCAGGGTACTTTTCTATCCAAGACTGGGAAAGTGTTAATATCAAATGGATGCTCTCAGTTGAATTGTATTTATATTTACAATTTAGATTGTAATTTTTATTTTAAAATAAAATAATTTTTTATTTTATTTTATAAAATAAATATTTTATTTTAAATTTAAATAAATAAATTTTATAAATTTATAAATAAATAAATAAATAAATTTAAATAAATAAATAAATTTAAATAAATAAATATATTATTTATTTATTTTATAAAATATTTTATTTTATTGTAATTTTAAAATTTTTAATTATAAATTTAATTATTATAAATTTTAAATTATAATTTTAAATTTTATATATAATTATATATAAATATAAATTTTATTTATATTTATATAAATATAAATATATATTTATATATAATATATATATATAATTTATATATATTATATATATATTATATATATAATATATATATAATATATATAAATATATTTATATATAATATATATATAATATATATAAATATATTTATATATAATATTTTTATTTTTATATATATTTATATTTATACTTTTATAAATATAAATTTTTATATTTTTATAAAATATAAATTTTATATTTTTATAAATATACATTTATATTTATATATAAAATATATATATTATATATAATATATATATTATATATATTATATATATAATATATATATATATAAATTTTATATATAATTATAAATTTTCTTTTAAATAGGTAGCAAAAGAAAGCAAAAACTGATTAGATATTTATTAGGTTTATGTTTTATTTTTGTAAAAATCAATGGATGCTAACTAGTTGTTAGTAGTCTGAAAGACAGAAGGCATGAAAGCAGAAGGGACTTCAATGTGGATTATGAGCTGTGGCTTTCATCCTGATGCCCTAAGTGATTAAATAGTTGAGTCCAAATACATGCTCTCTGTGGCAGCTCAATCTCGGCAGGTAGCCACATCACCAGTTTTAAGAATCAAAAACTCCAGATGAAACAACAACACAACATATACAAGACCCGGACTTTTTCATAGCTCACTCACCAAGAAATACCAAAACATGCATATTTTGGGACTTGAACCAGCTGCTTCATGAAAAGTCTGGCTTTTAACATAAATGCCTCACATAGCTTGGCGGCCATGAGAATATGGACAAAAGCCATTTCTTTCTAGGGTAATCAGAAAATTAGGTGAGGAACCTTGACTATTAGTGCTGGTACTTTAAAGGTACCCAACTACTGACTGGCAAGCTGAGTATGGAGCAAAAGTGTAAGGAAATGACCAGTAATCTGCCAAGGTGATGATTTTACCACCAGGTTGGAGCTGCCAGGCCATCTTTGAGACTGCCCTAAATGAATACCAGGGCAGCAACACAGCCTGGACACAGAAATTGCTTCCGGGATGACGGTGAGAAGCTTGTCTGCCTGTTCCATATAAAAATAACTGGGTGACATATCATGAAAGAATACCTCGTGAAGAACTTTAAAAACACGTATCTCCTTTCCAACCAAGAACCAGTCTTCTTTGTTGCTCAAATGGAGTGTTGGTGGTGGGATGAATTGGGAGACTGGGATTGACATACATATACTAACATGTATAAAATAGATAATAAGAACCTGCTGTATAAAATAAATTAATTAAATTTAAAAAACAACTATTTTTTAACCTAAGATTAATCCATTCAAGACCTAAAAGAGAACACCCAGAAAACCATCTCCACCAAAATTATTCTTTGAAGCTTGCCATTAGTTCTTAAAAATGTAGACTTTGTAACATGTTTTAAATCACAGTGATTTTTATCACTGTCTTTTGAGAAAAACAAACCAAGGATATGAATCTCTGTGCCAATAACTAATCTTACTAAGTGCTGGAAACTATTCTTAAAATATAAGGGAGAATACATTTATTCATTTAATCAATATTTTTGAGTACCTTTTACATGATAGGCACTTTTATAAGCACTAGGGGAGCTTACTCAGGGGTTACAAAGAAAAATACTTTGTTTTTTTCCCTTGTATTATTGAAATAACAACTGTTTACCTTTTCTTAGTGTAGTGGTAGTCAGTTAGCAGGAGAAATGGACACTTAACTGTTGAAAATGAGTGAGTCACTATATTGAAAATAGTTGAAACCATAGGCAGAGAGCAGTATCCAATTGAAGTAAATTCAGCTGACCTAAGTTTAACATTCTTTTTTCAATAAAATCACTGTGTGTTACATTAGAATTAAATGCACACATTTTACTACTATTTTGTACTCACCACTATTACTTATATCCCACTCCATTCCTTAGATTCATTTTTTCTCTTGCTGGAATCCATCCTTTTGTAGTTCTCTCAGCAAGAATCTGTAAGAGGTAAATTCTATTAGATTTTGTCCCAAACTATTTCATCCTTAATCTTTTTTTTTTTTCGCGGTACACGGGTCTCTCACTGTTGTGGCCTCTCCTGTTGTGGAGCACAGGCTCTGAATGTGCAGGCTCAGCGGCCATGGCTCATGGGCCTAGCCGCTCCGCGGCATGTGGGATCCTTCCGGACCAGGGCACGAACCCATGTCCCCTGCATCGGCAGGTGGACTCTCAACCACCGCACCACCAGGGAAGCCCCATCCTTACTCTTGAAGGATAATTTAGTGCTGTATAGTGCCTCAGGGTGTGAATCCTTTTTCCTCCGCATTTAAAGAGTTTATTCTATTGCCTTCTAGCATGCATTATCACACATATATGGAGAAAAACGCTACAGTCAGCATAAGTGTTGCTACTTTGTAGGAAATCTATAAGACAACTTTTAATTAGATTCTTCTATTTTTCACCTACTGTCATACCATGTACAGTTCTATAATTCTTGCCCTGCACAGAGGAATGTGGCTAAGGGAGCAAGTGAAGGCAAAAACTAGGCCACGAGCTACTCAGCCAAATCACGAAATTAATGGACAGCACCTGCCAGAAGGTACTGCTTCCTATTTCATGCGAAAGTGTCATACAGGGTGGTGGTATCACTATAGTGTATATAGGACTGAATTTTTATTTCTCATATTTACCACTTAGGTCACTATCTATTTGAGGATCTATGTCTTTCTTCAACTCAGAATACACTCTCATTTCTTCAAATCTAGACTCTTTCCCATGGCTATATTTCTTATTTTTGGAACATAGGTTAGAATTTCTCAAATCTATTTTCTGATCTGGGTCTTTAATTTATTTTCACTTTTTTCCCCAAATTTCAGTGTTTTGTTCTAGGTCTTCCAATATATTATCTCTTTAGTTATGTTCACCTATTAATTAAAACATGACAATAATTTTCAATTCCAGAATCTCTAATTGGTTCTTTTTAGTTTTCTCTATTCTTGAGTCACATCTGTCTGTATTTCATGATTCCTTTATCTTATTTTGTAAATATTACTTATTCCTGTATCCCTTTTAGGATTTCAAAGATACTTGTTTTTAAAATCTGTTTTGGAAGATTGCCTTAGTAATTGTATTTCTTTGAATGACAATTCACCTGTTTACTGAGTTTATCAGCCATCTTTCATGAAGTTTTGTTTTCCTTTTCTTGGGTAAGACTCCCCTCTCCTTTTGCTCAGTGTCATAGTGATGTAGCATCTAGATACTTTAAATATATATTTAAAATATTCTGTCTAGCATTGCTATGTCGGGGGTGTTCAGGGAGGTGGACAATGCATCCCTTAACAATACCATTTTAACTAGAATATACATTTCTAATGTATTATTTGTTAAACCAGGAGGTACTCAAAAACATTTTATCTATTTGCAAAGTTAGCATTCAGAACGTTTTCTGAAAGACCAATGTTTCTAATTACCCAGTTCAGAGACCAGCAAGCTATGACCTAATCCAAACTGCCAACTGATTTTTAAGGCAATCAGCTGGCAATTGTTTTTACATTTTTAGGGAATTGTCAAAAAACAAAGAATAATGTGCAATAAAGACCATACTTGGCCCTTTACAGAAAACGTTTGCTGACGCCTGCCATAGTCTTTCTTTGACTACCACCCCAATGACTTTGCTCCCTAATTGTTTTAAAAAGAGACTTAATTTTTTAGAGTTTTAGGTTCACATCAAAATTGAGTGGAAGGTATAGAGATTTTCCATAAACTCCCTGCCCCAGCACATGCATAGCCTCCCTCATTATCAACATCTCCACCAGAGTGGTACTTTTGTCACATTTGATGAACCTACATTGACACATCATTATTAGCTAATGTCCACAGTTTACACTAGGGTTCATTCTTGGTGTTGTACATTCTCTGAGTTTGGACAAATGTATAATGATATGTATTCACTATCACAGGATCATACAGAGTACTTTCACTGCCCTAAAAATTGTCTGTGCTCCATCTATTTATCCCTCCCTCCTCACTATCCCCTGGCAAAGACTACTCTTTTCCCTGTCTCCATAGTTTTGCCTTTTCCAGGATGTCATATAGCTGGAATCCTACATTACATAGCCTTTTCAGACTTGCTTATTTCATTCAAAAATATGCCTTTAAGGTTCCTCCTTTTTTTCATGGCTTGATAGCTAATTTTTCGCAGCACTAAATAATATTCCATTGTATGCACCATAGTTTATTTGTCCATTCGCTTTGTAAGGACATCTAGATTGCTTCAAAGTTTTGGCAATTATAAAACTGCTATGAACACCTGTGTGCAGGATATTGTGTGGACATGTTTTCAACTCCTTTGGGTAAATACCAAGGAGTGTAATTGCCAAATCACATGGTACGAGTATATTTGGTTTTCTGTAAGAGACCACCAAACTGTATTCCAAAGTGGCCACTCTATTTTGCATTTCCTCCAGCAGTGCATGAAAATTCCTACTGTTCTCTGTCCTCTTCAGCTTTAGGTGTTGTCAGTGGTTCTGGATTTTGGCCATTTTAACAGGTATGAAATGGTATCTCATTGCTTTAATTTGCATTTCCCTAGTGACATATGATGTTGAATATCTTTTCACATGCTTATTTGTCATCTGTATACCTTCTTTGGTGAGGTATCTATTAAAGTTTTTGGTCTATTTTAAAATCAGGTTGATGGCTTTTATTGTTGAGTTTTAAGGATACTTTGTATATTTTGGATAACAGTTGCTTATCAGACATGTCTTTTGCATATATTTTCTCCCAGTCTTTGGTTTATCTTTTCATTCTCTTCACAGTGTCTTTCACAGAGCAGAAAAAATTTTAATTTCAATGATGTCCAATTTATCAATTCTTATTTTATGGATCATCTTTTGGTGTTATACCTAAAACTCAAGGTCTAGATTTTCTCCTATGTTATCTCTAGGATTTTTATAGATTTGCATTTTACATTTAGATATATGATCCATTTTGAGTTAATTTTGTGAGGGATGTAAGGATTTGTCTGGATTCTTTTTTTTTTTTTTTTTGCATGTGGATGGTCCAGTTGTTCCAGTACAATTTGTTGAAAAGACTATCTTTTCTCCATTATATTACCTTTGCTCTTTTGTAAAAGACCAGTTGCCTGTATTTGTGTGGGGGCTATATCTGGGCTTTATATTATGTTCAATTGATCTATTTGTCTGTTCTTTCACCAATAGCACACTTTCTCAATCACTGTATCTTATAGGAATTCTTGAAACCAGGTAATGTTAGTCCTCCAACTTTGTTCTTCTCCTTTAATACTGTGTTGGCTATGCTGGGTCTTTTACCATTCTATATAAACTTTAGGGTCAGTTTGTCAATATCCACAAAAATAACTTGCTGGGATTTGATTAGAATTGCATTGAGGGACTTCCCTGGTGGCTCAGTGGTTAAGAATCCTCCTGTCAATGCAGGGGACATGCATTCGAGCTCTGGTCCAGGAAGATCCCACATGCCACGGAGCAATTAAGCCCATGTGCCACAGCTACTGAGCCCATGTGCCACAATTACTGAAGCCCGTGAACCTAGAGCACGTGCTCTTCAACAAGAGAAGCCACCGCAATGAGAAGCCCACATACCACAATGAAGAGTAGCTCCCGCTTGCCGCAACTAGAGAAAGCCCATGCGAAGCAACGAAGACCCAAAGGAGCCAAAAAAAAAAAGAATTGCATTGAATCCATAGGTCAAGGTAGGAAGAACTGATATCTTCACAATATTGAGTTTTCCTATCCATAAACATTGACTCGTTCTACATTTATTCTTTGATTTCTTTTATCAGAGTTTTGTAGTTTTCTTCTTACAGACATTATACATATTTTATTAGATTTCTTCCTAGGTATTTACTTTTGGGGGATGCTAACGTATATGGTATTATGTTTTTAATTTCAAATACCAGTTGTTCACTGCTGGGATATAGGAAAGCAATTTACTTTGGTATATTAACCTTGTTTCCTACAACTTTGCTATAACTGCTTATTAGTTCCAGAAAGTTATTGGCAATTCTTTTCAATTTTCAACATAGAAAATCATGTCATCTGTGAACAGACTTATTTCTTCCTTACCAATCTAGGAATACCTATTAATTATTTTTCTTATTGCATTAGTTTGGACTTTAAGTGTGTAGTTGAAAAGTAGTTGTGAAAGGTAACATCCTTGCCTTGTTCCTGATCTCAGTGGGAAAACTGCAAGGATCACAGCATTAAATATGATGTTAGTGGTAAATTTTTTTTCTGCTTCAGTCTCTCTTATTAATTAATTAATTTAATTATGTATTTTTATCTTCTTCATTGGACTATAATTGCTTTGCATTGTTGTGTTAGTTTCTATTGTATAACAAAGTGAATCAACTAGACGTATACATATATATCCCCATATCTCCTCCATCCTGCGTCTCCCTCCCACCCTCCCTTATCCCACCACTCTAGGTGGTCACAAAGCATCAAGCTGATCTCCCTATGCCATGCGGCTGTGTCCCACTAGCTATCTATTTTACATTTGGTGGTGTATATATATGTAAATGACACTCTCTCACTTCATCCCAGCTCACCCTTCCCCCTCCCTGTGTCCGTTCTCTAAGTCTGCATCTTTATTCCTGTCCTACCCCTAGGTTCTTCAGAACCTTTTTATTTCTTTTAGATTCCATATATATGTGTTAGCATACAGTATTTGTTTTTCTCTTTCTGACTTACTTCACTCTGTATGACAGACTCTAGGTCCATCCATCTCACTACAAATAACTCAATTTCATTTCTTTTTATGGCTGAGTAATATTCCATTGTATATATGTGCCACATCTTCTTTATCCATTCATCTGTCAATGGACACTTAGGTTGCTTCTATGTCTTGGCTCTTGGCTATTGTAAAGAGTACTGCAATGAACATTGTGGTACATGACTCTTTTTGAATTATGATTTTCTCAGGGTATATGCCCAGTAGTGGGATTGCTGGGTCATATGGTAGTTCTGGTTTTAGTTTCCTAAGGAACCTCCATACTGTTCTCCATAGTGGCTGTACCAATTCACATACCCACCAGCAGGGCAAGAGGGTTTCCTTTTCTCCACACCCTCTCCAGCATTTATTGTTTGTAGATTTTTTGCTGATGGACATTCTGACCGGTGTGAGGTGATACTTCATTGTAGTTTTGGTTTGCATTTCTCTAATGATTAGTGATGTTGAGCATTCTTTCATGTGTTTGTTGGCAATCTGTATATCTTTGTTGGAGAAATGTCTATTTAGGTCTTCTTACCATTTCTCGATTGGTTTGTTTGCTTATTTGATATTGAGCTGCATGAGTGGCCTGTCAATTTTGGAGATTAATCCATTGTCAGTGGCTTCATTTGCAAATATATTCTCCCATTCTGAGGGCTGTCTTTTCATCTCGTTTCTGGTTTCCTTTGCTGTGCAAAAGGTTTTAAGTTTCATTAGGTCCCATTTGCTTCTTTCTGTTTTTATTTCCATTTCTGTAGGAGGTGGGTCAAAAAGGATCTTGCTGTGATTTATGTCATAGAGTGTCCTGCCTATGTTTTCCTCAAAGAGTTTTATAGTGTCTGGCCTTACATTTAGGTCTTTAATCTATTTTGAGTTTACTTTTGTGTATGGTGTCAGGTTGTGTACTAATTTCATTCTTTTACATGTAGCAGTCCAGTTTTCCAAGGACCACTTAAGAAGAGGCTGTCTTTTCTCTATTGTATATTCTTGCCTCCTTTATCAAAAATATGGTGACCATATGTGCATGGGTTTATCTCTGGGCTTTCTATCCTGTTCCAGTGATCTGTATTTATGTTTTTGTACCAGTACCATACTGTCTTGATTACTGTAGCTTTGTAGTATAGCCTAAGTCTTAGAGCCTGATTCCCCCAGCTCCGCTTTTCTTTTCAAGATTGCTTTGGCTATTCAAGGTCTTTTGTGTTTCCATACAACTTCTGAATTTTTTTGTTCTAGTTCTGTGAAAAATGCAAGCAGTAGTTTGATAGGAATTGCATTGAATCTGTAGATTGCTTTCGGTACTAGAGTCATTTTCACAATGTTGATTCTTCCAATCCAAGAACATGGTATATCTCTCCATCTGTTTGTATCATCTTTATTTTGTTTCATCAGTGTCTTATAGTTATCTGCATAGAGGTCTTTTGTCTCCTTAGGTAGGTTTAGTCCTAGGTATTTTACTCTTTTTGTTGCAATGGTAAATTGGAGTGTTTCCTTAATTTCTCTTTCAGATTTTTCATCTTTAATGTAATACATCATTGTGCATTAATTTTATATCCTGCTACTTTACAAAATTCATTGATTAGCTCTAGTAGTTTTCTGGTAGCATCCTTAGGGTTCTGTATGTATAGTATCATGTCATCTGCCAACAGGGACAGTTTTACTTCTTTTCTGATTTGGATTCCTTTTCTTTTTCTTCTCTGATTGCTGTGGATAAAACTTCCAAAATTATGCTGAATAATAGTGGTGAGAGTGGGCAACCTTGTCTTGCTCCTGATCTTAGTGGAAAGGCTTTCAGTTTTTCACCATTGAGAACAATGTTGGCTGTGGGTTTGTCATATATGGCCTTATTATGTTGAGCTAAGTTCCCTCTATGCCTACATTCTGGAGGGTTTTTGTCATAAATGGGAGTTGAATCTTGCCTAAAGCTTTTTCTGCATCTACTGAGATGATCCTGTGGTTTTTATCTTTCAATTTGTTAATACGGTGTATCACATTGATTCATTTGCGTATATTGAAGAATCCTTGCATTCTTGGGATAAAGCCCACTTAATCATTGTATATGACTCTTTTAATGTGCTGCTGCATTCCGTTTGTGAGTATTTTGTTGAGGATTTTTGCATCTATGTTCATCAGTGATATTGGCCTGTAGTTTTCTTTTTTTGTGACATCTTTGTCTGGGTTTGGCACCAGGGTGATGGTGGCCTCGAAGAACGAGTTTGGGAGTGTTCCTCCCTCTGCTATATTTTGGAAGATTTTGAGAAGGATAGGTGTTAGCTCTTCTCTAAATGTTTGACAGAATTTGCCTGTGAAGCCATCTGGGCCTGAGCTCTTGTTTGTTGGAAGATTTTTCTTCACAGTCTCAATTCCAGTGCTTGTGGTTGGTCTGTTTATATTTTCTGTTTCTTCCTGGTTCAGTCTCAGAAGGTTGTGCTTTTCTAAGAATTTGTCCATTTCTTCCAGGTTCTCCATTTTATTGGCATATAGTTGTTTGTAGTAATCTCTCATGATCCTCTGTATTTCTGTAGTGTCAGTTGTTACTTCTCCTTTTTCATTTCTAATTCTATTGATTAGAGTGTTCTCCCTTTTTCTCCTGATGTCTCTGGCTAAGGTTTATCAATTTTGTTTATCTCCTCAAAGAACCAACTTTCACTTTTATTGATATTTGCTCATGTTTCCTTCATTTCTTTTTCATTTATTTCTGATCTGTTCTTTATGATTTCTTCCCTTCTGCTAACTTTGTGGTTTTTTTGTTCTCTCACTCTAATTGAATTAGGTGTAAGGTTAGGTTGTTTGAGATTTTTCTTGTTTCTTGAGGTAGGATTATATTACTATAAACTTCCCCCTTAGAACTGCTTTTGCTGCATCCCAGAGGTCTTGGGTGTCGTGTTTTCATTTTCATTTGTTACTAGGTATTTTTTGATATCCTCTTTTATTTCTTCAGTGATCTCTTGGTTATTTAGTAGTATATTGTTTAGCCTCCATGTGTGTGTATTTTTTACATATTTTTTTCCGGTAATTGATATCTAGTCTCATAGTGTTGTGGTCAGAAAAGATACTTGATATGATTTCAATTTTCTTAAATTTACCAAGCCTTGACTTCTGACCTAAAATATGATCTATCCCGGGGAATATTCCATGAGCACTTGAGAAGAAACTGTATTCTGTTGTCTTTGGATGGAATGTCCTAAAGATATCAGTTAAGTCCATCTTGTTTAATGTATCATTTAAAGCTTGTATTTCCTTATTTATTTTCATGTTGGATGATCAGTCCATTGGTGAAAGGGGGGTGTTAAAATCCCCTACTATGATTGTGTTACTGTCAATTTCCCCTTTTTTGGCTGTTAGCATTTGCCTTATATATTGAAGTGCTCCTATGTTGGGTGCACAAATATTTACAATTGTTATATTTTCTTCTTGGATTGATCCCTTGATCGATATGTAGTGTCCTTCTTTGTCTCCTGTAATAGTCTTTATTGTAAAGTCTATTTTATCTGATATAAGAATTGCTATTCCAGCTTTCTTTTGATTTCCATTTGAATGGAATATCTTTTCCCATCCTGTCACTTTCAGTCTCTATGTGCCCCTAGGTCTGAAGTGGGTCTCTTGTAGACAGCATGTATATGGGTCTTGTTTTAGTATCCATTCAGCCAGTCTATGTCTTTTGGTTGGAGCATTTAGTCCATTTACATTTAAGGTAATTATCGATATGTATGTTCCTATTACCATTTTCTTAATTGTTTTGGGTTTGTTATTGTAGGTCTTTTCCTTCTCTTGTGTTTTGTGCCTAGAGAAGTTCCTTTGGTATTTGTTGTAAAGCTGGTTTTGTGGTGCTGAATTCTCTTAACTTTTGCGTGTCTCTAAAGGTTTTAATTTCTCCCTCGAATGTGAATGAGATCCTTGCTGGGTAGAGTAATCTTGGTTGTAGGTTTTTCCCTTTCATCACTTTAAATATGTCCTGCCACTCCCTTCTGGCTTGCAGAGCTTCTGCTGAAAGATCAGCTGTTAACCTTATGGGGATTCCCTTGTATGTTATTTGTTGTTTTTCCCTTGCTGCTTTTAATTTTTTTTCTTTGTATTTAAATATTGATAGTTTGATTAATATGTGTCTTGGCATGTTTCTCCTTGGATTTATCCTGTATGGGACTTTCTGTGCTTCCTGGACTTGACTATTTCCTTTCCCATATTAGGGAAGTTTTCAACTATAATCTTTTCAAATATTTTTTCAATTCCTTTCTTTTTCTCTTCTTCTCCTGGGACCCCTATAATTTGAATGTTGGTGCATTTAATGATGTTCCAGAGGTCTCTAAGACTGTCCTCACTTGTGTTCATTTTTTTTTTTCTTTATTCTGCTCTGTGGTAGTTATTTCCACTATTTTATCTTCCAGGTCACTTTGTTCTTCTGCCTCACTTATTCTGCTATTGATCCCTTCTAGAGAATTTTAATTTCATTTATTGTGTTGTTCATCATTGTTTGTTTGCTCTTTAGTTCTTCTAGGTCTTTGTTAAAAGTTTCTTGTATTTTCTCCATTCTATTTCCAAGATTTTGGATCATCTTTACTATCATTACTCTGAATTCTTTTTCAGGTAGACTGCCTATTTCCTCTTGATTTGTTTGGTGTGGTGGGTTTTTATCTTGCTCCTTCATCTGCTGCATGTTTCTCTGTTGTCTCATATTGCTTAACTTAATGTGTTTGGTGTCTCCCTTTTGTAGGCTGCAGGTTCATAGTTCCCATTGTTTTTGGTGTCTGCCCCCAGTGGGTAAGGTTGGTTCAGTGTGTTGTGTAAGCTTCTTGGTGGAAGGGGCTGGTGCCTGTGTTCTGGTGCATGAGGCTGAATCTTGTCTCTCTCATGGGCAGGACTGTGTCCTGTGGTGTGTTTTGGGGTGTCTGTGAACTTATTATGATTTCAGGAAGCCTCTCTGCTAATGGGTTTGGTTGTGTTCCTGTCTTGCTAAGTTGTTGGGCATGGGGTGTCCAATACTGGAGCTTGCTTGTTATAGAATGGAATTGGGTCTTAGCATTGAGGCAGAGATCTCTGGGAGAGCTCTCACTAATTGATATTTCATGGGGCCGGGAGGTCTCTGGTGGTCCAATGTCCTAAACTCGGCTCTCTCACCTCAGAGGCTCAGGTCTGACACTAGGCCAGAGCACCAAGACCCTGTCAGCCACACAGCTCAGAAGGAAAGGGAGGAAAAATAAATACATAAAATAAAGTTATTAAAGTAAAAAATTTTTTAAATATATTATTAAAAAATATAAAAGAGTAAAAATAAGAAGAGAGCAATCAAACCAATAAAAAAATCCACCAATGATAACAAGTGCTAAAAACTAAACTAAGATAAACCTATAAATCAGAAACTAGTCAGTAGCATACAGCAAACTCAAGTCTACAGTTGCTCCCAACGTCCACCACCGCAATTTTGGGATGATTCGTTGTCTATTCAGGTATTCCACAGATGCAGGGTACATCAAGTTGATTGTGGAGATTTAACCCTCTGCTCCTGAGGCTTCAGGGAGAGATTTCCCTTTCTCTTCTTTGTTCACACAGCTCCTGGCTTTCAGCTTTGGATTTGGCCCTGCCTATGCATGTAGGTGGCCTGAGGGTGTCTGTTCCCGTCCAGATAGGATGGGGTTAAAGGAGCAGCTGATTCGGGGGCTCTGGCTCACTCAGGCCCGCGGGGAGGAGGGGTACGGATGCGGGGCGAGGCTGCAGCAGCAGAGGCCAGAGTGACATTGCACCAGCCTGAGGTGCACCATGTGTTCTCCCAGGGACTTTGTCCCTGGATCACAGGACCCTGGCAGTGGCGGGCTGCACAGGCTCCCGGGAGGGAAGGTGTGGATAGTGACCTGTGCTCGCACACAGGCTTCTTGGTGGCTGCAGCAGCAGCCCTAGCATCTCATGCCCATCTCTGGGGTCCGTGCTGATAGCCGCACCTCGTGCCCGTCTCTGGAGCTCTTTTAGGTGGTGCTCTGAATTCCCTCTCCTCGCGCACCCTGAAACAATGATCTCTCGACTCTTAGGCAGTTGCAGAGTTTTGCCCGGACTCCCTCCCGGCTAGCCATGGTGCAGTAGCCCCTCCAAGCTGTGTTCACGCCGCCAACCCCAGTCCTCTCCCTGCGCTGCTCCGACCAAAGCCCGAGCCTCAGCTCCCAGCCCCCGCCCGCCCCAGCAGTTGAGCAGACAAGCCTCTTGGGCTGGTGAGTGCCAGTCGGCACCGATCCTCTGTGCGGAAATCACGCCGCTTTGCCCCCAGCACCCCTGTTACCGTGCTCTCCTCCACGGCTCCGAAGCTTCCCCCTCCGTCACCCGCAGTCTCTGCCCACGAAGGGGCTTCCTAGTGTGTGGAAACCTTTCCTCCTTCACAGCTCCCTCCCAGCGGTGCAGGTCCCGTCCCTATCATTTTGTCTCTGTTTATTCTTTTTTCTTTTGCCCTACCCAGGTACGTGGGGAGTTTCTTGCCTTTTGGGAGGTCTGAGGTCTTCTGCCAGCGTTCAGTAGGTGTTCTATAGGAGTTGTTACACGTGTAGATGTATTTCTGATGTATTTGTGGGGAGGAAGGTGATCTCCACATCTTACTCCTCCACCATCTTGAAGGTCCTCTCTGTAGATTTTTGTAGATTTTCTTTATCAAGTTGAGGAGGTTTCCCTCTTTTCCTAGTTTAATGAGAAATTTATTATGAGTGCATGTTGTATTTTGTCAATGATTTGTCTGAATCTATTGATACCATCTCAATGATTTTACTTAAAAAACTTTGGAGTGAAGCTCAGAAATTTACCTTTTACATTAGAACCTCAGATCATTCTGATTCCTCTGAGATACCCTGTCCTTGGGAGTTTATACATCATACTGGTTTTAGGGATACTTTGAGATCCACCAAACTAAGTTTTCCCAAAATGTTTATAACTGAGTCTAATCAGTTGGGCATCCTGTCACTGATTACAGAGTCATGTGCTAATAGTCAATTATTTCCTATATTAGCCCAAACCAAATACCATATCTAAGTGTAGTCTCCTTTCTGAGATCAAAACTGAGGAAATAAGTTCCTTTCTGTTTTTCATTTCTTTCTCACATTATTGAAATTTCAAACTATTTTCTTTTCTTGGTATAGTAATGGCAGGCTGAAGAGAGAAAGGGGAAGTTACTGGCTGAAAAAATGAGTCACTAAATCAAGAATGTTTGAAAATCATAGCCAGAGAGGAGAATCCCAGTTGAAGTAATAAATTCATCAGACCAAACTTAACATTATTTTCAAAATAACTGAGTTCTATTTTAGAACTAAAAAGAACCAAATGCTACATTTGCCCCTGAGTATAGTTTGGATAGCAGGCCAGTGAATAAAAATGCTTCCAATTCTAGATGGTATAGCCCTAAAACTTTATTTCTTAGTCTAATTCTAGGTATTAAAAACTGCTGAAAAATTTTGGCTAAGACAAATGTTGCAGGGCAAATTTACATCCCTTTTCTAACATAGAGGGGCAAGAAGAGCTTCTAAAATTGCTTACAGAGCTAGTTTTCAAACATGTGAAGGCCATGGGTAAATTTCAGTTTGTACTGAGAAAATAGTCCTTACTTGCCATCTTTCTCTTCTCAGAGGCAGGCAGTCCAGGAACTAATCGACTGCAGAAACACTGGTGGAAGTTTTGATGTGTAGAGAGAGTGGCTCAAGGAGGGAATGTAAAGGGAGGTCTGACTTGTAACATAGTTTTGTGGCTTGGCTTCTAATCTGATTTGTTGATTTAAACATAATGACTACACTTGACTATTTTTCAAAGCCTGGATACAGCACGATCCCTTCCCATCTTAGACTCTTAGTCCATAATCATGCTGAAAGTGTTTTGTGTTACAGAGCGTAAGGAATATGTTTCACAATGAAGAAAGAAAAGTAACCCTCCTTTGCTATTCTTTATCTAGCTACCAGTTTCTTTCTTCCAATTGAATATAAAGTACATTTTCCACTTTAAAAATCACCCTTTAGAAATTTTGTTCTTATTCCCTGTGGCAAAGAAGATAAAAAGTGATTATAGCTTCTATCCTGAGCCTCAGATCCTGGTTACAGCAGACAAGTCCATACTCTAGTAGGAATAAAATGTTAAGTGATTGCTATCTTGCTGGCTTCCTATACAATACAAACTGTGACCCCAGTTCTTTTGAAAAACTGAAACATTTCATTAAGTCTATCCAAGTTATACTGTCGGCAAAGCAAAATTGTTCTGTCCCCAAACCAGAACATTTCTTAAGCCCTGGGTTATATGGTGGCGGTAAGTAAACCCTTCCTCTGATCTTGATTCCAAATGAAAAATATGAGCAATAATGTCTGGCATTATTCATTTGGAACTGATGATACCATCTATTTCTTGTTACCAAAACCACGTGGCTGTAGCCTAAAAGTTAATTGTTGATGGCTTTACTGAATTACTCCTTTTGATTAACTTTGAGGTTGCTTTTAATTTTTCCTGATAAAGTTTTTTTGTGTGTTTGTTTTTAAGGTGTTAGAGGACTGAAAGGCACTCAAGTGGAGCTTCCTCTTGTCCAAATGACAACTGCTGATTTTGGTGCCATTAGTCCATTGTCATTATTAATTCTTTGAAAGCAAGCGTCTGACCCATATGGGGAGCTATGGACCCCCAAAGGAACAGAGCAGTGAGCACAGGGAGAACCTGCCCAAGTTGTGGTGAATCCTCCATCTCTTCTTCAAGCACTGTTGCTACTAGTATTGGCCCTTACCTCTGACAACTTCCTCCTCCTTTTAGTCAAGTTCTAAAATCTGACAATCTCATTTGAGGCTCTGAAATGCCCATGCATTTTTTGACTCTCTGCCTAATAGCAAGAGTGTAATAATCTTTCTGGCTGGAACAGAACTTAGCTTCATCACCAGGTGTTCATTATTTCTACTTTTTAAAAATTATCTAAGGCAAGGATGCACAAACTACAGCCCACAGGCTAAATTCAGGCCACCATCTTTTTTTTGTAAACAGTTTTACTGGAACACAACCATGTTCATTCTTTACACATTTTCCTATGGCTGTTTTCTTGCTACAATGGCAAAGTTGAATAATTGCAACAGAAACCATACAGCAAACAAAACTTAAAATATTTACTATCCTTTTACAAGAAATGTTTGCACACCTCTGGTCTAGGGTCCTGATACAATTTATTTAGGATTTTCTCTTACTTCTGTGTGACCATTCTACAGCTCAGTTTTCTCATCTGTAAACTGAGGATAGAAGTTGACCTCTCTCATAGGGTTCTTGTGAGGATGAAACTAGATAATGCATGGGAAGCACTCAGCACAGGGTCTGCAGAAGCACTCAATAAATGTTAGTATCGTTTGACTTGATATCTTGTTTGAAGCTATCAATTTGAACTATTTCTTGTGAAGCAGTTAGTACAGAGAACAAGACCTTCAAATCTGGGTTCAATCCCTATAGTACAGGTTATTACTTATACTACTTTAAGCAAGTTATTTTACCTTTATCATTTTATCTATATCATGGAAATAATGAAAGCTACCATGGAGGGTAGTTGTACACATGACAGATTAAATGCATATCTCCTTCCAATGTCTCCCAATGTCTAATTAAAAACACAGAAAAGAAGTAAAAAGCCCCAACTCTACAAAATCAAAGAGCACTGGTGAAAAGATGAAGCAGGTAGGAAATGCCAACAAATATTTACAAGCCAGAAAGCAGAACATTAAGAAGGAACTGGTGGGCTTCCCTGGTGGCAAAGTGGTTGGGAGTCTGCCTGCTGATGCAGGGGACACAGGTTCATGCCCTGGTCTGGGAGGATCCCACATGCCACGGAGTGGCTGGGCCCGTGAGCGATGGCCAGTGGGCCTGCGTCCGGAGCCTGTGCTCCGCAATGAGAGAGGCCACAGTGGTGAGAGGCCCGTGTACCGCAAAGGGGAGGGGAAAAAAAAAAAAAAGAAGGAACTGGTTAGAGAAAGCTGCAAGCTAAATGTGGACAATGGGGGAAGATAAAAAGCAAGCCAAGCCACACAAGTCTAGACGAAAGGACTGAGAAAAGGGAGAACAAAGAATCTCAGGAGGTGGATGGGTGTTTGTTTAAGAAGCAGTTAGGGCACTACTTCACCTCTCCTGTTCTGTCGTAAGACTGGAAGACAAACCAGAGGGACTCTGAATTCAGCATAAAGCAGTGATGTTCACAAGTAGATGTTGTCATGCTGAAAGCAGGGAGATTAAGTGGAAATATACATGTATATGGTGAGATTCCCACCCTCCTTTCCTACTTGCCTCTGAGAAGCCTGGCAGTCTTAGTTCCCTAGCAGGAGAGCAAAGGATTTCTCTGTAGAGAAATTTCCTGAGTCATGAAACAGCTCTTGAATATTGGGACCATAGGAGGGTGTTATTACACATCCACATGCTGCTGTGCAGCTCAGCAATCAACAAACCTTCCAGTGAGCTTCCTAGTACCTCATGCTTAAACAAGAACATCAAAGGCCTAAAGACATTGAAATAAAACACCTCATACCAATGACACCAAGACAGACAAACGTTAAAAACATGGTAGAAACAAAATTTCAAAGCAACTTAAATGTCCATTGACAGAGGAATGGATAAAGAAGATGTGGTACATGTATACAGTGGAATATTACTCAGCCATAAAAAAGAATGAAATAATGCCATTTGCAGCAACACGGATGGACCTAGAGATTGTCATACTGAGGGAAGTCAGACAAAAAAGAGAAATATCGTATGATATCCCTTATAGGTAGAATCGAAAAAGAAATGATACAAATGAAATTATTTACAAAACAGAAACAGACTCACAGACTTAGAGAATGAATTTATGGTTACCAGGGGGAAGCATGGGGGGAAGGGATAGTTAGGGAGTTTGGGATCAACATGTACACATGGCTATATTTAAAATGGATAACCAACAAGGACCTACTGTATAGCACCAGAAACTCTACTCAATGTTATGTTGCAGCCTGAATGAGAGGGGAGTTTGGGGGAGAATGGATACATGTATATGTATGGCTGAGTCCCTTTGCTGTGCACCTGAAACTATCACAACATTGTTAATCGGCTATACTCCAATATAAAATAAAAAGTTTTTAAAAAAAAGAAAATAAAAACAACCCAAAGCTACCAGAGAAGACTTCAAAAATACTCAATTAATATCCTTGGCAAGAAAAGAAATATACTTACATTTATCAAAGATCCAGAGATAACAAAATTCAAGCCACCAAAACAATGAATAGTATTTAAAGAGCTTATTGTGCACATAAGAACAGTTCATGAACTCGGAGCTTTCAGATTAAAAACTGAGGGCTTCCCTGGTGGCACAGTGGTTGAGAGTCCGCCTGCCGATGCAGGGGACACGGGTTCGTGCCCCGGTCTGGGAAGGTCCCACATGCCGCGGAGTGGCTAGGCCTGTGAGCCATGGCCACTGAGCCTGCACATCCGGAGCCTGTGCTCCGCAATGGGAGAGGCCACAGCAGCAAGAGGCCCGTGTACCGCAAAAAAACACACAAAAAAATAACAAACAAAAAAAACCTGATATGAAGCTCAGGGGGATGCTGTCACAGGATGACTTATAAAGTGAAAAAGAGGACATTGTTTAATGTTTTTAATGATTGGTTATTACAATGGGTATCTCTAGACAGCAGAGAATTAGTTAAAAGTGATAATCCCACCCCAATTTTAGGAAGATGACTTAAGTTTCTTTTATGACTATCAGAGGCATTTACAAGAAGTAACCTAAGTTTCACTTAAGTTCGTGAAATTAGCTAGATTTAGTTTTGCTTACTTTGCCACTTTAGTGGCTTAAATGGTTTTATCCGGTCAGGGAATACTCAAGTCCCATCTCCATTTTGTATTTAATTTTAATATACCCATTAAGCTAAAATGGTATGCTATAAGAAAAAGGACATAGGAATGAAAAATAGTTCTTAGAAATTAAATATATGATGGGAGGACAACAAAAATATCAAAAGAATATCAACTATACTTTAATAAAAAATAATTTCTTTAAAAAATCAAAAGAAATATTAGAAGATAAGGTAATGTTTTATAGAACAGGAAAAACACAAGAGTTATGAAAAATAAGGGAAAAATCAGAATTAGAAGATGAATCTAGAAGAGACACCACCTGACTAGGTATCTAAGGAAGAAATAAGAGAGATTATTGAAAGGAGAAAAATTTGAAGGAAATAATATGAGGACATTTCCCAGAATGAAATGGAGGACCTATCAAGTCCCCAGCACGAAGAAAGAAGAAAATATCATGCTGAGATAACACAGTGAAATTTCAGAACACCAGAGGTAAATAGAAATCCTTAAAATTCTCAGAGAACAGCAAGACCCTCAGTAATAGTGAGACAGGTGACCTATGATGGATGGAAGACCTTAAGACAGGTGACCTATGATGGATGGAAGACAACGGACTTAACAACAATGTTGGGGGGCTAAGAGGAAATGAAGACATGCTTTCAACATCTTGAAGGAAATGGACTTTTAACCAGAATTCTCTCCTTAGGCAAACTGTCATCTAAATGCAAGGATAAAATAAGGACATTTCAGGAATTCAAATTTAAAAACACAAAACCAAAACCAAACCAAACTTCCCCTAAGCTCCTTCTCGGCAATTTATTGGAGGATATGCCACAGAAGAAAAAAAAGAAGTTAAAAAAAGAGGGAGATGTGGTTTCTGGAGCACTCTGGGAAGAAGGTGAGGCTTGCAGTGCAGATTTTAAATCTCCCTGAATTACCCCCAAAGAAAAAGCCAGTAGAATAAATTAAACAAAAACTAATGGGATAGACAACACCTACAACAAATCCCTGCAATGCCTCTTCCAACATCATGAAATATGAGTGAGTGGGGAAGGACCACTGAAGTAGTAAGACCTGAATTTTATCAACAGTAGTGTGGGATGAAACATATTGGAAAGTTGGGGTTGGGGGGTAGGTGGGAGAGATAAAGGAATTTCTAATGGCCTTGAGAGCTGGAGGAACCAAACACTCAAATTTTCTATTGGTTTCCTAGTCTAAAATTAGTTAATAACCTCCGCTTCCTCTGCATCTAATTTAAAGGAATACCCTTTTACTCTCAGCAACACTTCAAAGGCAATTATTAGGCTTATGCTATTTTTTGTAAACGTACCCACTTTTCCCCCATCATTAATATGTTATATTATATCTGCATTGTTAGAGAATATAGCCTTTACACAATCAACTATGCTCCCATAACTTGAGGACATTCATATGATCTACGAAATCAGAAAAGTTTTGGGAGTGAAGGGGGTCACTACTGATTAGACCAAGACAAGAGGTAAAAACTGGACTGTATTGGCAAACTAGACATATGATCATCCTATTTGTAACAACCATTTAGTCTTACTACTACAGGTAAATATATACTTAATACTTATTACATGTTCCTACACTGATATCTCTCCAGTCATTTTGGTCTCCTGAAGGCCACTGTCTAGTAAATTCTGCAGGAAGAGCTCATGATAGCAATATGCCTTGAGTCTGCATGTTCATAGGAGTTCTATTCAGCCTTTACACTTAAAGTTCAGGTAGACTGAAGATGAAATGTGATTCATGTTTCCTTTCTGTTAGTAAACTTTTATGACAGATTTATTGAGATATAATTCACATATAATACAATTTACCCACTTAAAGTTTACAATTCATTGGTTTTTAGTATATTCTCAAGGTTGTTCAACCAGTACCACAATCAATTTTAGAACCTTTTTAATCACTACAAAAAGGAACCTTTCACCATTATCAGTCACCACTCATTTCCCTGCAACTCCAGCCCTAGGCAACCACTATCTTCTGTCTGTACAGATTTGCATGTTATGGGCATTTCATAGAAATGGAATAATGCACTATATAGACTTCTGTAACTGGTTTCTTTCATTTAGCACAATGTTTTTGAGGTTAAGCAATGTTATAGCAGGTATCAGTACTTCATTTCCTTTTATGGCTGAATAATATTCCACTGTATATGTAGAATCAAGTAAGTAGAATTAACATTTGAATGGAAATAAGAGTTGACAAAAATTTTTAAGAAATGGTTTGACTGAGTTTTTTTCTCTTAGCAGCATTATACTTGACGTGGTTATCATATTAAGTATGATGTTTAATATATACTTAACAAGTAGAGAATATATTTAACAAGAAAATATATTTAATACTGTAAGAGTAGGAAGTATTTCATACTTTAATATAATTAAATACTTTAATACTTATTTTAATAAAACTCCAATACTTAATTGAAGTAAAATGTTGAGTACTTCATGAAACCGACCACAAATATGGGTATCAATAAGGAGAAGTAATGAGCCCTGTTAGAGGTCCAGGCAGATACACAAGGGGGAAGGAAAGAAAGCAGTTTCATGGATCTTTTTCTGTCTACAGAGGAAATAACATTCTGAGTAAAGTTATCTTTTAGTGGACCAATCACTATACCACCTTAAACATTACAGTTTTTTTCAGAGCAAAGGACCCTAACATTCAGTGAACAAAGCACTGAGTGGTTACTTTTCTTAGTGAGAACTGGTTAAAATTTCTGAGGTCAAGTATATACTTGAGAAATAGTGCACATATTAATTCTAGTAATCAA
Source organism: Delphinus delphis (assembly GCF_949987515.2). Taxonomy (NCBI): domain Eukaryota; kingdom Metazoa; phylum Chordata; class Mammalia; order Artiodactyla; family Delphinidae; genus Delphinus; species Delphinus delphis. The sequence goes on from NC_082685.1 coordinate 79,975,439, forward strand.
GGCACAAACTATTCACCTCCCTGTGCTTCTCACTATCACTAGTAACCACACTTTTGTTTGATGGGTATTTGGAACCTTCTATAGAGTTTAAATTTTAAAATTACTGTAGCATTATACTTTTTTTTTTTTACTTTGGTTAAATGAAGAGTAAAATTCACTCAAGTCAGATATAGTAATAAGGGTATGGATGTGAAGAAAAACATTATACCATGATTACTACTGGATGGAGATGTGCTCTGCATAGTGTTGAATGGATCTGTTTCAGCACACAAAGATGCCTGCCCTTGCAGCGGTTTTAGGCTAAGGACCAATTTGTAAGCCTGGCTGTTCATGGGACTCACCCAGGGAACTTTTAAAAAGTACTGATACATAAGTTTCACTCTCAGAGACTCCGACTTCATTGGCCAGAGGTGGAGCCTGAGCATCAGTTTTATAAAAGGATGCCAGGTCATTCTCAAGTGCAGCTAGGGTTGAGATCTACTGTTCTAGAAAGATGGATGGGTTGATCAATACACTTCACAGCTATGTACTAGATCTGGCCTTGGACATCGTCCTCATGCATTTAAACAGGAGTGAAAGAAGTCAGCATAAGATGGATGAAAAGGGATGGAATTTAAGGGAATTATCACTTCATGGCTTTTATCCTCTCCAGGAAGTTAAAGGTAAAATCTTCTACTGAGAGTGAGGCCAGAAGGAGATTTAAGAAAGGGACAAGAGTCTAGATTATTTACCCCAACAACTGGGAGACACAGTTGACACAGAGATATTTTCTGGAAGATCTGAGGACCCAGATGAAGTAAGAAACCTTGAATTTGTAGCAGCACTGATTTGTATCTATGTTTGATTTTCTGTCATAGATGGAGAGAAGTGTGTATGTCTTTTTATACCAACAAAATGTGAATTATTCTCATTTCTGTTTGAATCTCTGAGCCTATGATGTGATGTTGGTAATGCTAATCTGTACAGAGTCAGTAAGTGGCATAAAAAGGCCTAGAATCCAGTGCTAGTCCCAGCTCACTACCTAAATTCCCACTGTGGAATTTAGCTCTGACATGCATTGCCTCTTTTGGGCTTCATACATCTTTAAATCACTTGTGACTGAGATGGGGCTTTTAGTTAAACAACTGAATTTGCTATCACTTTGATTCCTTGTGATAAGACATCCCCATTCTAACACACCTTTCACCATGTAAATGTCAGGGCTGGGCAACTGGTGTGTCGAGTATCACTGGAGAGATGAAAATCATTTAGGAAAAGAGTCTAATGTTTTCTTCCCTAAACTGTCCTCAAGAGGTAAACATAAGCAGATTTAATGTTCCTGAAAGTCATCCTGAGACAGACACAGTGTGCTAGGATTGTTCCTATTTGCCTTTCTTTCAAGGACAAGGAAAAACTCCTACAGTGATTTTAAGAAGGGTTGGGGGGTGGGGAGGGCCGACAAGATCTAAATTAAAAGGCTTAAGATGCTGAAAATCAAGCAACAAACATCAACTGAGAATTTACAGATCTTTCTGCAAAGACAACACAATACAATAGGTATGGGTATAGAAAGTTGGCCAACAATTCATGGTCATAGAAAATACATGTGCAATGACCAGAATCATGGAGTTACATCAATAATACACTATTTTCAATTCTTCCTTCCACACGTGAGGAGACTGAGTCCTAGGAAAGGAAGACCTTGTCCAAGGTAGTTTATTCATCAACAAAAAATACACTGGGTACCAATTTTATCTACTGACACCATGAGGTGGTGAGAAAGTGAATGACATGAGGGTCTATATAAGTTCAGAGAGCAGTTATTATGAGAGGCCTCTGCACAGTTCAGTGTTCTTTCTGCTACAGTGCAAAGCGGGGACTAGTCACAAGAAAGCGAGGCACAAAGACACTTACCTCAGCTCCCATCAAGAACAGCTATGGAGATAGGATCCATTGTAGATGTTCACTAAATACATGGTGAGTAAAGAAAAAAGTCTACAAAAGGAAAGGAGTGTGGTAAATACACACTAAGATGGATCTGGGTGGGCACGGGTGTGAAATTCTAAGCGAGGAATAAGGACAAAATGACTCAGAATCAGAAAGAGGAACGATGATTTTGCTGGCTAGACAACAGATTGGCTCAGCTGGAGTAGAGAGACTTTGGGTTAAGAAATGACACAAAGTGAGAAGGAAAAACAGAATGTGGCCAGACCTACGTAAATCCTTGAGGCTGTGATCTTTTCAGTCTACTCCACAAGCAAAAGAAATGCATGAGGGTGTTACACAGGTGAAAGCCACGATGAAAGAAGGACTTGAGGAGGGCTGCTATGGTCATGTGGAGGACAGACTGGGTTCAGGACAGGGAGGTGAGGGACCAGCAAGGGAACCCCTGAGCCAGTGCTGGTGAGCTGAGGAGAGTCTGCAAGGGCTGAGGAGGGTGAGAGAAAGAAGGAGCTACTTGAGAGAAATTCACAAGGAAGAAGATGTGGTGCTTAAAAAAAGAGGGGGAGGGGGAGGGGGAGGGAGGAAGTAAAGGAAAGAAAGGTAGAAAGGTCTTCTGGAAAATCCAGGCCTGGGGCAGTGAAGAAAGATGGTGTTGCTGACAGAAATGATACTTCGGGAGGAAAAAATCTGAAGTTGTTTTTAGACACATTGAATTTAGGTGTATCCTAAGATCCAAATGGAAGTACTCAGAGAGGGGATAGAGATTAGAACTAATCCTAGAAAATGGGGGAAAGTCTTAAGGGCTCTAGATGTGGGAGTTCATATATTTGGAGCTGATAGCTGAAGTCACAGAAACAAGTATCTTGATTAGGCCAGTTAGCAAATACATCAAGTTTTTTCTTGTTTTAGATTGAATTTAAGTAGTCTTTTAGAGTTGCCTACTTTGTAAAAATAAAAACAAGGCAAACAAACAAAAACTGCAGTCAAAGAAGGAGGAAACAAACCCAACTAATCAGCAATTTTTATGAACTTCGGGCTTGAGGTCTTTCCTTGAATGAACTAAAGAACACTCACAGTGGGAAATTACTATTTAGTACTATCTAGCACATTAACAATCTTACTTTTGAAAAATAACAAAATAAATCTGCCTTTTTCATACCCTCTCCTATCTAATTATAGTAGGAAGCAGATGCCTTTGGAATGGAATGACTTAGGTAATTTCTTTTAAAGCCTGTACGTATCATCACTTATGTTTTCTAATATACTGCTGAGAGCAGTTAGGATCTGGACATTTTAAGTTGAGTGAAATATTGAGAAAGAAATACTGTTTGTAAAATAGAGACTATCCTTAAGTGAGTTATATTTATTCTTCATTTCATTAAGATTTAAATAAGTCATGATTAGTGTGTTTTGGGGGGTTTCTTTCCCTAAAAAATCTTCTGAAAGATCTTTAGTCTAGTGCTATGTTCTGCTTAATATTCCATTTACATTTGTGATGGTTCTACTGTTTTGCTCTCCTATCCCACCTACAGTGACCAAGTCTCATTCCTTTTAATTCTCAGTTCTACTCATTTTTTATAGATTATTTAATACTGCATAATAAGGCAATTAGGCCACAAACCAGCGCACTCTAAACAGCATGGGAATGATCCAAAAAATACGAAATGAAGTTAATGCAACATAAAAATGACTGTGCAGCATACAAAGAAATCAGATTACTGGTAAATACTTTAGTGTCATGAGAAGTCACTGCAAAGTCATTCAGCAAACTCAATATCCTCAGTGTCTCCCACACTGGGTGATTTTAACCAGACTATTCTCAAATATGTTTAAAAATATTTTTTTAAAAAGAAAGAACCTCAAGTTTAAGTGCATGTCCTATGAGCTCTTTGTGTTACACAACAACTAAACCTTAGTCAATTTTACCTATACACCAGCATGGACAGTGTTTCACCAAAACATAGGAATTCTGAATTAGAAGAATTAGAAGAAAAACCTGAAGAATCCTCCCATGCTTTTGCCTTCATTTCGGCTTACTTCTTCCTGCTATGCCTCGGTTGGCCGTCCTGATGCTGTGTCCTTCTCAGTTCTCCTCATTTTCAAAGAACTCAGCATACTGTTTTCAAACGGAGTCTTTTGTGCAACAGTGGCATGAAGTGATCTCCTACTAATTTTTGGAACTTGTACTAATAAGGATATAGCAGGTTATGCTATGGTAACAAATTGACCCCAAAATCTCAGAGGACTAATACAACAAAATGTGTATCTTTCTCATTCTTTATGTCTAGAATTGGTAAGCCCAGCGTCTGCTCCACGAAATCACTCAGGGTTTTGGAGGCTACCCTATAAGGTGACACTGCCATTTCAAAAAAACTTGGCTCCAGCATACGCTGTGGAAAGGAAGATAGAACATGAAGAACTCTCACCCTCATTTTCACTTCTACTCACCTGGCAAAGTTGTCTAGGAAACCCAGGAGGAGAAAAAGACATGCTGAACTCTAAGAACTGTCTTTACATCCTGAGAAGTTACCTCTCCTTGAGGCAGCACGGTGAGCTCAGAGGATCACTAGACTTGGCGGCAAGAAACTGTCTAATTTTGGACAAGACACTTGGCTTTCCTGGGCCTTAAGCTGCAAAATGAGGCATTTAGATGAGATTGTGGGAAGAGGAACATTAGGATGTTAGAAACTTGTCCTGTCACACAAGGCTCAAGGTTTTAGATGGTGAGTTTTGCCATGTTGTAAGAATTTTCTTACAATAATAAACAAAAGAGGTCCAAAACTAAAATAGAATTACACATTAACTCCAAAAGGGCCAAAAAACTTAAAACTCTCCTCCCTCCCTCCTTCACTGTCAGGAGCAACTTCCACTCAGCAAAATTGCCTTGAATGGTGGGACAAACATATAACAGCTTTCCTTTCCTGTTAAGTTGGAATTCCTCTGTTAAACAAGGATACTTCCAGAGTTTGGACCCAGTTGGAGTCCTCAGAAATTTTTTTTAAAAAGGTAAATAATGTCTTTTCCTCATTCTATATATTATATACTACCCGACATTTATGATTTTTAATCATAAATTTTAATATTAAACAAGATATCTAATAAAACCAGGATTCTTTAATGTTTTGGGATGGAAATAGAGTATCATAAAATACCAGGAACTCACAACAAGATGATTTTCTAGAACTCTCAGAATAACAAGAAAGGGACTCCATTATACTATTTCCCTTGGTAAGGTTTCTACTCTCCCCACTATGTCTGCTGCCATTATACAGGTATGAGTAAAGTACTGTATTAGAAAATTATTGGAATTGATAGGAAAGACCTAGAAAATTATTTTAATTTGGGGTTTTATAAAATATTTGAGAATACATCTTTCTCTGAGGCATAATTAGCTAGGTCTGTGCTTGATTCTCATATGGGGAAAGACTTGTATCCAATGAAATCAATTTTGTCATGCAAATGATTTCTGCCTTAATTTGAATTATACCAGGACCACAGGAGCCATGGCTACTAGGGGGAAATATAATTGGTAAGCTATTAAAATTATAAAGATGTACACTATGTCTGGATTGGGGGTAATACCGTAGCTCCAATCTTAAATCCACGTAAGAATCAGAGACCAATTTCAGGTTTGGCCTGAAATTTAATGCCATGTAACAAGACTTTGCACAAGCAAACTGAAGGATGTGATGATTTGCCCGGATAAAGTTCTAAAATTCGGTCCCCACAGTGCTCCATGAAGAAGCTCACTGACTGCAGTACATCTGCGTTTTATAGGAAACAGAGCAGATTCAATGTTATATTATCTATGATTTCTATCAGACTCAAACTCGTAAATCTCAATAAAGCCATCTGTGTTCATGAATTAGCTAAGAAATGGCAGATACAGATCCCACAGAGAAGAAACTATTTATTGAATAAACCTTCTAAAATTTCATTTCATGTTATTAATACTGAAATTATCTCCTTACAAAATAATTAATAAAATAAACCAAAAGTGGGGGAGAAAATATAAGGAAGGAAAAAATCATTCTATTTCAGAATCTTCAAAAAGAGGGGAGTGAACTTTGGGAATGAAGGAGTAAGGACCAGGGCAGATCTTGGGAACAAAGGAGTAAGGACCAGGACAGACTCTTTCCCAAAAAAAATAACAATTTAACAGGATCAAATTATTTTTTAAAAAATCATTAATCATTCATATTCTCTGAAAATTTCCCTAAACGCATATAACAAATGGAGAAACATTCATTCAAGAAAATACACTAAATCTCAGTAAGAAGACTGAGAGTTTGGCATTTGATCCGTAACCCAGTCCATTACATCCATTCCCCAGCTCCCAGAAAACTATCCCAGGCTTGTGCAGCCAAGAAGACAAGAGCTCCCTCTCCCTACAGCTCCCAGTTTGAAATCACAACTTCACAACAGGAAAAGTAGGCTTCTGCATTGCTCGTCTCGCTCTCCTGCAAGCCCCACATTGCAGGTGAGACCAAAAGGACTAGGTCTGTATTTCCCCACCCAGCTACAACTTGTAGTGTAGAAGCCTTATCCCCAATGCTATAGGCTGAGAATACTGGGCCCTGATCACCTCCGTCCCCACTCACTCTCATAGGATGGAAGTTCCTCACTGAGAGAGGCAATGTGAAAAGAGGCAAAACTGACAGAATTGTAGGGAAAAATAGGCAATTCAACAATAATAGTTGAAGACTTTAATAGCTCAATAATGGGTAGAACAACCTGGCAGAAGATCAACAGGAAGTAAAAGACTTAGATAATTCTATAAACCAACCAGAACTAACAAATCTCTCTAGAAAACTCCACTAAACAATAGAATACACATTTTTCTCAAGCACATACAACATTCTTCAGAGTAGACAAAGTACTAAGCCATAAAACAAGCCTTTAGATTGATTAATCTAAAATAATTGAAATAATAGAATATACGTTTTCAGACCACATGGGAATTAAATCAGAAATCAATAACTGAAAGAAATTTGAGAAGTTGACAAATATCTAGAAGTTAAACATACTAACAGCCAATTGGCAAAAAAAGAAATCATAAGGGATATTAGAAAATATGAATGAATAAATGAAAATGAAACAAAACAAAACTTATGGGATGCAACTAAATCAATGCTCAGAGTTAAACTTATACCGGTAAATGCCTACATTAAGAAGAAAGATCTCAATGAATCCTAAGAAACTAGAAAAATAAGAGTAAACCAAATACAAACCAAGCAGAAGGAAAGAAATAATGACTAGAGCAGAAATAAATGAAATAGAGAATAAAAATACATTGTACTAGAGGTGCTAGTCATAGTAGTTAGCCAGCAGAAAGAAATAAAAGACATCTAGATTGAAAAGGAAGAGATGAAACTATCTCTATTCATATATGACATGATCTTGTACATAGAAAATACTCAGGACTCAACTGAAATATTATTAGAATAAACAAGTTCAGCAAAGTTCTGAGGTAAATGATAAATTACAAAAATCTGCAGAATTTTTATACACCAGCAATAAAAAATCCAAAAATAAGATTAAGAAACCAATTTCATTTATAATGGCATCAAAGAGAAAAAATAATCTTAGATATGCATTCTACAAATGAAGGGGAAAACATACCTCAAAACTATAAAACATCATTAAAAGAAATTGAAGAAGTTCTAAATAAATGAAAAGACAGCTCATGTTCATGGATCAGAAAACAAAATACGGCTGTCGATACTTCTCAAATTGATTTAAAGGTTCAATGCAATCATGTTAAAATTCCAGCTGGCTTTTTTTTTTTTTTTTTTGCAGAAATTGATAGACTGATCTTAAAATTCATATGTAAATACAAGAAACCCAAAAGAGCTAAAACAATCTTGGAAAAATAAGAACACAGGTGAAGCACTCACGCTTTTTTATTTCAAAACTTAACTAGAGTTCCAGTATTAACACAAACGTGTCACTCCCAGAAAGATAGACGTATAGATCAATGAAGCAGAACTGAGAGTACAAAAATAAACCCTTACGTTATGCTCAAATGATTTTGCACAAGGATGCCAAGATAACTGAATGGAGAAAGAATAGTCTTCTCGATAAGTGGTGCTGGAAGAACAGGATAACCACATGCAAAAGAATGTAATTGGGCTCCTTCCTCACATTATATACCAAAGTTAACTAAAAATGGATCACAGATCTAAATGTAAGACCTAAAATTGTAAATTCTTAGAAGAAAACAAGGAATTACTACTTTGGGCTAGGTAATGTATTCTTAGATATGACATCGAAAACACAAGTGACAAAAAGAAAAAAAAAGATCATACCAAAATTTAAAACTTTTAAGCTGCAAATAATAACAAGAAAGTGCAATGAGAATCTAATGAATAGGAGAAAACATTCACAAAGAATATATCTGATAAAAGATTTATATTCAGAATATATAAAATGCAATTTAATACTAAAAAGACAACTCAATTTAAAAATGGGGGCCTTCCCTGGTGGCGCGGTGGTTGAGAGTCCGCCTGCCAATGCAGGGGACACGGGTTCGTGCCCCGGTCTGGGAAGGTCCCACACGCCGTGGAGCGGCTGGGCCCGTGAGCCATGGCCGCTGAGCCTGCGCGTCTGGAGCCTGCGCGTCCAGAGCCGTGCTACGCAGTGGGAGAGGCCACAATAGTGAGAGGCCCGCGTACCGCAAAAAAAAAAAAAAAAAAAAAAAAAAAATGGGGAAAGGATCTGAATGGACATTTCGTTAAAAAAGCTATACAAATAGCCAATAAACTTATGAAAAAATGTTCAACATCAGTCACCATCAGAGAAATGTAAATCAAAACCACAATGAGATACCACTTCACTTTACTAGGATGGCTATAATAAAAAAGAAAGACAATATTAAGCATTGGTAAATATGTAGAGAAATTGGCAACCTCATATGTTGGTAGGAATGTAAAATGATGCAGTCACATTGGTAAACAATTCAGCAGTTCTTTAAATGGTTAAACACAGAATTACCATTCCACTCCCAGGTATCAATGCAAGACAAATGAAAACATATGGCATCTGTTCCTACAAAAACTTGTACGTGAATGTTCATAGGAGTATCACTCACAACAAACCAAAAAGTGTCCATCAACAAAGGAATGGATAAAAATGAGTTACATTCATACAATGGAGTATTATTCAGCCATAAAAGAAGGTAAAATAACTGACACATGCTACAACATAAATGAAACTTGAAAACACGTTAAGGGAAAGAAGCCAGTTACAGAAGGCCTCATATTGTATGATTCCATTTATATGAAATATCCAGAATAGACAAATCTATAGAGACTGAAACTAAATTAGTGGTTGCCTAGAGTAGGGGAAGTGGGAAAAGGGGAGAAATGGGGAGTGATTGGTAATGGATAAGGGTTCCTTTTGGGGGGATGAAAGTGTTCTAAAATCTAAAATCATATTGTGTGATGGATGCATAACCCTGTGGATATACTAAAAAACACTGAATTTTACACTTTAAATGGATGAATGGTATAGCATGTGAATTATATCTCAATAAAGCTGTTTAAAATTTTTTAAGTATAAAATCACACACATTTACAGGCTGCACTCATTCTGAAAACAAATATCTTTTCTCATTTCTGTGTTTCCAGAGCTTGAATCCTGGGACAGGGACAGTCCTGAAGCAGAGAGACTGGTTGCAAAAGAGGATATTATTCAACATTTAGGAACTGATTCACAACATTTAGGAACTGATTCACAAAACTTCAAAGGAATAAGTTATTTTTACCATCACTGTGGACAAAAGAAACAACCCCCCCCCCCCCCCACACACACACACACAAACCAACAGAGCAAAACACATATTTTTGAAGAAATTTCCCTGGTTATAGTTTTATCGTGGAAGAATCTCAGTCTATTTTATATAGCTTTTTTTCATCAGCCAAGGAGATATCAAGAGTGGGATCTGAACAGCACTAACTCAAAGGATTGCCCTGTTGTTCTGGAACACAATTACCTGATGAAGGCTTGGATTCTCCCTACGGGGAGTGGGATGAGTTGAAGAATTTGGGGCAAGAGAAAACGGATAAGGAGTGTCAGTACTAAGTAAGTGTCTCAGTACTCGTGATGTATTCTTAGCATAACCTGTTTCAATTTGCCCAGAGACAATTCTCTCGCAATGTGAGAGTAAAATACGAGGACATAGTTGAGCAAAACAAATCCAGCTTCTTCTGAGGACTCAAAGGCCCAGAGACTGAGCTGAGCTCAGTGTAGAATCTCAGAAAATGTAGTTGGTCATGGAGTTGAGGCATTTGAGGAGCTGGATGACAGGGGAAGGATCTGAAGTAGGGTTGCCAGATTAAAAAAAAAAACAAAAACAGGACACCCAGTTAAATCTGAATTTCAGATAAACAACAAACATTCTTTTTTAGTTTAAGGATGCCCCAGATTTTGCATAGACATATTTTTATTTGCTAATTTGGTATCTTTATTTGTATTTATGTTTGCTAAATATGGCAACTCTAATCCAAGGGACCAAGTTGATTAGTGAAATATCTGGACAATCAATTGGCAATTGCAAAGGCTGGGAAGAGAGGGAGAAGCTCCAAGAGATGAAGATTGGGATAGTAGGCGAGGAAGGCTTGGGGCAAATGTTGGAAGAGCCTACAACAGCAGGTTTTTTTTTGTTTGTTTTTTTTTTTTTTTGTGGTATGCGGGCCTCTCACTGTTGTGGCCTCTCCTGTTGCGGAGCACAGGCTCCGGATGCGCAGGCTCAGCGGCCATGGCTCACGGGCCCAGCCAATCCATGGCATGTGGGATCTTCCCAGACCGGGACACGAACCCGTGTCCCCTGCATTGGCAGGCGGACTCTCAACCACTGCGCCACCAGGGAAGCCCAACAGCAGCAGGTTTTTTTAGAGGACTCAATTTTGTAGCCTCGAGTAAAGAAATCATTACAAATACATAGCCACTGTGGGCATAATATAGGGTGATTTGAGTTCTTTATATTTCCCTTCTCACGATGTAAACATTTAAGAACTTCCCTGAGCCATGTGAAGATTATTCCCAGGCTAATATATGACCCTGAGTAATGGCTTCAAGAACCTGTTCCCTTCAGGGACTCCCAAACGATGACACTTTCTGACTGGACCTCTCAAAAACATAAGGTCGTAGATTCTCACCCCTGATGACCCTGAGACATCTCTAATAGAGTCACCCTGTGAAATCTTCCTCAAAGAAATAGAAGAGAAATGGTACTTCCATGACAACTGAAGTTCTCAGAAACACAGGGGAATGAGAAAAGGCAAAGCTAATGTCCACACATACATGGAAAGCAAGTAGTCCCCGAAAACTCAGAAATAAGGGTGGGTGTCCTCAGAGTTAAACTAGCAAAACCTACCCTAAAGAGTGTGATTTGTCACTTGGGGGGTAAACCAAGTGATGACTTATAATGTGTAACTAAAGCATTAGACAGCAACCAAAAAATTCAATCAACATGATGTGCGGGTGACCTCAAGGAGGTAGACATGGAATGTGAGGGTGATTTAGTTGTGTGACTATAACAGAATTCATCAAATGTGGAAGCCTGGGTAAATAAATTCAGAAGGAAAAGCTGATAGTGTCTGTCAAAGCAATGTCCTAAAAGTACAGATCTTGGCTAAGCAGGACAGAAGCATTACCATTTGTTTGGCTAGTAAACTCTCCATGAGCCTTTCCAATAAGGTGAAAATGTGCTGGTCAGGCCAACCTGAGCACTCAGGTCACTGTAAATCAATAGCCCTACATTCTGGCTTGTATACCTTAGTCTCTGTGAGTTTAGTTAAAGGTGAGTCCACCCCTGAGAGGCAGATCCACGCTCATCACATTAATAAGCCAATCAGGTTTCACAGTCTAAAACACTGAAGACCAGCTTCTGAGCTGTGGTGAATGGCCCAAGGAAAGCCTTTGGTGACCTGTCCAGACAGCCAGCCTTCCGGGGCAATGCCTCAGAGTTCATTGCTTACCTCCTTCAAACAGAAATGCACAGTGTTCCTAGGTTAAAAGAAATCCTTTAAACTCACATAATATGGTCTTCCCATCACATTGCTTAATTCTCCTCCATTCCTGGCCAGCAACCAGGTAATGTACATGGTAGATTACCTTATAGTTCTGAATCTATTAATAGAGTTAACATTCCTGTGCTCTGACTACTGTATTAGCCCAGCTGAAACAGACATTATCAATTATCCATAGCCTCATTTCTGTTTCATTTGTAAATGCTCAGGACCCAAACTGTAATTTTTTGGATTAAGTGAACCACTTCTTCCCACATACCTTACACTACATAAAAGTTTCTGTTAGGTTGAGGCAGATCTCTTAACTATGAATGGCTCTTGTCAGAAACTATAGAATTGCAACAGCAGGGCAACGGGGAGCAGTTAGAGAAGTATCTTTGATTTTAGAGGCTTAAGTTCCTTAGTTATTGCAGGCAGACACTGAGCCATAAAAAAGGTATGGGGATGCTTTAGGTGAAAGAACAAATTCCTATTAAGTAATAGATTGTTGCTGGCAGCGAGGTAACACATCTCTAACAGTCATTTCTAAACTCTTCTAACTCTTGATCTTCACACTTAGCCCAACCTCCTAAGACTTATAGAGGCTTTATACCTTACGTACACACTGAAAAATAAAGTTCAAGTTTACCAATAACTCAAGTCACATAGTAGTAGTAGTAATAATAATAATTACTAACATTTTCTAAACATTTATAATGTGGCAGATACTCTGCTAAGTTCTTTACATCTATGTCCTGACATGTTCATACCTAAAATAATCAAGGACTGCCACCATGGATCTGTTTGGAACTCTTCAGCTCCAATCTGTAATCTCTGTCAGAACTGTTTTTTAGCTTTATAATTTCATCCTAAAATAGTCTGATCATCTACTCTGAGAGCCAATAACCTTAGGCTCCATGGATGTAGAAGGGGAGTATGAAGGACGACAGCTTTCTCCTTCTTTTAACCTATCATCCTTCTCTAGTCAATATCTAATCAAAATCACTGCAAGCATATAAAAATACCATGACTACTCCACTCCGTCTCTTTGGTAAAATTTTTTATCTCTTATTTGATTTCAGTTAGTATTACATATTTCAAAACTATAAGTAAAGATGGTAATATTTTTAAAATCTATATACTCATCACCCAGAATTAATAAAGGTTAACATTTGATATTCTCATTTTTTAAAAAAAAATTAAAGATACAGAAGCTCACTATATATTGTTAAATTTTCTTTACGTATTTCTATACTTTAAAAAATTTACATATTACCAAACAATATGCAAAATAGTGTTTGTTTATAAAAGTAGATAATGATATTATACCTATGTACGGCTCCACAACTTTTCTTTCCACTCAACATTATTTTGTGGGCTGTATCTATGCTGAGTTATATAAAGTTCATTAATCTGAAAGTGTTCAATTATATGAATATGCCACTATCATATATCTATTTGTCAGTTTGATTGCTGATGGTATATTTAGGTTGCTTTCAATTTTGGGTGATTACAAGCAGAACAGCGGTGAAGATATGCAAGAATTTCTCTAATGTATCTTCCTACAAGCAGAATTGCTAGGTCATTGGTATGTACGTCTTCAGCTTGTTTTGTGAAGCTTTACTGAGTTAATATATTAAAGTGATTAGCAATGCTTGGCAGGGGAGAAGCAACTGTTAAACATTTAGGGTATAGTGGCTATAGATGTTTTATATTTTGATGCAAACTAACAATTTTTCTTTTAGCATCTTGTTTCAGAGAATTCCTTCCCTACTATGTTGTAAAGATATTTTTCCACATTTTTTGTTAAGTCTTTGAACTTTTGTTTTCACTTTGAGATTTTTTAATTCATACGGAATTTGTTGTGTGTGTGCTGTGACCCCAAATAGTAAATTTTCATTAAGGATAAGCAATCGTCTCAACACCATCTTATCCCCAACTGATTGGCAGTGCTACCTTCAACTTACTCCAAGATTCCACATACCTGTGAGTGTCTTTCTGAGCTGTCTATCCTATACCACTAGAATAAATGTTTAGGTTTTTAATCACAGTGAGCCTCAGTTTCATTAATAAAATGGAGATAAAATTGTACCTATTTCATAGATGGCTGTGAGAATTAAATTAAATTAACATACCCAGAGTGCTTAGAATAGTGTCTGGTATATAGTAAGTAAAATATACAACTAGCTATTGTAATGGTTAATTTTATGTATCAATTTGACTAAGCCATGCAGGGCATGCAGACAACTGGTCAAACATTGTTGTAGACGTATATATGAGAGTGTTTTCACACAAGATTAACATATAAACTGGTAAGTTGGGTTAAGCGGATTGCCCTTCCTAATGTGGGTGGCCCTCACCCAATCAACTGAAGACCTGAATAGGCTGAAAAGGCTGCCTATAAAAAGGAACTTCTGGGCTTCCCTGGTGGCGCAGTGGTTGAGAGTCCGCCTGCCAATGCAGGGGACACGGGTTCGTGTCCCAGTCCGGGAAGATCCCACATGCTGCAGAGCGGCTGGGCCCGTGAGCCATGGCCACTGAGCCTGCGCGTCCAGAGCCTGTGCTCCGCAATGGGAGAGGCCACAACAGTGAGAGGCCCGCATACCGCAAAAAAAAAAAAAAAAAAAAAAAAAAAAAGGAACTTCTTCTGCCTGACTGCATGAGCTGGGTATCCATCTTTTCCTGTGCCGAGACTGGAACTTACACCATCAGCTCTCTTGTCTCTCAGGCCTTTGGATGCTGAATGGAACTACACCACTGCCTCTCCTAGGTTTCCAGCTTGCTAACTGCAAATCTTGGGACTTCTCAGCCTCCATAATTGTGTGAGCCAATTCACTGTAATGATTCACTGTAATGAATTCACTGTAATGCAATTCACTGTAATGATCTTCTTCTCTTTCTTCTTTTTCTTCTTCCTGCTCCCAACCTTAAGTTTATTTACTTTTTGATTTTTGATAGAAGAAATTTTCTTTCTTGTTCAAAATTTTCCTCACTTCCTTAGACCTTCACTTTTTCATATGACTTTTGGAATCAGCTTTTCAAATTCCTCAAAAGGTCCCTGAGGATTTGAATTAGAAATGCAGTGAGTTCACAGAATTTGGAGAATTGAGATCTCACAAGACTGAGTCTGACCTTCATGAGCCTTTTATATCTGTCCCCCCTCTTTTTTTGTCTTCTTTTTTCCGATTAAATATTTTAATTTTCCACATGATGAACTTAGATAGTTTTCATAAGGTTAATTCCTAGTTACTATTTTTTTTTTAGTATAACAATTTTATTGTACAAATTCAGTTTCAATCTGTTACAGCATTGGGATTCTGTCAAGTTTTATATATGGATCTTGCATTCAAACGTGCTCTATTTTTTATTAGTATTAATAATTTCTTTGTATGGTACCTTGAATGTTCTGTGCACACACTGTTTAGACTGCAATCTATAACCAGGATTGTCTTTTTTTAATCCTTGTATATTTTTATTATTCTTATCTTTTGTATTGTTTAAGACTTACAGTAAAACTTTTATACTGGCTTATTATTAATGTCCTAGTGTTCTGAGACACAGGAATGTATAATGGTATCAGGATAACGTTTGCCTTCACTGTCTGTAGGAACATGCTATAAGAAATATGTCTGTGGCCACTTGCCTAGTTAATTGCTCTGATCTAAAAGAATCAAGGGGGCCAAATGCTTATAGGCTGGTCTAGGTCCCTAAGGTGCCAGGAAGACTGAAGCCCTACTTCCCTAAGTATTTACATTTCAAATAATATAAACGCCAGACCTTGAACACATCTCCAGGTCTTAAAAGCCAGAAACACCAGCCATGTATCAGGCCCTTAGAAAAATACATTTACATTTCAAAAGGTTAGACTGAGAACCCAGGATCATTTCTATCCCCTCTCAAATAAGTAAAAACACATGTGTTTCTTCTCTCTCACGAGGCAAGGAGGTGGCTGTCTCTTTCCTCTACATAAAAAAGATTAAATTCTTTGTTCTCCAACCCTCCCCTATGGAGCGTCAGGCTACTCATGTAGGTTTGTCCACCTGGCTTTCATTGTGTTAAAACGAGGGTAAGGCCTGGAATGAAGGGGGTAGGAGAAGTGATGTGCCTATTATTTACTAAAGACAACTAATAATAAATCTATCTCTCATTCAGAATGCCTCATAGGCCATTCAGTATAAAATTAATGAACATGAATATTAAAAACTCACCACATTAGATTTTTCTAATGTTAAACATTTCTGCCTTCCTGAGACAAACCCTAATTAATGATAATATATCTAATTTTAACCATTTTTAATGATGGATGTACCAACATTGTATTTTGAACTTCTGCATCAATGTTCATATGGAGACTCTTGTGATTTTATTATCAAGTTTGGTATTATAGTTATATGAGCTTAATAACTGGGTGGGTAGTTCTAGCTTCTTTCTCTGTGACAGCCTGCACAAAATAAAAATCATCTGTCCCCCTCTTCAATAAATGGTGCTGGGAAAACTGGACAGCTACATGTAAAAGTATGAGATTAGATCACTCCCTAACACCATACACAAAAAAAAAACTCAAAGTGGATTAAAGACCTAAATGTAAGGCCAGACACTATCAAACTCTTAGAGGAAAACATAGGCAGAACACTCTATGACATAAATCACAGCCAGATCCTTTTTGACCCACCTCCTAGAGAAATGGAAATAAAAACAAAAATAAACAAATGGGACCTAATGAAACTTCAGAGCTTTTGCACAGCAAAGGAAACCATAAACAAGACCAAAAGACAACCCTCAGAATGGGAGAAAATATTTGCAAATAAAGCAACTGACAAAGGATTAATCTCCAAAATTTACAAGCAGCTCGTGCAGCTCAATAACAAAAAAACAAACAACCCAATCCAAAAATGGGCAGAAGACCTAAATAGACACTTCTCTAAAGAAGATATACAGACTGCCAACAAACACATGAAAGAATGCTCAACATCATTAATCATTAGAGAAATGCAAATCAAAACTACAATGAGATATCATCTCACACCAGTCAGAATGGCCATCATCAAAAAACCTAGAAACAATAAATGCTGGAGAGGGTGTGGAGAAAAGGGAACACTCTTGCACTGCTGGTGGGAATGTGAATTGGTACAGCCACTATGGAGAACAGTATGGAGGTTCCTTAAAAAACTACAAATAGAACTACCATATGACCCAGCAATCCCACTACTGGGCATATACCTTGAGAAAACCATAATTCAAAAAGAGTCATGTACCAAAATGTTCATTGCAGCTCTATTTACCGTAGCCCGGAGATGGAAACAACCTAAGTGCCCATCTTCAGATGAATGGATAAAGAAGATGTGGCACATATATACAATGGAATATTACTCAGCCATAAAAAGAAACAAAATTGAGCTATTTGTAATGAGGTGGATAGACCTAGAGTCTGTCATACAGAGTGAAGTAAGTCAGAAAGAGAAAGACAAATACTGTATGCTAACAAATATATATGGAATTTAAGAAAAAAAAATGTCATGAAGAACCTAGGGGTAAGACAGGAATAAAGACACAGACCTACTAGAGAATGGACTTGAGGATATGCGGAGGGGGAAGGGTGAGCTGTGACAAAGCGAGAGAGAGGCATGGACATATATACACTACCAAACATAAGGTAGATAGCTAGTGGGAAGCAGCCGCATAGCACAGGGAGATCAGCTCGGTGCTGTGTAACCGCCTGGAGGGGTGGGATAGGGAGGGTGGGAGGGAGGGAGACGCAAGAGGGAAGAGACATGGGAACATATGTATATGTATAACTGATTCACTTTGTTATAAAGCAGGAACTAGCACACCATTGTAAAGCAATTATACCCCAATAAAGACGTTAAAAAAAAAAGTCATCTGTCCCTTGAAGGATTATTTAATATATTCTGTAATACCATCGGGGCCTGGTGTCTTGATGCGGGAGGGGAAAGGGCAACTGGTTCAAAATCTTTAGTGCTTTATAGTTTATTTCTTCTCACGTCAATTTTTATCATTTATAATTTCCAAATGAATTGTATCCTTCATTTATGCTTTGAAAATTAAGTTATATAGTAGGTCCTAACACTGATATTAATTATCCTTTGTAGACTTTCAACTTTAGTACACAAGCATCTTCCTGGCTTTGCATTAATTTTTGTATCTGGGGCCTTCCCCTTTTTGCTTTTAAGCTCAGACTTACTGATTGATTGATTATATTTTATCCAGTATGAATGATATTTCTTATATTAGCTCACTCTTTCATATTGACCAGAAAACTGCACTTCATTTTTCTCTCTCAGTGATTGTTTTTACCCTTTTCTAAGCTCTTTATTCCAATTTTTGATGCATTAATGTGAGGATATACTTTTGTAAGTACTATCAAATACAATCCAGCACTTTTTCATCTGTATTTTACAGGTTGTCATATTGTAGCCAAATTATCAGGACTATCTGATGACATCAAATTGTGAGGCAGAAAACGTTTATAAACATGTATTTATTTAGTGTATTTTGTCATAAAACTAGACTGTAATTTTCCACTAACAGATGGCGTCTAAGATTGCAGACATTCCACAATTCCTTAGTCAAAGGAAAGAGGAAGGAAACTGACATTTACATTTGCTAGAAATTAAATAATCAGCCACATGAAAAATACAGAGAAATGAACAATATGCATCAGGCTGCTCTCATTCTGCTCTAAAAACTTAGGTCTCAGCTACAGAGTTCATCTGAACTTTTACTATACAAAGCAGAATTTAAAATTTCCAATTGTCTCCTTAAGGCAGTCACCATTATATTTCAGCCTGCTCCCAACACGACAGTCTTCAACCAAGTCAAACAAAATGTTTTACCCAGACCAGCTGATGAGTACATTTTAACATGGTCCTTCTGCTTCGGCCCCTCCTTGCCAGTAGTCAAATTCCTTGAATTTTGAGCAAGCATCCAAATTTTGTTGATAGATAAAATGCAAGTCTCATTTCGCTACTGAATTAATTACTATCTTATTTTTCAAGACTGCCATATGGTCTATAATAATATTCATATATAAGGATGAATAGAATCTTACATCTAATAATTACTCAACATTTTTTCGGAAGAGGATATTTAGGCCAAGAAAGGCTAAATAACTTGCACTAGGAAACATACATGTAGATAATGTTAGAGCAGGCCTTGAGCTTAATTCTACTTACTCCTAGTCCTGTGCTTTTTCCACTGTTTCATGTTTTCCCTTCTTTCCTTTTTCCCTTTTTTAACTTCAGCATCCTGAATCACCTAGAAAATAGTACAAGATGCTCATGAGAATTAAGAGCCATACTTCTTTGTCATAAGCCACCAATCTTTCTAAAAAACGGAAATAGGGCTTCCCTGGTGGCACAGTGGTTGAGAGTCCGCCTGCTGATGCAGGGGACACGGGTTCGTGCCCCGGTCCGCGAGGATTCCACATGCCGCGGAGCGGCTGGGCCCGTGAGCCGTGGCCGCTGAGCCTGCGCGTCCGGAGCCTGTGCTCTGCAACGGGAGAGGCCACAACAGTGAGAAGCCCGCGTAATGCAAAAAAAAAACTGAAATAAAGGCTTATATTGCAGCATTCAACTAAAGTAGTGCAAACGGCCTGGCTAGACTAGTAGATTTATGGTTCCTTATATAATGCACAGACATGTTACAAAAACAAAAACCCCTTAAATTCAATACAATTACACCTATTACAAAATCAATTCCAAAAGGAGTCATTTTAAGGATAATCTGAAATCTCAGAAATTATGGTTAGTATGGTAAGGAGAAGGGGGTCAGATACCTAACATTATTTTAGTGCCTATGTTGAATGAACACTATTTTAGTGCCTAATAGAGATGGAGATAGGAGAATGGTAAGCATTGTCCATCATTTATCTCAATGAACCTTTAAACAAAAGGGAATTGCTAGAACTTCACTAGCTAGTTACTTTGACTTAATTTTTAAAACATCAGCACATATTCTTAAATATAAGCAAGAATTCTTAACCTTGTAGCCAAGGCAAATGTGATAAAAATGTCACAGCATAGGGCCATACTATAATAAGATTCTAAAGAATAACTCATACTGGGCATTACAAACTTTTCTCAATAATTCTGAAAAAATGGCATATAGTTCATTCGTGATTGTAGAATTTGAAATTTAAAAAATCTTTCAGTTCCACTTTTGTTTCTATAGATATTTTTATGATATTTTGATCTGGCGCAGTTGCTTTATTTGCACTTGAAGAATTTATCAACATTTTTACCGATCTGGTAACATTTGGGGGTTTTGCCAGTTATGTCATCACTTCTGAATTCCTCACCAATCAAAGCATTTCCAAAGGCTCTGGGGCAGTGCTGATCATTTACAGCATGTATTTATCAGCTAGGCATTGTTTTTAGAAAACTATGCTACTCTGAGTCTTTTGTAGTAAACATGAGCTCTGCACCTTTCACAATCCACAGGAACAAACTGAAACATCGAAGTAACTTAGAATGCTATAGATACAAGAACAGAGAAGAGGAACTGAGCAATGTGATCTGGTGGAAGAACACTGGGCTGAAATCTATTAGACCATGTCTAAGACCTAACTATCATTGAAAACCAAATGAAATAGAGATTAAAAAAATAATAGAAAAGATCAATGAAACTAAAAGCCAGTTTTGAAAAGATAAATAAAATTGATAAACCTTTAGCCAGACTCACCAAGAAAAAAAGAGAGAGGGCCCAAATCAGTAAAATCAGAAATAAAAACAGAGAAGTTACAACCAACACAACAGAAATACAAAGGATTGTAAGAGACTACTATGAGCAACTATATGCCAACAAAATGGACAACCTAGAGGAAATGGACAAATTCTTATAAAGACTGTGGCTTCTGTCTTGGATACGGTCTTTTTTCCTCCTCCCTCTCGCTCATATCACTTTGGAAAAAGCAAGTTCCCAGGTTGTGATCAACCCTGTGGAGACGCACACATGAAACCAAAGCCTCCAGCCAACAGCCAGCAAGGAAGTGAGGCATGCCAATATCCACTGCAGTGATCATGCAGACAGACTCACCAGCTCCAGTTGAGTGATGAGAACCACAGCCCCAGTCAACAGCTTTCCTAAAACTTTGTGAGAGAACCTGAGCCAGAACCATCTGGTTCAGCCATGGCCAGATTTCTGCCCCTCAAAAACTGTGAGATAATAAATGTTTATTGTTTTAAATTGCTAAATTTGGGAGTCAATTTGTTGCACAGCAATGGATAACTAAAACAGTTTCTTAAGTCTTTGTTCTTTCAGATGAATTGTCTCGGAGGAATCTCAACAAACCTATAGATGCTACTGTTTTTGCTTTCAGTCTCCAAGGGCCAAACCACTTCCATACTCCCTCTTAAACTACTACCAGAATTAGAGAAGATGGAAGGTCATAGAAAAAAAGAAAGCAGGAAAGATAATTCGTTTGCCAACTAATTCTGGTCCTAACTCAGAAAATACATCAACCCAGAACATCAAAGTACAACCAAAGTTTAATACAACCACGTGATGTGACCTTCTTAACAAAATGACAAATGAAACCCTAACTCCATGACTAACCTAAATTTTAGAGTGAGATAAAATGCAATGGGAAATTAACTGCTGTACTCTTGGAACTGTTAAAAGGAAGCACTTAAATTTTTCAAGAGAATAGTGTTCCATAAAACCAACAGGACCCTCCTAAAACACTAAATGAATTGAAGTGAAAAGGTTAGATATTTAAGAGGTTCTTATTGCATGGAAATAAACAGAGATCAGGCTTTGGAGAGGGAAAAGGTGATTGTATCTGGAATTTTTCATGTATAGTTTCTGATAATCTTCTAAAAGCTTTGAAAGTTATTGTGCTTCCATAGAAACTATCTTCAACGTGTTTGACCACATATATTTCAGGAGAAACTGTAACATGATTATATAGCGGTGCTATATGTTAATTCATCTGTCTTCAGTTGGACACATTCTACCAGCAAATGAAGCAAATCAGACCAAAGTGGAAGGCAATTGTTAGCACATAGTTTATGGAACTATCATTTGACCACCTTCCACCTATATTACAATTTTTAAGTTATGGAAAAATATGAGCCTCTGTAGAAGTCATAAGACACACACATCAAAAAGTCTGTGTATTTCTTATTTATAGGCTGACAAAAATGTAAAGAACATTTTACTGATTTATGTTAGCATGATTATTATCTTCATGTTCTTTCTTGGTGGTGGGGGATGGGTAGTGAATAGGAAGGATGCAAAAGGAGTGACCTTTAAGGTAAGGTTTATTGTATTTCAGGGCTGAATGAGAAACAATGTCACACATTAAAAGTGCAAAGGCGGGCTTCCCTGGTGGCGCAGTGGTTGAGAGTCCGCCTGCCGATGCAGGGGACACGGATTCATGCCCCGGTCTGGGAAGATCCCACATGCCGCGGAGCGGCCGGGCCCGTGAGCCATGGCCACTGAGCCTGCGCGTCCAGAGCCTGTGCAACTGCAAAGGCATCTAAGTTTAAGACAGGCTTATCTAAAATGGGCAGGATTCTGAAGATGGGTCATAACATATGCTGCTTTACAAAGACCTCAGGTCTATTTTTCAAAAGGCCTTTGTTTTGGAGGAAGAAGAAAGAAAATGGAGAAGATTGCCCATGGGGGAGAGAGAGATTCTGGACCTGGAGGGATTTACCTTGAAAAAGGGTAAATATCTCTGTGTATGAATAGGAGCTGTTTAAACAGTATTAAGAATATTGATTAAAGGTCCACACCTTAGTGAAGTTCTATGTTAACTTGTAGACTTTTATCTTGTAAAGATACATATCATTTCTGTTTGATGGAAAAGAAATCCCCAAAAGTTATTCTTTACTACCCTCAGACAACATTAACCAGTTCTGTGTCTAAGATGCGTTTATTAAATTGCCTATGAATACCTGCTTCTCAAATGCTCTTTGGACCAGTTTAACATCTTACTGATTCCCTTATTAATTAATGTGTTAAATGAAAGAAATGTTTAACATGTGTTAATTTTGTATTTAAATGAAAGTCATGACTAATGGCTAATAGCTTCTAGTAATAATAATAATACCACTGCCTTATTATAAATGTAACATCACAAGCAATTCCTTTCTTCTCAGTCATTCACATGATGCTTTCTTCATATTTAGAATGTAAAGTATTTGAGGAGCTCTGCCCATGAGTAAAATGTTTTGTAAACTAAACTTACATGTGCAACCTTACAAAGCTTCTCAAGCCCTGGGAAAAGTAGGCTCACTGTTCATAATTTATTTTGACATGAATAAATGACAAATTGTTTCCAAGTGAACCAGTAGTTAAGGGACCAAAAAATTAGACATGGTCTATTGCTTTGTCTGCAGCAAGGGGCAATCTGACTCTCCAGGGGATATTTGGCATCACCTGATGACATGTTTGGTTCCCAAAACTAGGGGGAAGGTGCTACTGGCATCTTGTGATCAGAGGCCAGGGATGCTGCTGAAGAGCCTACATTGCACGAGACATGTCCAACAACAAAGAACTAGCCAGCTCAAAATATTAGTAGTACTAAGCTTAAGAAACACGGTCTACAGTAGAAAAATTAGTTGAGGAATTATCAGGCGAAAACAAAGGGGAAGACAATGACAGAAGAAATGTAATTTTCTCCAATAAAAAATATGTATGAGAATATATTAGCTTAAGAAATAACAGTATAGAAATTATCTTTGAAACTCACTCTGTTTCAGGTAATATAACTTGTGATTCATTTCAGAATTAGTGGAGAACATTAAGAATAGCAAATTCTTTTCACTTCTCACAATAACTTTGGCCAAATGGTGAATTATACAGCAATTCAACTAAAGTAAAATTGCTCTTAGGTTTATGGGCTACGTTAACTCTCAAAAGAAATGAAATATTTCATAGATTTAATTTCATTTTTGGTCATTAACCACAAGAATTTTGGGACAAAGTGTCTATTTTTCCCCTGGAAAGTATGTGTCCATGAGTATACCTGTACACTGTACATTATATTTCCTTTCAACATTCACTACTGGAATTGAGTAATTATTTCATTTACAGAATTATTTTTTTTTACCAGGGGTTTCACCGTAAAAAGAATCCTACCAGGCTCTTCTCTTTGGACAAACCAACAAAATCCTCACCCTTTCAAAAGCTATGCAGATCCCACCATATCCAACTGTAAATCTTACTCACCTTTGATACATACACCTGAATTTATAGGAATATGTTCAGAGATTCATGAGCATGTCATTTTTAAGAAAGGAAACAAAAATCTCTATGCCTAGTACAACTTAATGGGACAGAGACTCAAAATCTGTAGAAGTACAATTATAGGCAGAAACAGACCTCCAATCCTTAGGGGGAAACTTCGTGATACATATAAGTGGCAGGATATATTTTCCTTATGTGTCAGAAGAATAGTAAAAAAGAATTCCCCATAATTCTAGCCTAAAGGGAGAAGAGTTGTTAACATGATAAAATTAATCATTCTAGCCTTTTGAGAAACATACTACTAAAACCACAGCTTATAAACTACCTCTCGAGAGAGCTTCAAGATGGCGGAGGGGTAAGATGTGGAGATCACCTTCCTCCCCACAAATACATCAAAAATACATCTACATGTGGAACAACTCCTACAGAACACCTACTGAATGCCTGCAGAAGACCTCAGACTTCCCAAAAGACAAGAAACTCCCCACGTACCTGGGTAGGGCAAAAGAAAAAAAGAGACAAAAGAGTAGGGATGGGACCTGCACCTCTGGGAGGGAGCTGTGAAGGAGGAAATGTTTCCACACACTAGGAAGCACCTTCACTGCTGGGGACAGTGGTGGGGGAAGCTTCTGAGTCATGGAGGAGAACGCAGCAACAGGGGTGCAGAGGGCAAAGCGGAGAGATTCCCGCACGGAGCATTGGTGCCGACCAGCACTCACCAGCCAGCCAGGCTTGTCTGCTCACCCGCCGGGGCGGGTGGGGCTGGGAGCTGAGGCTCGGGCTTCGGAGGTCAGATCCCAGGGAGAGGACTGGGGTTGGCAGCGTGAACACACCCTGCAGGGGGCTAGTGCGCCACAGCTAGCTGGTAGGGAGTCCAGGAAAAAGTCTGAGCCTGCCTAAGAGGCAAGAGACCATTGTTTAGGGGTGCGTGAGGAGAGGAGATTCAGAGCACCGCCTATACGAGAAGGGCTCAGGCTGGCTATCAGTGCGGACACCAGAAATGGGCATGAAATGCTAACGCTCCTGCTGCTGCTGCAGCCACCAAGAGGTCTGTGTGCAAGTACAGGTCACTATTCACACCTCCCCTCCCGGGGGGCCTGTGCAGCCCACCACTGCCAGAGTCCCGTGATCCAAGGACAACTTCCCCAGGAGAACACACTGCGCACACCAGGCTGTGGCAATGTCACACTGGCCTCTGCTGCCGTAGGCTCCCCCCCCCTGAGTGAGCCAGAGCCCCTAATCAGCTGTTCCTTTAACCCCTTCCTGGCTGGGTGAAGAACATATGCCAGAGGGTGACCTACAGGCAGAGGTGGGGCTAAATCCAAAGCTGAACCCCAGGAGCTGTGTGAACAAAGAAAAGAAAGGGAAATTTCTCTGTACAGCCTCAAGAGCAGTGGATTAAATCTCCACAATCAACTTGATGTATCCTGCATCTGTGGAATACCTGAAGAGACAACAAATCATCCCCAAATTGAGACGGTGGACTTTGGGAGCAATTCTAGACTTGGGGTTTGCTGTATGTAACTGACAAGTTTCTGATTTTTATATTTATCTTATTATAGTTTTCAGTGCTTGTTATCGTTGGTGGATTTGTTTATTCACTTGGTTGCTCCATTTTTTTAAATTACTTTTAAATTTTTTTAATTTTAATAACTTTTATTTTATTTCTTTACTGTTTTCTTTCTTTCTTTTTCTTTTCTCCCTTTTCTTCTGAGCTGTGTGGTTGAAAGGGTCTTGGTGCTCTGGCCAGGTGTCAGGTCTGAGCCTCTGCATTGCGAGAGCCAAGTTCAGGACACTGGATCACCAGAGACTGCCCAGCACCACGTAATATCAATCAGTGAGAACTCTCCCAAAGATTTCCATCTCAACACTAAGACCCAGTTCCACTCAATGATCAGCAATCTCCAGTGCTGTACACCCCGTGAAAAACTACTAGCAAGATAGGAACACAACACCCCCATTAGCAGAGAGGCTGCAAAAAATCATAATAAGTTCACAGACACTCTAACACACATCACCAGACGCAGTCATGACCACCAGAAAGACAAGATCCAGCCTCATCCACCAGAATGCATGCACCAAGTCCCCTCCACCAGGAAGCCTACACAACCCACTAAACCAAACAACGCACTAGGGGTAAACACCAAAAACAATGGGAACTATGAACCTGCAGCCTACGAAAAGGAGACCCCAAACACAGTAAGTTAAACAAAATGAGAAGATAAAGAAATACACAGGAGAAGAAGGAGCAAAGTAAAAACCCACCAGACCAAACAAATGAAGAGATAGGCAATCTACGTGAAAAAGAATTCAGAGTAATGATAGTAAACATGATAGAAAATCTTGGAAATAGAATGGAGAAAAAACAAGGAATGTTTAACAAGGACCTAGAAGAACTAAGAGCAAAAAACAATGATGAACAACACAATAAATGAATTTAAAAATTCCCTAGAAGGAATCAATAGCACAGTAATGCAGGCAGAAGAACGGAGAAGTGACCTGGAAGATAAAATAGTGGAAATAACTACTGCAGAGCAGAATAAGAAAAAAGAATGAAAAGAATTAAGGACAGTCTCAGACACTTCTGGGACAATATTAAATGCACCAACATCTGAATTATAGGGGTCCCAGAAGAAGAAGAGAAAAAGAAAAGGACTGAGAAAATATTTGAAGAGATTATAGTTGAAAAGTTCCCTAATATGGGAAAGGAAACAGTTAATCAAGTCCAGCAAGAACAGAGAGTCCCATACAGGATAAATCCAAGGAGAAACACGCCAAGACACATATGAAACAAACTATCAAAAATTAAATACAAAGAAAAAATATTAAAAGCAGCAACAAATAACATAGAAGGGAATCCCATAAGGTTAACAGCTGATCTTTCAGCAGAAACTCTGCAAACCAGAAGGGAGTGGCAGGACATATTTAAAGTTATGAAGGAGAAACAACCAAGATTACTTTACCCAGCAAGGATCTCATTCAGATTTGACAGAGAAATGAAAACCTTTACAGAAAAAGCAAAAGCTAAGAGAATTCAGCACCACCAAACCAGCTTAACAACAAATGCTAAAGGAACTTCTCTAGGCACAAAACACAAGAGAAGGAAAAGACCTACAATAACAAACCCAAAACAATTAAGAAAATGGGAATAGGAACATACATATTGATACTTACCTTAAATGTAAATGGATTAAATGCTCCAACCAAAAGACATACACTGGCTGAATGGACACAAAAATAAGACTCATATATATGCAGTATACAAGACACCCACTCAGACCTAGGAACACATACAGCCTAAAAGTGAGGGGATGGAAAAAGATATTCCATGCAAAAGGAAATCAAAAGAAAGCTGGAGTGGCAATTCTCATACCAGATAAAATGGACTTTAAAATAAAGACTATTACAAGAGCTAAAGGAGGACACAACATAATGATCAAGGGATCAATCCAAGAAGAAGATATTACAACTGTAAATATTTATGCACCCAACATAGGAGCACGTCAAAACATAAGGCAAATGCTAACAGCCATAAAAGGGGAAATCGACAGTAACACAATCATAGTAGGGGACTTTAACACCCCACTCTCACCAATGGACAGATCATCCAAAGTGATTATAAATAAGGCAAGACAAGCTTTAAATGACACATAAACAAGATGGACTTAATTGATATTTAAAGGATATTCCATCCAAACACAACAGAATACACATTCTTCTCAAGTGTTCATGGAATATTCTCCAGGATAGATCATATCTTGGGTCACAAATCAAGCCTTGGTAAATTAAAGAACATTGAAATCGTATCAAGTATCATTTCCGACCACAATGCTATGAGTCTAGATATCAATTACAGGAAAAAAACAGTAAAAAAACCAAACACACGGAGGCTAAACAATACACTACTAAATAACCAAGAGGTCACTGAAGAAATCAAAGAGGAAATCAAAAAATACCTAGAAACAAATGACAAAGAAAACACGATGACCCAAAGCCTATGGGATGCAGCAAAAGCAGTTCTAAGAGGGAATTTTATAGGAATACGATCCTACCTCAAGAAACAAGAAAAATCTCAAGTAAACAACCTAACCCTACACCTAAAGCAATTAGAGAAAGAACAAAAAAAAAAAAAAAAAAAACCCCAACGTTAGCAAAGGAAAGGAATCATAAAAATCAGATCAGAAATAAATGAAAAAGAAATCAAGGAAACAAGAGCAAAGATCAATAAAACCTGGTTCTCTAAGAAGATGAACAAAATTGATAAACCATTAGCCAGACTCATCAAGATAAAAAAGGAGACGACTCAAATCAACAGAATTAGAAATGAAAAAGAAGTAACAGCTGACACTGCAGAATTACAAAGGATCATGAGAGATTACTACCTGTAACTATATGCCAATAAAATGGACAACCTGGAAGAAATGGGCAAATACTTAGAAAACCACAACCTTATGAGACACAACCAGGAAGAAATAGAAAATATAAACAGACCAATCACAAGCACTGAAATTGAAACTGTGATTAAAAATCTTCCAACAAACAAAAGCCCAGGACCAGATGGCTTCACAGGCAAATTCTATCAAACATTTAGGGAAGAGCTAACACCTATCCTTCTCAAATTCTTCCATAATATAGCACAGGGAGGAATACTCCAACACTCATTCTACGAGGCCACCATCACCCTGATACCAAAACCAGAAAAAGATGTCACAAAAAAAGAAAACTACAGGCCAATATCACTGATGAACATAGATGCAAAAATCCTCAACAAAATACTAGCAAACAGAATCCAACAGCACATTAAAAGGATCATACAACATGATCAAGTGGAGTTTATCCCAGGAATGCAAGGATTCTTCAATAAATGCAAATCAATCAATGTGATACACTATATTAACAAACTGAAAGATAAAAACCAATGATCATCTCAATAGATGCAGAAAAAGCTTTTGAAAAAATTCAATGACCATTTATGATAAAAACCCTGCATAAATTAGGCATAGAAGGAACTTACCTCAACATAATAAAGGCCATATATGACAAACCCACAGCCAACATCGTTCTCAATGGTGAAAAACTGAAAGCATTTCCACTAAGATCAGGAACAAGACAAGGTTGACCACTCTCATCAATATTGCTCAACATAGTTTTGGAAGTTTTAGCCACAGCAATCAGAGATGAAAAAGAAATAAAAGAAATCCAGATCGGAGAAGAAGTAAAGCTGTCACTGTTTGCAGATGATATGATACTATACCTAGAGAATCCTAAAGATACTACCAGAAAACTACTAGAGCTAATCAATGAATTTGGTAAAGTAGTAGGATACAAAATTAAAAGACAGAAATCTCTTGCATTCCTATACACGAATGATGAAACATATGAAAGAAAAATTAAGGAAACACTACCATTTACCATTGCAGCAAAAGAATAAATACCTAGGAATAAACCTACCTAAGGAGACAAAAGACCTGTATGCAGAAAACTATAAGACACTGATGAAAGAAATTAAAGATGATGCAAACAGATGGAGAGATATACCATGTTCTTGATTTGGAAGAATCAACATTGTGAAAATGACTATACTATGCAAAGCAATCTACAGATTCAGTGCCGTTCCTATCAAACTACCAATGGCATTTTTCACAGAACTAGAGCAAAATACTTCACAATTTGTATGGAAAAACAAAAGACCCCGAATAGCCAAAGCAATCTTGAGAAAGAAAAACGGAGCTGGGGGAATCAGGTTTCCTGACTTCAGACTATACTACAAAGCGACAGTAATCAAGACAGTATGGTACTGGCACAAAAACAGAAATATAGATCAATGGAACAGGATTACAAAGCCCAGAGATAAACCCACACATATATGGTCACCTTAACTTTGATAAAGGAAGCAAGAATAAACAATGGAGAAAAGACAGCCTCTTCAATAAGTGGTGCTGGGAAAACTGGACAGCTACATATAAAAGAATGAAGTTAGAACACTCCCTAAAACCATACACAAAAATCAACTCAAAATGGATTAAAGCCCTAAATGTAAGGCCAGATACTATAAAACTCTTAGAGGAAAACAGAGGCAGAACACTCTATGACATAAATCACAGCAAGATCCTTTTTGACCTACCTCCTAGAGAAAGGGAAATAAAAACAAAAATAAACAAATGGGACCTAATGAAACTTACAAGCTTTTGCACAGCAAAGGAAACCATAAACAAGACGAAAAGACAATCCTCAGAATGGGAGAAAATATTTGCAAATGAAGCAACTGACAAAGGATTCATCTCCAAAATTTACAAGCAGCTCATGCACCTCCATATCAGAAAAACAAACAACCCAATCCAAAAATGGGCAGAAGATCTAAATAGACATTTCTCCAAAGAAGATATACAGATTGCCAACAAACACATGAAAGGATGCTCAACGTCACTAATCAATGGAGAAATACAAATCAAAACTACAATGAGGTATCACCTCACACCAGTCGGAATGACCATCATCAAAAAATCTACAAATAAATGCTGGAGAGGGTGTGAAGAAAAGGAAACCCTCTTGGCACTGTTGGTGGGAATGTAAATTGATACAGCCACTATAGAGAACAGTATGGAGGTTCCTTAAAAAACTACAAATAGAACTATCATATGACCCAGCAATCCCACTACTGGGCATATATTCTGAGAAAACCATAATTCAAAACCATTCATGTACCACATGTTCATTGCAGCACTATTTACAACAGCCAGAACATGGAAGCAACCTAAGTGTCCATCAACAGGTGAATGGATAAAGAAGATGTGCACAATATACAATATTTCTCAGACATATAAGGAAACGAAATTGAGTTATTTGTAGTGAGGTGGATGTACCTAGACTGTCATACAGAGTGAAGTTAAGAAGAGAAATACAAATACCGTATTCTAAAACATATATATGGAACCTAAAAAATAAACAAATAAACGTTCTGACAAACTTCGGGGCAGGACAGGAATAAAGACGCAGACATACAGAATGGACTTGAGGACACGGGGAGGGGGAAGGGTAAGCTGGGACGAAGTGAAAGAGTGGCATGGACATATATACACTACCAAATGTAAAATAGATAGCTAGTGGGAAGCAGCTGCATTGTACAGGGAGATCAGCTCTGTGCTTTGTGACCACCTAGAGGGGTGGGATAGGGAGCGTGGGAAGGAGACGCAAGAGGGAGTGGATATGGGGATATATGTATACGTATAGGTGATTCATTTTGTTGTACAGCAGAAACTAACACAACATTGTAAAGCAATTATACTCCAATAAAGGTGTTTAAAAAAATAAAACCACCTCTCTCCAAACATGCTGAAGTTGATATTACATGCTGAGAAAAAAAGGAAAAGTCCCCAGCAATAAATAGTATTAGATGTTACAAGTTCAACAGTATTAGAGGAACCTGAGGAGTTTCACTATTTCCTGAAGGGAGGATACAGCAAGACTCACACAACCCATTGAGGAGGCTTTGATTTCATATACTGAGGACTCAAAATATAACTTCCTGACCCCTGCTTTGTCCTCGACACAGAACCCAGTTCATTTAATTGATGTTTGGCACTTTTTAGGGTTTCCAAAATTATCCCAGGCATGGAATATTTTAAATTATTCTGTGACCGGTGGAAGTATGCCTTTTGGAACTAATCAGGAATTAAATTCCATGAAATGCTGTTTCATTGAGAAGGGAAATAGACAAATTCATCTGCAAGGGCATGCCAGACACAGAGGTTTTCCACTGCATCTGGGCGAACACAGACTGTAGCAGAAATCTTTGAAATATACATCAAAGCACATGCAATACAGAATAAATTCTTCCAGCCTTATGGGATAGATCTTCCATTTTAGGTGAGATGCATGCAATACTAGAAAACTTACGCTTTACAAAGTTAAAATGAGATTTTGCACAGGTCAATTCCTGCAATCTACTCTAAGTGCTCCTGCCTAGACAATTCTAAACTCTACAGGGAAGACTATACACATCTTTTTTTTTTTTTTTTTTTTTTTCGGTACGCGGGCCTCTCACTGTTGTGGCCTCTCCCGTTGCGGAGCACAGGCTCCGGACGCGCAGGCTCAGTGGCCACGGCTCACGGGCCCAGCCACTCCGCGGCATGTGGGACCTTCCAGGACCGGGGCACGAACCCGTGTCCCCTGCATCGGCAGGCAGACTCTCAACCACTGCGCCACCAGGGAAGCCCTACACATCTTTGATGGGTCTCTTTGTGTCACTGCTTGGCTAGAAAGCAAACTTATCACAGGAAACAATTCTTTGGAAACATTTTCTGTGTTGTGTTTTGAGACAGCACATAGTCTCCCACAGGGTTCCTATACCCTGTGAAGCCGAGACAACCACCAATAGGTTATACTGGGGCATAAAATTTGCCAGCTGACCTTGGATTTTCTAAATTCATTTTCTCTTCAACACTTCTATTTCAACTGTCCTTAATTTAAGCCACTTGAAGAGACTAAGAATCATACTGGCATTGTAAGAAACATTTGACTAAAAAGGCAATTTTGGGAAAATGTACCCTTTTAGAACTTGTTTGTGAAATCTAGATATAAATGCTCCTTCCTTACTCCATTAATGGATGTATCATAGTTTGTTTCTTCGTTCACCTACTGATGAACATCTTGGTTGCTTCTACGTTTTGGAAATTATGAATAAAGCTTCTATTAAAAAATGCTCCTTCCTCATGATACTCTGTCATGGAGACATTTCAGAAGATTTTTTAAAAAGACCTTATTTCATAACTACATTCTTACTAAATTCGCCATTTTATTGCCAGTAACATTGATGATTTTCTTAGACATTTTTTGATTTGGTACTTTTAGGCATGATGGAAAATGAAGAATAATTCAATAAAAATATTCTATACATTTTGAGCACTCATCAATCCATATGAGGTGAACTGTTAATATCTGAAGATAATGCAAAGAAAATAAATTAAAAATCTCTCTTCTCAAAAGGAGACAGTGTTTCCATTGGAATTCTTCAAAGTTCTTCTTTTGAATTTGTGGCATGTTAAATATCAATCTCTAAAAATCAGTGTGCTACAGTTTCAGAGAAAAGTCAGTGCAAAATTTGAAGAACTTCATACAAAATAGAGTATGTATAGGTAGGACTTGAATTTTCTGATTCTACCTATAGGTCCTAGAGTTGTTCTTGCGTATGTTCACCAAGAGCATGTATAACTTGTTAACTGCAGTAGTGTTGACAATAGGAAAAGCTGGCAATGATTTAAATGATAACTAATAAGAGAATGTTTAAATAGGCGATATCATAAACAGCAACAGTCATTGAAACAGCCATGTAAAGCAAAGTTGCATGTGCTAACAGAGAAAAATTTTAATATATACTGAAGTGAAATAACTAAATGGAATTTTTCTTTTTTGTAACTCACACACACACCATATGTAACGTGTAATGTATATTGGAACTGTATATCAGTCACCTCTATTTTTCCCAGTTGAAAGTTTTCATGATGAAGTGTAACTTTCCCACTCACTATATTTCTTCTAATCCCCAGAAGGCCAGGGTCATTCTCTAGTTGTTAAAAACCTGTGACTATCCCAGTGATAGATAAAAAAGAGGTGAAGGAGTTCAAGCCTATTCTTTCTGTTCTATAAAAATTTGTTCAACTTATGGATTTTGACGCATAAATATTGGTTACCGGGAGAATTCAGAGTTAAAATACGTTGGTGGTTGATAAGAAGGCTGGAATGATTGAAGACTTGGCTTAATAGGTAAAATTATAAACCTTAGAATTTTTTAAAAACGATAAGCCACTTGGAAATGGAAACATCTTTTCTACCTCATTTGTTAATATTTATTAAGTGCTTTGTATGATGCCTTGCCCTTAAGAGGCATTAAATAAACATTTGTGGAATTAATGAACAGTGCTGGTACTTCACTTTAAGGTGTGAATTGTTATGTTAGGATGAAAGGGAGTGTTTTACAGAGTTGAGAACTGACTGCAGAAGCCATTATGATCATCTCCAAGGGCTTATCCATGAGTCTTTATAAAGAGTTCCCTTTCCTTGGTCAAGTCTGGAATGGGATGGCATCATAAGATTAATAAAATTTCCTAAGTTCCCAAAACCCAGACCCGATTCCATGCGTTTTATTTTTACTGCTTTACCACAACTACAGGTCCCAATGCTATAAACCCTATAAATTGGGGTGATTATACTGATAAGTTTTTTTCCCTTATGATCTTCTATAGGCTAAAGATTGCATTTATAATCACCATGCAAAATCATTAGTGAACAGTCCCAACAACAATCAAGGTGTTGATTCATAATTAGAGTCAGGCATCAGGGGGAAAATACGAAGAGAAAGAGGGTATGAGTCCCAAAAGAAGCATTACAGAAGAGCCAGGCTCTGGAATTCCAGAATCTTGAGAGGGAATCCTAAAGAAGTAATAATGTATCTCTATACATTCAATGAGGAAATTAGTAAAGACCTAAATGTGGGGGGTTTGTGCTGTGCCTCCAAGGAACAGGAGAGGTGAAGGGGAAACTGTGTGGTGCTTTTGAAAATATTAATTTAATAATTTGTAAACCTAACTGAACTTCTCCGTTGAATTTCCAAAATCTCTTAGTCAAAGGAACAAAAACTGAAGTTTGCAAGGTCATGAGAAACAAATTGAAGTGTCAAGTATCTTGAGTATTTCCGCTCCCACTCAGAGGGCATTTCTCAGTGGGGTATATGTCCCAGATAAAGGAACTGTGAAGAGGTTTTTAGTTGTTGCTGATGTTTTAACATCTGATATGATGTGGCCTCCTAGCTGAAGGCAAAGCTACTAGAGTGCCTACTTCCTTCCCCAAAATGGTTTTTGCTTTGCTACATAAATGTGGTCATTGATGAATAAAACAGAATAGAAAAGGAAAAAATGAAAAATTAGGGACCAGTGGAGTATCAGAATGAAAAAGTAAATTTAGGATTAATACTTGAAAGCCAGACCACAAAGTCTCCAATTGTTAAAGCTGGGTGAAAATATGACTTTGAGCATCCTAGTTGGCCAAAGCAAAAAGTGAAATACACTCAGAGTACCCCTATGATAAAAAACAAATTAATTCTCAGCAAAAGCATGGCTTGAGGTCATGGAGAAATTTGCTTGTGTGTCTGTAGTTTCATAAAGGAGACACTTGATATAGTCCAAGTAAGCTGGTTTCTAAAGGTCTGATGGAATTTAAGAAAACGATTTAGGATGTCAAAAGAAATGTGTATAATTAGGGTTTTGGAAAAAAATTGGAGACAAATTTTGAGTTTGTATTCTCTGATATGACTCTAGATACAAATATTTTATGTTATTGACAGAAGAGTCATAAGTTTCAACTTTCAGCACAAGGAGAGTTGGGTATGATTGGCATCTTCTTTTGAAAATGTGTCCAGACACGGGTGTAAAAATGTAGCCACCCCAACTTCTTAAGGAGATGTGACACATAGGCATCTACAGATAGGCTAAATATGTGCTTGAAAAAGTTCTGGTCTTTCCAGTATACATATGAAGGAGGCTCAGTACTCCACCCCAGAGAGCACGGCCAAAATGATTTGACCATGGAAAAATTTTAATATGGTTTTTAACATTATCCCACTATTGACTTAATATATTTTCAATAAAACCCATATAAGATCTCATTTTACGCAAAGTAGTTTCTTAGGGAATTCTTCAAGATCGATTAGTTATAAAATGTACTGCCAGGTAACTGAATGACTTGACTTGCTCTGTTAGAGTGTTGCATGGAAATTAAGTGATAAAGAGTAACTGCCAAGGGCTTCCCTGGTGGCGCAGTGGTTGAGAATCTGCCTGCTAATGCAGGGGACACGGGTTCGAGCCCTGGTCTGGGAGGATCCCACATGCCGTGGAGCAACTAGGCCCGTGAGCCACAACTACTGAGCCTGCGCGTCTGGAGCCTGTGCTCCGCAACAAGAGAGGCCGCGATAGTGAGAGGCCTGCGCAACGCAATGAAGACTGGCTCCCCTTGCCACAACTAGAGAAAGTCCTCACACAGAAACGAGGACCCAACACAGCAAAAATAAATAAATAAATTACTAAACTCCTACCCCCAATATCTTCTTTAAAAAAAAAGAATAACTGCCAAAAAATAATGCTTTTGGATTAGGATAGTAGATCTCAAGCCAAAGTTTTTTTGACAATTATTAAATGACATAGTCAAGTTTCTATTTAGGTTCCTCCTAGTAAGTGACAACGTAACATACTAAGTGGGGAAGAAGAATCATCTTTCTATTTACAACAGCAGAACATGTGCATCTAACTAGTCTAGAAATAGTTCAGGTTATTAAGGTGGGCCTAATATGAAGGAGGCCTAAACTATATTCCTGTTTCACATTGAACAAAACTATTCTCTTATCTGAAACAATTTCATCAGTCCTATCCTCTTTGACATATTAAGTAGTGGGTTCTATTAGAACATTAGTAACTTGGGATCCATATTAACCTCTTATAACTTAGCCCAAGTGTCCCCAGAAGAGAAGAAAGGAGAACATCTACGTCCTTGTTCAACATCTCTTTCCATCTCACTTCTCACCAGGAGGGGTAAACATGAAACTGGTTGGTCAGATTCCAAGACCCTTACTGGGCCATATGGCAAGCAGGAGAGGTCGAAGTGCACTAGGAGATGAAGCATGGGATAACAGCTCTCTGGCATTCTTCCTATCTTGTTCTCAAGCTGCAGAGGAGATAAGAGATCCAGGATCTAATCTTCAGAGCGCGTCCACTCATTCCTCCCATTTGTCTCGGCTTTCATCCTTTGTAGTTAGAAGTCTTTTCCCATATGAGGAATTCAGCATTCTTTTCCATATACCTTGTACTACTATACTTTCATACTCTGACTCTTACCTTTCCTTGTGAGCTTGGCATTTTGTTTGAGAGAGGTCAAGAGTCCCCACACAAAGCCTTTGAATTATTTTGTCAAGCGACATGGGTCCCCAATGAGAAAGTTCCCATTTGACATTGTTCCTTGTATGTACGTATGTATATACATATACATATATTTACATATCCCTTGGGAATCTTATGGGGAGTGAGGAGAGGGGGCAGGTGTATAAGACCAGAATTCTTGGGTCTACTGGCCATTATTAATGCTATTAAAACCTTACTCTAATTATTAACATTTGACATAATTTTAGCAAGTCTGAGAACAGTGACTAGTTTGGTGTTTTTTTTTTTTTTTTTTTTGGTTTTTTTGATTTTTTGCTTTTAGGTTAGAATTTATATAAGATAAGAATTAAAAGATGCATTGACTCTGGAGTTAAATTGCTTGGCTTTGAATCACAGCTCTACAACACATTAGAAATGTAACATTGTTGATTTACTTAACCTTTCATGCTTCCATTTTCTTTCCTGTGAAATCAGAATATTAGCACTTCTTTTACCCAGTTGTGGTGAATACTAAAATATCTATTCTGTGTGAAGCACACAGAACAATACCTGGTATATAACTATTATTATAAAAGCAAAGACTTAAAAATAAGCCGGATGATGAACAATTTCTGCTGTTCTCATCTTTTTTATTTTTTTAATATCTTTTTTGGAGTAAAATTGCTTTACAATGGTGTGTTAGTTTCTGCTTTATAACAAAGTGAATCAGCTATACATATACATATAACCCCATATCCACTCCCTCTTGCGTCTCCCTCCCACCCTCCCCATCCCACCCCTGTCGGTGGTCACAAAGCACCGAGCTGATCTCCCTGTGCCATGTGGTTGCTTCCCACTAGCTATCTATTTTACATTTGGTAGTGTATATATGTCCATGCCACTCTCTCACTTCGTCCCAGCTTATCTTTGCCCCTCCCCGTGTCCTCAAGTCCATTCTCTACATCTGTGTCTTTATCCCTGTCCTGCCCCTAGGTTCTTCAGAACCTTTTTTTTTTTTTTTTAGATTCCATATATATGTGTTAGCATACGGTATTTGTTTTTCTCTTTCTGACTTACTTCACTCTATGACAGACTCTAGGTCCAACTACCTCCCTACAAATAACTCAATTTCATTTCTTTTTATGGCTGAGTAATATTCCATTGTATACATGTGCCACATCTTCTTTATCCATTCATCTGTCAATACAGTGACTGTTTTTAGTTACACACTGCAATAGAATGACATCACATCATTGTGCCATCCACTGAAGCTCAGAACAGAGAGCTTAGCCAATAAAATGTTCCTATCCACAGAATAAAACACAAAGAAAATATAAATTAAAAAATATACATATATACACTACCAAACGTAAGGTAGATAGCTAGTGGGAAGCAGCCGCATAGCACAGGGAGATCAGCTTGGTGCTTTGTGACCACCTAGAGGGGTGGGATAGGGAGAGTGGGAGGGAGGGAGATGCAAATGGGAAGAGATATGGGGATATATGGATATGTATAGCTGATTCACTTTGTTATAAAGCAGAAACTAACACACCATTATAAAGCAATTATACTCCAATAAAGATGTTAAAATAAATAAATAAATAAACATTTTGGGTTGCTCTTAACAAAGTTTACAGTAGCAAGCTGGCATAACCAATACCAATTCCTCATGAAGAATATTGCCTGAGAAACAGACTTGACTTGTCCAGGATGGTGCTGACTTAGTGACTAGAAGAAATGCTCAAATCAACTAGAAGTTTACATTTTGAGAGACTAAAGAAATGTATTTTAGATAAAAATAGTCTACACCTTTTTGAAGTAGATGATTAAGGTCAGAGGACTTGTCCTCTTGTAAGGCTCTATTAAAGTAAAATTTGGTGTTGGCACAAAGGAAGAGAAATAGGCCATTGAAACTGAATGGAGAAATTATAATCAGACATATATATTTGGAAACTGTGTGTGTACAGCATTTACTATACTACTGAGGTTAG
Organism: Delphinus delphis; assembly: GCF_949987515.2. Taxonomy (NCBI): domain Eukaryota; kingdom Metazoa; phylum Chordata; class Mammalia; order Artiodactyla; family Delphinidae; genus Delphinus; species Delphinus delphis. The sequence goes on from NC_082685.1 coordinate 80,014,478, forward strand.
ATAGCGATACAGATGCCAAAACTAGAAACCTGAAACTCCATCAACACGGGAAAAGAAGCCAGGAAATAGCTATACAATGGCATAATATTCAGCCATAAAAAATTATGAATAACTGATATTTGCAACAACAGAAATGAATCTCAAAAATCACTGTGCTAAACAAAAAGAAACAGGAGAAAGAGTACTTAAATACATGTATTCATTTGTACCAATTCCATTTATATAAAATTCTGTAACATGCCAACTAATCCAGTGATATAAGGAAGGTCACTGGTTGCTTGGGAATTGGGGTGGAGCATGGATGGACTGCAATGAGCATGAGGAAATGTTTGGGGTTAAATGTCCATTGTCTTGCTTGTGGTGGTGGTTTCTCGGGTAAACACGTAAGTTAAAACTAGTCAACTTGTACAGTTTCAGTATGTGAAGTTTATCACACTCCAATTATACCTCAATATATTTTTAAAAAATGAGTTGGGTCCAGTTCAAAGACAAGGGATTCAAAATGTAACAGAAGAGGAGGAGCTTCAAGATGGCTGAAGAGTAAGATGCAGAGATCACCTTCCTCCCCACAAATACATTAGAAATATGTCTACATGTGGAACAACTCCTACAGAACACCTACTGAATGCTGGCAGAAGACCTCAGACCTTCCAAAAGGCAAGAAACTCCCCACGTACCTAGGTAGGGCAAAAGAAAAAAGAATAAACAGAGACAAAAGGATAGGGACGGGACCTGCACCAGTGGGAGGGAGCTGTGAAGGAGGAAAGGTTTCCACACACTAGGAAGCCCCTTTGCGGACGGAGACTGCGGGTGGCGGAGGGAGAAAGCTTTGGAGCCGCGGAGGAGAGCACAGCAACAGGGGTGCGGGGGGCAAAGCAGAGAGATTCCCGCACAGAGGATCAGTGCTGACCAGCACTCACCAGCCCAAGAGGCTTGTCTGCTCACCCGCCAGGGCAGGCGGGGCTGGGAGCTGAGGCTCGGGCTTCGGTCAGAGCGCAGGGAGAGGACTGGGGTTGGCTGCGTGAACACAGCCTGAAGGGGGCTAGTGCACCACAGCTAGCGAGGAGGGAGTCCGGGAAAATGTCTGGATGTGCCGAAGAGGCAAAAGACATTTTCTTGGCTCTTTCCTGGTGCGCGAGGAGAGGGGATTCAGAGTACCGCTTAAAGGAGCTCCACAGATGGGCGTGAGCGGCGGCTATCAGCGCGGACCACAGAGACGGGCATGAGACGCTAAGGCTGCTTCTGCCGCCACCAAGAAGCCTGTGTGCAAGCACAGGTCAATATCCACACCTCCCCTCCCGGGAGCCTGTGCAGCCCACCACTGACAGGGTTCCACGATCAAGGGACAACTTCCCTGGGAGAAACGCATGGCGCGCCTCAGGCTGGTGCAAGGTCACGCTGGCCCCTGCCACCGCAGGCTCGCCCCACATTCGTACCCCTCCCTCCCCCCGGGCCTGAGTGAGCCAGAGCCCCCTAATCAGCTGCTCCTTTAACCCCGTCCTGTCTGAGAAAAGAACAGATGCCCTCAGGCGACCTACTCGCAGAGGCAGGGCCAAATCCAAAGCTGAACCCCAGGAGCTGTGCGAACAAAGAAGAGAAAGGGAAATCTCTCCCAGCAGCCTCAGGAGCAGCAGATTAAATCTCCACAGTCAACTTCATGTACCCTGCATCTGTGGAATACCTGAAAAGACAACGAATCATCCCAAATTGAGGAGGTGGACTTTGGCAGCAATGATATAAATATATTTTCCCCCCCTTTTTCTCCTTTTGTGAGTGTGTATGTGTATGCTTCTGTGTGTGATTTTGTCTGTATAGCTTTGCTTTTACCATTTGTCCTAGGGGTCTGTCTGTCCGATTTTTTTTCTTTTTTTCTTTTTTAGTATACTTTTTAGCATTTGTTATCATTGGTGGATTTGTTTTTTGGTTTGGATGCTCTCTTCTTTCTTTCTTTTTTTTATTACTTAAATTTTTTTTTTAATAATTATTTTTTATCTTAATAACTTTATTTTATTTTACTTTATTTTATTTTATCTTCTTCTTTCTTTCTTTTTCTTCTCCCTTATATTCTGAGCCGTGTGGATGACAGGCTCTTGGTGCTCCAGCCAGGTGTCAGGGCTGTGCCTCTGAGGTGGGAGAGCCAAGTTCAGGACACTGGTCCACAAGAGACCTCCCAGCTCCACGTAATATCAAATGGCAAAATATGCCAGAGATCTCCATCTCAATACCAAGACCCAGCTCCACTCAATGACCAGCAATCTCCAGTGCTGGACACCCTATGCCAAAAAACCAGCAAGACAGGAACACAACCACATCCATTAGCACAGAGGCTGCCTAAAATCATAATAAGTTCACAGACACCCCAAAACACACCACCAGATGCAGTCCTGCCCACCAGAAAGACAAGATCCAGCCTCATCCAACAGAACACAGTCACTAGTCCCCTCCACCAGGAAGCCTACACAACCCACTGAACCAACCTTTGCCACTGGACCAAGTACCAAAAATAACAGAACTGCGCACCTGCAGCCTGTGAAAAGTAGACCCCAAAACCGGTAAGTTAAGCGAAATGAAAAGGCAGAGAAATATGCAGCAGATGAAGTAGCAAGGCAAAAACCCACCATACCAAACTAATGAAGAGGAAAAAGGCAGTCTACCTGAAAAAGAATTCAGATAATGATGGTAAAGATGATCCAAAATCTTGGAAGTAGAATGGAGAAAATACAAGAAAAGTTTAACACGGACCACACAGAACTAAAGAGCAAACAAACAGTGATGAACAACACAATAAATGAAATTAAAAATTCTCTAGAAGGGATCAATAGCAGAATAACAGAGGCAGAAGACCAGAGAAGTGACCTGGAAGATAAAATAGTGGAAATAACTACTGCAGAGCAGAATAAAGAAAAAAGAATGAAAAGAATTGAGGATAGTCTCAGAGACCTCTGGGACAACATTAAACACACCAACATTCAAATTTTAGGGGTCCCAGAAGAAGAAGAGAAAAAGAAAGGGACTGAGAAAATATTTGAAGAGATTATAGTGGAAAACTTCCATAATATGGGAAAGGAAAGAGTTAATTGAGTCCAGGAAGCACAGCGAGTCCCATACAGGATAAATCTAAGGAGAAACATGCCAAGATACATATGAATCAAACTATCTAAAATTAAATACAAGGAAAAAATATTAAAAGCAGCAAGGGAAAAACAACAAATAACACACAAGGGAATACCCATAAGGTTAACAGCTGATCTTTCAGCAGAAACTCTGCAAGCCAGAAGGGAGTGGCAGGACATATTTAAAGTGATGAAGAAGAAAAAGCTACAACCAAGATTACTCTACCCAGCAAGGATATCATTCAGATTTCACAGAGAAATAAAAACCTTTACAGACAAGCAAAAGCTAAGAGAATTCAGCACCACAAATCCAGCTTTACAACAATGGTAAAGGAACTTCTCTAGGAAGGAAACCCAAGAGAAGGAAAAGACCTACAATAAAAAACCCAAAACAATTAAGAAAATGATAATAGAAACATACATATCGATAATTACCTTAAATGTAAATGGATTAAATGCTCCAACCAAAAGACATACACTGGCTGAATGGATACAACAAGACCTGTGTACATGTTGCCTACAAGAGACCACTTCTGACCTAGGGAAACATACAGACTGAAAGTGAGGTGATGGAAAAAGATATTCCATGCAAATGGAAATCAAAAGAAAGCTGGAGCAGCAATTCTCATATCAGACAAAAGAGACTTTAAAACAAAGACTATTACAAGAGACAAAGAAGGACATTACATAATGACCAAGGGATCAATCCACAAAGAAGATACAACAATTGAAAATATTTATGCACCCAACATAGGAGCACCTCAATACATAAGGCAAATACTAACAGCCATAAAAAGGGAAATTGACAGTACCACAATCATAGTAGGGGACATTAACACCCCACTTTCACCAATGGACAGATCATCCAAAATGAAAATAAATAAGGACACACAAGCTTTAAATGTTACACTAAACAAGATGGACTTCATTGATATTTATAGGACATTCCATCCAAAAATAACAGAATACACATTCTTCTCAAGTGCCCATGGAACATTCTCCAGGATACATCATATCTTGGGTCACTAATCAAGTCTTGGTAAATTTAAGAACATGAAATCGTATCAAGTATCTTTTCTGACCACAAGGCTATGAGACTAGATATCAATTGCAGAAAAAAACCTGTAAAAAAATACAAACACATGGAGTCTGAGCTATACACTACTTAATAACCAAGAGAACACTGAATAAATCAAAGAGGAAATCAAAAAATACCGAGAAACAAATGACAATGAAGACACGGTGACCCAAACCTATGGGATGCATCAGAAGCATTTCTAAGAGGGAAGTTTATAGCAATACAATCCTACCTTAAGAAACAAGAAACATCTCAAATAAACAACATAACCCTACAACTAAAGCAATTACAGAAAGAACAAAAAAAAAAAAAACCCAGTTAGCAGAAGGAAAGAAATCATAAAGATCATACCAGAAATAAAGGAAAATGAAATGAAGAAAATGACAGCAAAGATCAATAAAACTAAAAGCTGGTTCTTTGAGAAGATAAACAAAATTGATACAACATTAGCCAGACTCATCAAGAAAATAAGGGAGAAGACTCAAAGCAACAGAATTAGAAATGAAAAAGGAGAAGTAACAACTGACACTGCAGAAATACAAAGGATCATGAGAGATTACTGCAAGCAACTATATGCCAATAAAATGGACAACCTGGAAGAAATGGACAAATTCTTAGAAATGCACAATCTTCCGAGACTGAACCAGGAAGAAATAGAAAATATGAACAAACTAATCACAAGCACTGAAATTGAAACTGTGATTAAAAATCTTCTAACAAACAAAAACCCAGGACCAGATGGCTTCACAGGCGAATTCTATCAAATATTTAGAGAAGAGCTAACACCTATCCTTCTCAAACTCTTCCAAAATATAGCAGAGGGAGGAACACTCCCAAACTCATTCTATGAGGTCACCATCACCCTGATACCAAAACCAGACAAAGATGTCACAAAGAAAGGAAACTACAGGCCAATATCACTGATGAACATAGATGCAAAAATCCTCCACAAAATACTAGCAAACAGAATCCAACAGCACATTAAAAGGATCATACACCATTATCAAGTGGGGTTTATCCCAGGAATGCAAGTATTCTTCAATATATGCAAGTAAATCAATGTGATACACCATATTAACAAAATGAAGGAGAAAAATCATATAATCATCTCAATAGATGTAGAGAAAGCTTTCGACAAAATTCAACACCCATTTATGATGAAACCCTCCAGAAAGTAGTCATAAATGGATTTTCCTCAACATAATAAAGGCCACATATGACAAGCCCACAGCCAACATTGTCTTCAATGGTGAAAAACTGAAACCATTTCCACTAAGATCAGGAACAAGATAAGGTTGCCCACTCTCACCACTCTTATTCAACATAGTTTTGCAAGTTTTAGCCACAGCAATCAGAGAAGAAAAAGAAATAAAAGGAATCCAAATAGGAAAAGAAGAAGTAAAGCTGTCACTGTTTGCAGATGCCATAATACTATACATAGAGAATCCTAAAGATGCTACCAGAAAACTACTAGAGTTAATCAATGAATTTGGCAAACTAGCAGGATACAAAATTAATGCACAGAAATCTCTTGCATTCCTATACACTAATGATGAAATATCTGAATGTGAAATTAACAGTGTCATTTACCATTGCAACAAAAAGAATAAAGTATCTAGGAATAAACCTACCTAAGGAGTCAAAAGACCTATATGCAGAAAATTATAGGACACTGATGAAAGAACTTAAAGATGATACAAATAGATGGAGAGATACACCACCTTCTTGGATGGAAGAATCAACATTGTGAAAATGACTCTACTACCCAAAGCAATCTACAGATTCAATGCAATCCCTATCAAACTACCACTGGCATTTTTCACAGAACTAGAACAAAAAAATTTCACAATTTGTATGGAAACACAAAAAACGCCAAATAGCCAAAGCAATCTTTAGAAAAAAAAAGGAGCTAGAGGAATCAGGCTCCCTGACTTCAGACTATACTACAAAGCTACGGTAATCAAGACAGTATGGTACTGGCACAAAAACAGAAAGATAGATCAATGGAACTGGATAGAGAGCCCAGAGATAAACCCATGCACATATGGTCACCTTATCTTTGATAAAGGAGGCAAGAAGATACAGTGGAGAAAAGACAGCCTCTTCAATAAGTGGTGCTGTGAAAACTGGACAGCTACATGTAAAAGAATGAAATTAGAACACTCCCTAACACAATACACAAAAATAAACTCAAAATGGATTAAAGACCTAAATGTAAGAGCAGACACTATCAAACTCTCAGAGGAAAACATAGGCAGAACACTCTATGACATAAATCACAGCAAGATCCTTTTGACCCACCTCCTAGAGAAATGGAAATAAAAACAAAAATAAATGGGACCTAATGAAACTTAAAATCTTTTTCACAGCAAAGGAAACCATAAACAAGATGAAAAGACAACCCTCAGAATGGGAGAAAATATTTTCAGATGATGCAACTGACAAAGGATTAATCTCCAAATTTACAAGTAGCTCATGCACCTCCATATCAGAAAAATAAACAACCCAATCCAAAAATGGGCAGAAGACCTAAATAGACATTTCTCCAAAGAAGATATACAGATTGCCAACAAACACATGAAAGAATGGTCAACATCATTAATCATTATAGAAATGCATATCAGAACTACAATGATGTATCACCTCACTCATCTCACTCATTCTCACAGAATGGCCATCATCAAAAAATCTACAAACAATAAATCTTGGAGAGGGTGTTGGCAAAAGGGAACCCTCTTGCACTGTTGGTGGGAATGTAAACTGTAAAAGCCACTTTGGAGAATAGTATGGAGGTTTCTTAAAAAACTAAAACTAGAACTACCATATGACCCAGAAAGCCCAGTACTGGGCATATACCCTGAGAAAACCATAATTCAAAAAGAGTCATGTACCAAAATGTTCATTGCAGCTCTATTTACAGTAGTCAGGACATGGACACAAGCTATGTGTCCATCTACAGATGGATGGATAAAGAAGATGTGCCACATATATACAGTGAAATATTACTCAGCCATAAAAAGAAATGAAATTGAGTTATTTGTAGTCAGGTGGATGGACTTAGAGTCTGTCCAACAGAGTGAAGTAAGTCAGAAACAGAAAAACAAATACTATATGCTAACACACATATATGGAATAATAATAAAAAAAGTTCTGAGGAACCTAGGGGCAAGATTGGAATAAAGAAACAGACCTACTAGAGAATGGACTTCAGGATACGGGGAGGGGGAAGGGTAAGCTGTGACAAAGTGAGAGAGTAGCATGGACATATATACACTACCAAACGTAAAATAGTTCGCTAGTGGGAAGCAGCCGCATAGCATAGGGAGATCAGCTCTGTGCTTTCTGACCACCTAGAAGGGATGGGATAGGGAGGGTGGGAGGGAGGGAGACGTAAGAGGGAAGAGATATGGGGACATATGTATATGTATAGCTGATTCACTTTGTTATAAAGCAGAAACTAACACCCCATCGTAAAGCAATTATACTCCAATAAAGATGTTTAAAATATATATATATATATATATGTATATATATATATAAACAGAAGTGATAATACTTATCATTAATTTACTGGCAAGTGGGAATGGTGTACAGAGGTTTAAAAAAGCCATGGAGAGAGTTAATTGCTCAGAGAAATACTGCCGTGCAGCAATGTAAGACCCACACAAAGTTGGTGATGTGTAGTATATAGTAGAACTACCTGTTCTATTCTCTCCAGTAGTTTCCACGGCTGTCTCATTTTGTTAATTCTCCCAATATTTCAAACCTGTTATGGTGGTTTGTGATCTTTGATGTTACTACTATGATTCACTGAAGGTTCTCAGATGATGGGTAGTACTTTTTAGCAATAAAGTATTTTTAATTAAGTTATATATGTTGTTTTTTATATTTAATGTTATTGCACACTTAATAGACTACAGTCTATTTTACATGCCCTGGGAAGCCAAAACATTCATGTGACTGCCTTTATTGCATTGTTTGCTTTACTGGGGTGGCCTGGAGCCTAACCCATAATATCTTCAAGGTTTGCCTGTAGTTGGGCTCATCAGAGGTGAAGGTTTGTCAGGTGCAAAAACACAGGGAAAAGAGAATTTGGGGCATTGGCAAGAGTGTGTGAATCATAGAATTAAGTTGGGTAAGAAGGAATTTTTTAAAATTAAGTTGAATATTAAGGAATTTTTTAAATTGAGCAATAATAGATAGTGAGACAACACACAGACTGATACTTATCAAGTGGAAAAATAATAAGGAAAAAAAAATACATTGGCAAGAACCAGAGCAAGTATAGAACACTGAGTAAAAGCACAAAGCCAGACAATGTCGGTTTGACTTTTACCACTTACTTGCTTTGTAACTCTAAGCATGGTAAACTTTCTATGCCTCAGTTTTCTCATCTATATAATGAGATAATAGGCCATTCCTCATGGGATCATTTAGAACATTAAGTTGATTAGTACATATAAAGCACTTAACACAGTTCCTGGCATATAATAAGCACTAAGTAAGTGCTAACTATTATTCATGTTAGAAAAGGCCAAAATAATTCTTGGTATATAATGGCTTCATCAGATGTCTTACTTAATTACAGTTTTAAACTTGGCTATATAAATTTGTGCTTCATAAAAGACTTAGAGGCTACATTATTCTACAGTTTATAGGATCCTTGTATTATTAAATTTAAATATATATATCTCTAACATGTACCCACAATTTCAGGAACTCAATTCCAGTCACAGAATTTCAGTTTTAATGGACACATTCTGGCCCTTCCCAATGATTTGTTGTGCCTGATTTTACTTAGAAGCAATAATATTATCTTTGGATAACTTGAATTCGATAAATATCCAAGGTTGCTACTTCCTAATTCCATTCCATTCACATGTCATCTCAACAGACTACCCAAAATAAGTTTAGTTTCCAATGGTCCTGACCATACATACCAGCATCCATGTGGAAAGGATGTAGTCAGTTTAGTTTATCAATAATTTCTTGATGGGAATGACTGTAGCACATAGTTTTAATGTTAAAATGGAAAGATAAATCTAAACTGTTTATGACTAAGGTAAAAACAAATTCTTATTCAAGTTAAAGGATGCATTAGTTCTTAATGCCTCATGGTACAAGGACTCTTTACCTTAATTTTTGGTTTATCCTGGTCCTAATGACACTCATTAAAAAAACAGACTTCCTGACCTAGTGCTGATTCTTGGGCCACTAATTTGTTCTAAATATGTTTTATTTACAAATTGGATTGATTATGCTATATTTCTCAGGAGAGTAATGCCCAGGTATTTTTCTGAATACTTTTGTAATCTTTCCTATAAGACATAGTACAATTCACTGGAAATTAGTAATTCACTCACTGTGAAAATGGGGAAATTACCAAATAAATACTTTCAAGAATAGTGTGAAATGTAGATAAAATAAATAACTTTTAAATATTTTACTGAATTGAAAATTTGTTATCCAAATATTTTTCCTGACCTTATTAACAGTTTTTGAATCCAAAAATATCACTTTAAAAAATAGGTGACATTTCCCCCATAGCAATTTGAATCTAAATTAATGTAGCAGAAGCAAAATGGTGGTTAGAACTATAACTGAAACATTTAAATTCCTATTCCAAAGCATTTATTCTCATACATAACTTCTGAGCTTTGACTTTCTGGTTTTAATGCCTTTTTTTAATATGTAAAAGGAAATGCATAAACTGAAAAATAAGGATTACCTCCACATGAGTAAAAACAATATACTTTATCTGTCACTATCTTATCGCTCTGACAACAAGAACAGTTTAATTTCCTCATTTTTACCTATGAAGGTACAGCATTAACACCGTATGAACACAAACATTAGGACTTTCATTTCCTATTTTAATTAAGAAATGTGATAAAGAGAAAGTATATTCCCTGTAGTACCAGACAGAGATTTTATTTTTCTAGACAGTCCCACCAATTCTAAAGCTAAACACCTGGATAAGGCATTGGAAATACATCTTTCCTTCTTATTTCAAACTCTGTGATCTGTGTCAGCAGCTGACACAGCGACTCTAGGACAACTCTGCTACCAGTTGAGAAATTTTAAAATGCCATTAAGCATTTTATCTCAATGTTCATATATCATTATATGTTCAGTTTGATTGGGCTGTTCATTGAACTGACTTTTTTTGTCCTTGGCATCTCTCTCTTTTACATATTCTTTGTTGCAGCTGAAACTGCTATGGGTAACAAGAGCAGATAAGCAAGTCCAAACCTACAACTGATTTTCCTAACACTTCTCATTACATGGCGGAAGAGGAACTAAAGTGACACAATGGTATAATGAAAACACATTAGATTAAGGTAGGGTTGTGGATGGTACCTGAGTTTTGTCCCTTACTCGTTGCCATTTCATCTTCCTTTAACTCAGTTTCCAAACTTTAAAAAATGACTGGCAGGATTAATTCTAAGGTCCCTTAAGCTTTGTGATTTCTATTGCCAAAAAGAGACAAAAAAGTAATCATTTTTTTCTCAGCTCAAGCAGAACTTATATTTTACACCTGAAAGTTTCTCATTATTTGGTTTTAAAAAATAATGAGGATGACAATAACTTTTTGCAACAGATGAATATGTAGAAATCAATAAAAACATTTTTGGTTTTATTTCTTAATAGCCATTGATAAGTACACATACAAAAAATTAAACAAATTCTAAATCTAAAATGCTCATAAGCCAATATCAATTTATGGAATTCGAGTTAACTGTGTAATTTTGCTCTTACTTGAGTCACTTTGCTTGTTATCAAATTAGAAAGTTACATTGTTATCAAAGTAGAAATTTCTATCTAAAATTTAGATGATAAAATGCTAACTAAATGTATATAGATGGTGCCAAATATTTGAATCTCATAGCACCTTTTAGGAGTTAATCATTCCATCTCTAGACACTACTTTTATACTGAAGCCTCTCTGAGGCAAACAGCTCAGAAAGCACACGTGGATATGGGGTGAGAAAGCAATGCACCAAAGCCCCTCACTCAGTAAGATCCACATGGGTGTAAGGCAAGCACATACATCACTTAGCTAGCCACTAGGAGGTGGTCGTGTAGGCACAGGAATTCCAGGTCTAGCTCCAACCAAAGCGTTTAGTTGAGTGGCTGCAGTTTGGCTTCTTGAAAATAAATCTCTCCTATATGCCAACAAATCTACAAATTTTAGTCTCAGAATCTCTTTGCAATTTAAAAATTTTTTGAGGGTCTCTAGAAAGCCTTTGTCTATATGGGTTATATCTACCATTAATACTGTGTAGGAAATTAATACCAAGAAATCTTTTAAATATGCATTTATTAATTTTAAAATAATAATGAGAAAACTATTTTATGTGAAGACAAATAACATTTATATGAAAAATAATTGCTTTGTAAACACAAAAAAAGTTAGCAAGGAGACTGGCATTGTTTTACATGTTTTGCAAATCTCAATGTCTGACTTGAGAAAAAACAACTGGTTTTCCTGTAGGTTTCTGCATTCAGTCTATTGAAATACATTGTTTTGATTGAAGCATGTGAAAAAAAAAATCTGGTCTCATCTAAATATATAGTTGTAAGGCAGGATTATTTTCATTTAATTGTGGATATTCTACATGAACAGCTAAATGAACTGATCTAAAACAAAGTAAATAACATTACTAGATTCAAAAAGCAACTAGTTGATCAAAACGTAGAAAGACTTATGATTTAAAAAAAATAAATGTACAAATATATATATATATATATATATATAATGTGTAGATATGGCTGTATAAGCATAGGGAAAGTTCATGAAAAGTAAATACCATATTATTTAACTTCTATAATATGTATCATATATTATTATATAGTATATGTAAAAAGGATTTACGTTATTGCTATAATATCTATTTAACCTCTACAATAAGCTCTGGAGGTGTGTGGTCCCCCCAAAATGACACATGAAATGTGGGTGTGTTTCACTTTCTCATGGTGTGTGCATGTGTGTGCGTTCCTTTGTGTTTCAAATTTTAAAAGAGTTGGGGTTGGAGAGGAAGCCAGGCACATTTCAGACTTCCTTACAACATACAATGCCATAAGACATTGGAAAATTTACAGAGTCCTCAGTAAAAATAGTTTTACCAGAAATTTCCTATCAAATCATTTATTAATACATGAAAACAACATAAAATTCTCACATAAGCAAAGGATGAAGAAACATTGCAAACATGTCCTCTTGAAAAGTAAGATATATTCCAGCCAAGTAAGAGAGAAAATTCCAAGTTAGGAGGTGAAGAATAAGGAGACTGCCACGTAAAAGGTTTATTTATTAAATACACTGTGTCTGCCCTAGGATAGTGTACGTTTCAAGTAATAATATAGCAGCCCAACTACTTGAGTTAAGCATATAAAATAGATACAAGGGCAGGCAGAACTTATGATGTAGAATCTACAGTATTTATTTCCTTTGCTTTGGCAACTCTCCTTTACCAGTGGTAAAACTGTAATAAAGTGTGTCCAGAAATCAAATAAAAACCCTTCAATAAATTAAAGTTCATAGAGGAAAATGTAGAAACAAAACTGAAAATTGGTAGTTTCTGATCTGTGTTTCTCCTCCTGCTTCTGCTTTGGCTTCATCAATGGTACTCCGCTCCTCCCTCTCTTCCTTCCCCTCCCTTACAGATGCTTGGCTCCCATGCCCAGAGAATTTGTTCACCAGTTATAGAGAGGAACCCAGACATTGTATTTCTTAAAGTTTCTCATTCAGGGTTGAGAGAACCACTGCTCTACATGGAGGTAGAATGGAGGAATAGATCAAGTTAATAACAGCATTACTGGCTATTCATCTAAAAAATATAGATCCCAACTTTTAATTCCAAGGGGAAACAAAAATTTGGATTCCACATTTGGTTACTAAACCTATGACCTCCACCCAATTAGAAGAGAAGCATATACAACCTTAAGAAAACTTTATTTTCTGACTCGATAAAAATGAACAGATGGAATGTCCATTACAGACATATATATATTCATTTACTCAAAATATTTATTGAATACTTTGAGGTACCAAGAACTGTGCTAGATACTGGAGATATAATGGTAAATAAAATAGATACATGTCCTTCCCTCCTACTACTCAGATTCTTTGTCATAATTTGTCATAGATAAGACAAGTGACTAAAGACAACAAATATACTTAATAAAATATTCTCTTGAGATACAGAGTAGATTAACGACTTTATTTTAGAGAAAAAAACCAACAGAATGTCTGCTGGATTCAAAGTCAATCTGTTTTCTAATAATAAGCTGCAAAGTTTAAATAACTGGTCTGAAATTTTTTCCATGTGTCTGAAAAACATTAAATATTTTGAAATAAATTTAGCCAAACATTAACATGGTAAAAAAAATTAACTAAAGTAAACTGGGGGGGTTATTGCCAATTTTGACCATCTATAGTAAAAAACCAAGACGGAAGCAATAAGTTGGTTTATTTTCCTAGAATTCTGTTCTCTGGAAGATTATATTTAATATCGTTCCATTTAAAATATTATTTAATATTTCCACATACACTTTATAGCAATTGATTTAAAAACAGCAAACTTAAATGTATTGTCATTATAATTACTCATCCTGTTTCTCCCCAATTATTTTCTAGTATTCTCATTTTCCAGATATGCAATATTATTACATTTCTTCATCACTATTCATCCAAGTTTTTCTTGTTTAATTATCTTAATCTTTTCTCATAAGTCATTTGGTCAACTCCTTATCATTCTTGTCCTTTTTTCTAGATTTCTAGAGTTAATGAGATGAGAACTTAATAGTACTTAGCATGCTGCATTTCTCCAAGAATTAGTGAAGAATTATTACCACCCTGTCTTATGTCATATTATTTCTATACATAAAACTATCATATTTTATTTAGGCTTCATGATGCTATGCAAAGGATTATTTAATCTACTCTTAGGTCCTTCTTGACAACTTTCTCATCCAGGATAATATCTATGCAATTGGTTTATTTCAAGTCAACACACAGTATCTACTCTATGTTCCCCTCTGTGGTGTGTGTATGAAGGACTCTCGTGTGCCCAGGAAAGAAACTGGGGAATAAGGGCACGAACACTATGGAACCCTTCCTGAAGAAGAATTGCCAAAGAATTAAAAAAAAAAAATTTCTGACATATATTAACAAGCTTGGGATGGGTTGACTATTATTTATTTTTTAAAATAAAGTGTATTGTAGTATACTTTGAAGACATTTTTATCTCTATTATGTAAATTAGAATGGGTTATCATCACGGTCTAATAACATTAATTCAAATATTAAGTGTCTATTATGAATCTGGCACTGTTTGGAATAAAGACAACAGAAGTAGTTTCTACCTACAAGGAAAAGTAGGAAAGAGAAGGCAGTGTGGTAGCAAAATGCGGGCTCAGAGCTCAGACTCTCTCAGGCAAATGTGGCTGTTATGTTTTTTAGCTGTGCGACTGGAAAAGTTATTGAATCTTGGTAACCCTAAGTTTCCTCCACAGAGGCTTAGAGGCTTATATAAATAGAAGTTTAATGCCTGCCATTTACTAAAGCTTACTTATGACTAGCACTTACTATAATTAACACTTTACATAAATTATCTCATTTAGTCATGACTTTCCTTGTTGAAGAAAGGGGGGCTCAGAGAGATTAAGTCACACAGTAAAAAAAAGAGACTTGTGATTGGAAAATAATTTTAGTTCTAATCCCATGCTGTTTCTTTCTGTTTCTAATCAAGTTTGTTTTAATCAATGATAGACACAGTTTTAAGTATTGATATTACATTGTTCTACAGGGCTTATTATGAAAATCATTAGTCTACTTTCCACCGTTTCCAGCTGCCCATAGTTAACTGCTTATAAGTCTTTAAGCTGTTTCTTTTGGTATTTACCTCCACAACACTAAATACTCCTGTTTACAGTGTACCACTTGATTGCAGAAGGCAGGAGGGGCAGGCGAGGGGATAGATTGACGGCTGGCTTTCCACAATGAAAGATGAGAATCAACCACTCTTTTACTATTTCTGTATGTCCACCACTTCCATACTGCCCTCCTCTTCCATCCTTTTCAAATAGTAATATACTGTATTCAGGGTTGACATTATTATGTCTATTTAATATTTGTAGCTAAGTAGGAATTTGATTTCTTGCACAACTTTTCTTCAGATTTAATAACTTGTAGTGCCCCATGTGCTTAACGTTAACGTGTTTATAAACTCTTCTCCTATTCTCTAAATCTTTCAATGTATTTAAATACATCAGGCATTTTTTTTTTAATATTTCCTTTATTGGAGACATTTCTCCCAAAGCTCTCCAACCTGTTTCACTCTGAGATGCTCGCCCTCTATGCTGGACACAGTCCTCATCCTATGCATTCTTTTCAAAATCAACTTGAATATTCTCTTCCTTGAGTTGAATTCCTTATTCCCTGAATCCCATTAATTCCTCTTTCTTCATGTATTCCCTTATTTTAGTGAAGAAACTCCTCTTGCAACTTCCCAAGGAAGAGTTTTTAGGAGTTAAGTTTTTGAGGCTTTGCTTGTCGAAAGATATTTTAGACTTCCTTCATACGTAACTGATGGTTCTGCTGAGTATACAACTTTAGGTTGAACTTTGTTTATCCTCAAAATTTGGAAGTCTTCACTCTACTGTCTTCCTACTTTCAGTGCTGCTACGAGGAACTCCAAGGATGCTCTGATTTCTGGTCTTTTATATGTTACAATCACCACCCCACCACTCTTGATACTTCTAGGATCTCCTGTTTCTCTCCAGAGCTCTGTTTCATGATGCTATGCCTTAGTCTGGGTCTATTATTATCTATTGTTTTGGGAACTCTATCAGCCCTTTCAATCTGGAAACTCATTTCTTCAACTTCAGGGATTTTTCTGGAATTAATTCGCTAATATTTTCCTTCCTTCCACTTTCTTTGTTCTCTCTTTCTGGAAGTTTTATTATTCAGATACTGAATCTTCACTATTGAATTTCTAAACTTTTTTTTTCAATTTTCCATATGTATATATTAATTTCCAAGAGTTTTTCTCTGAATATTCCTTTAAAAATGGATCTTGTTCTTGTTTCACAGATACAATCGTTTTTCTGAGAAGATTAATGATTAATTTTTTGAAGCTTTCATTTTCATGATAAGTCTCTGTTTTGTTTGCTTTAATCTCTTCCATGTTAGACACTTCATCGAATATGTGTTCATTGCTACCTATCCACTTATATCTAAAACACTGACTGAAAATTCTGTGGGGCACTCGACCATGGCCTTTTCATACAGGAATCTGGCTAGCCTTTTTCATTTAAGAAACCCTGTTCTCAGTATCTTTTTTTTTAATTTGTTTTTTATTGAAGAATAGTTGAATTACAATGTTGTGTTAATTACTGCTGTACAACAAAGTGACTCAGTTGTACATATACATTCTTTTTCATATTGTTTTCCATTATGGTGTATCACAGGATATTGAATATAGTTCTCTGTGCTATACAGTAGGACCTTGTTGTTTACAATTCTATATGTAATAGTTTGCATTTGCTAATCCCAGACTCCCACTCCACTTGGCAACCACAAGTCTATTCTCTATGTCCCTGATTTTGTTTCTGTTTCATAGATAGGTTCATTTGTGTCATATTTTAGATTCCACATATAAGTGATATCATATGGTATTTGTCTTTCTCTTTCTGACTTACTTCACTTAGTATTATAATTATATAGTTGCATTCATGCTGCTGCAAGTAGCATTATTTCATTCTTTTTTATGGCTGAGTGGCAGTATCTTTAAATATTTTCTCTTAGGCTTGTTGGAAGTCCCAGAAAATAGTCTTCTAATTACTCGAGTTTTGGAAGCACAGTGGGAAAAGAGGACAGGGGTGGGGAGGTCTTAATATTCAGGTGTAACCTTTCATTTAATACCCCTGTTTCAGTTTGGTTCTCTTTTCTTATATGTATCCAGTTCAGCAACACCTGGCTTATTATCTACTGAGAAAAATATGCTTTATTACCTCCAGTTTTCTGTTGGGGTGGAGTAGGGGCAGTGTTGGATGAAAGGAGGAAACTGCTTCTTTAAGGATCTTTCAGCCAACCTTCTTGATTTAGCCCCACCTTCATCCTCACTTGCTGAGGTATCTGGGGCTACCAGTTCTTTAGCATATTCGGGCTTTGCTGTGCAAATCAAGGTACATTAAGTGTTTCTCTATGATGGCTTAAGAGTCAGCTCTCTCAGATCTGCAAAATCTTTTTATTACTTCTAGTGGGATCTTCCCAGACCGGGGCACGAACCCGTGTCCCCTGCATCTGCAGGTGGACTCTCAACCACTGCGCCACCAGGGAAGCCCCATGGCCTATCTTTAACCAGAAATCTTTAAATTCCATGCTTTTCCCACTATTCCAGGGTAGGGAAACTTTGAATAGTGTACTTTACTTTTTCACATTTTCTTGCTTTTGGCTTTCCCTCTATTCAGCAAGAGACACTCACTGCTTTCAGGAAGATTAGGATTACCGTGGCTGGAGTGCAAAGGAAAACTATTGCAAAATAGGGTCTTGGAGCCCATTTCAGAAAAAACAGCTGAAAAGTCAAGCTTTCAATGACAAGAACCATATACTTAAGAGAGAAAAAAAGTTCTCTAGACTAAAAAATTTCCTCATAAATATTAAGAAACAAAGCTAAGAGGACTGAGAATATGGTTTTACTGTAAACCCATAGGATATAAAATTTCTGCTGTATAAGATGGTAAGAAAAATTCCATCCCAGGGTAGGGTAACTAGCCTGGAGGAGCAAAGAGGAGGGCTCAGCCCTGAGCCTCTTCCAGCACTGGGTGGGAAGAGAGGCTGGTAAAAGAGTATCTCAAGAGGAATTTAGCAATCTGTGAGCAGCATACATATGGCTCCCTTGCCATATGGAAATATGAGCAAAGACCTCCTTATGGATTACATCCAGCCAGTATGGGACAGGGGCAATAAAGTTGTATAATTAGGCAGTTATAATCCTCAAATGGAGTCAAAATGAGCAGATTAGAGAGACTGCTTCTGTGTAATGACAAACTGGAAATATATTGGCTACCTCCTTGTGCAATGATAAAAACAAAATAGAATCAACATGCATTTTTAACCATCAATAAGATACCAATAGACTCCGCACAGGGTAAAGATGCATATAATGAGGGTAGGCGTTGATAACCTGAAGAAATAACCTGAAGAAATAAACATTGGTTTTTTCCTATAACTGGTAAGATCTTCACTTATTTACAATCTAATTCCCCATATAAAGATCTGTGTTTCATTTAGCTAATCCTGTGGCAGATTTCAGAGATCACAAAGGGACACCAGAGAGGTCACCAAGAGGATGAAAACTCTAACAGCCCCTGTGGAAGCTGTGGGACTCGTGTCTCAATAACCAAGGTTCACAGAGAAGTGAGCAGTGTAGCACTTGCTTTCCTGGATTTCTCTGTGGTACAGGGGTTGTTAACAGTCCAGACAACATGTGGAGTTGAGTGCCCCCAACCTTTATTCTACAAATAAGTAATTACAGGGAACGTCAATAATTACAACCAAAATAGCAAATCAAATCTAGTCAGTGCCTGCGCAAAGTAAAATGCCTATTCCTATTACAATCATAATATTCAAGAAGGTATTTGAAAAGTAAAATGGCAGATAAATCACATGGTACAAAAAGAATCATAAAAATAAAATACCTTGGGCTGTATTAATCTACTGTCAAGGTTACATTATACCTCTAGTGGCTCTAAAATAATGATAGAGGAATCTATCCCAGAAATTTAAAAAAGTCTAATTGGAATCGATTATAAATAAAAGACTGAGATAATTATCAGACTCCAAATAATGCACAAATGAGACAGAGGTTCATCAAATATTATTCTTAAATTTAGGTAAACGTAGTCAAACCACGAAGTGTTTTTTTTTTTTAGTTTTTCTGGCTTTGAAATATCCTAATCAGTACCAGGCATCAAGGGAATATGAATAAAAGAATCTTACTTTCCCACTTAGATCAGGGTGTGTAAAACGTCCCTTTTTCAATAGATCATCAGTGTTTATGCATCTTTTAAAACTGTCTGATCATAATGAGCTAAGTATGACCTTCTACAATTATGGTCAATTCTTAGACTTTTTGTGATGCAAAATATGCCAGCTTGTGTGAATTTCTTTAGCAAGCCATTTCTCCTGTGTAATAAACTATAAATGAAGATATTAAACAAGAACTTATCGAAAACTAATTTTTATGGCACTGAATGTGATGCTTTGCTGTTTATCATTATGCTTTATTGATGGTCTTTTAGCCATTTCAATCTATGTTGCCAGGATCCATCAAGACAATTCCAAATAATAATGAAACATTAGAGTCTATGCTTCTCTAAAAATTAATATACTAGACATTAAGAATTCTGCATGTATTAGCCATACCTAGTTCACTAATTTTGTAAAGAGAAAAGTAAAGTACATTGGACAGGATTTAAATATGTCATGGTAAGAATCCTGCTTGGGAAACCATGTAGGTTTTTCCATTTATTTCCAGATGTTCACAGTTTTATTTTTGACCCAGAAAATTAAAGTCACTCACTTGCCATAGTCTGAAGCTTATCCAGCCTGAGGCCAAACTCACTGACCTATTCAAGGCAACTAGAGTAGTCAGATCAAAGCACTGAGATTTTTGTTGTTGTTGTTGCTTTCTAAAATAAATTAAAAAAATTTTTTTAAACATCTTTATTGGAGTATAATTGCTTTACAATGGTGTGTTAGTTGCTGCTTTATAACAAAGTGAATCAGCTATACATATACCTATATCCCCATATCTCCTCCCTCTTGTGTCTCCCTCCCACCCTCCCTATCCCACCCCTCTAGGTGGTCACAAAGCACCGAGCTGATCTCCCTGAAAGCACTGAGCTTTTTTGAATGACTGTTCTACATAGACTTATATGAAAACGTGTGTGTGTGTGTGTGTGTGTGTGTGTATAGGTATATATATACTTACACACACACACACACACACACACACACACACACACGGCATTTGTCTCTCACATGCGGAGAATTGAGGTTCTCTGCATTTATACTTGGTTATAAACGTATAACCAAGTATACATTGGTTAATATACCTGCATGGACTGTGTTAGTTCTGGACTGTGAAAGGCAAATGCTGCAAAGTATATAGCTTTCTTATGTAGTGGGTAGAGATGAAGAGAAGCAAAGCTAGATAAGGGGATCCAGGTGGACCGTAGGCCCAGAAACAGACTAAATCTACATCCACCTCTGCAAGTCAGAAGTGACAGTAAATCTACAAAGCTGAGATGGCAAAACGGTGTGGTATACAGTCAAAGAAACAGAATTACAGGATGCTAATCCACTGGAACTGATCAGGAGACTCAAATTTTGGTAAACAAAAAAGAGAAAGCTGGGTCCTATTTGAGTAGCTCCAACAGGCAGATATAAAGCCTCTATTTCCTCCCATGGTCCTCAATTTCCCGAATGAATTAAATAATTGCATGAGCCCACATTTTCTCATCCTGCTTAAGTTCCACTAGCACCTAAGTAACCAGGAAAGAAAGCTAAGGAAAATACACCACTCTATTCTTAAAGAGACTATAGATCTGAGTAAATCTACACCAATCAAGGAAGAATAAACAGAAAAAAACTAGAGCTATTTACATAAATGTAAAAGAAAAGAAAAAAATATGTATAGCATGTAAAACAAATTTAAAGAACATATCTATTAAATTTGATATCAGAATAATAACAAAATTGTAAGCAGCAACAACCTTGCATTCTTAAATGATGGCAGGAGCTGGTATACTCAACAGCAAGGCCAGGGGGATGTCCCACATGATTTACGATGTATATGCCGTAAATCAACAGCTGATATTTAGTGCTGTCTCCCCTCCAACTCCTGCCAGAATGAATGGGGGCTGGGAACAAGAGTGGAGGTGAGGGCTTCCCTGGTGGCGCACTGGTTGAGAGTCTGCCTGCCGATACAGGGGACACGGGTTCGTGCCCCGGTCCGGGAAGACCCCACATGCCGCGGAGCGGCTGGGCCCGTGAGCCATGGCTGCTGAGCCTGCACGTCCGGAGCCTGTGCTCCACAACGGGAGAGGCCACAGCAGTGAGAGGCCCGCGTACTGCCAAAAAAAAAGAGAAAAGAGTGGAGGTGAGAATGACTACTCTCACAATCATATCTATTAACCTTCTTGAAAAACTTTGGGCTTGATACATTTGGAGGTCCTAGGGTCCACAGAAGCAATGATTCTACCTGGGAACCAAGTTATGGAAAACAAAGTGGAAACAGAATGCCCCCCAAATCATTTTGGGTCCCTCATGCCACCAAGCCAACAGTCTGAGAAGCAGGTCTCCACACTGGTCATGATGATTGGGTTACTACCATACAGTGGAGGACTACGTGTAAAACCCAGGGAATTCACTGGGTTATCTCTGAGTTTCTCCTTGTCCAATAGTAGTGGTTAGTGAGAAACCACCGTGATCTAACATAAATAAGACCACTGAAAACTCAGATCCTACAGGAATAAAGAACTGGGTCACCAACTAGATAAAGAACATCATCCAGCTGAGTTTGCAGCAGAGGTAAGAGGAACATGAAATGGATGGTAGAAAAAGACAGCTATGATTAGTAAGGAAGAACTCTGTGTAACCAGCTACCAAATCAGGGAGTTTAGCAGCTATGTTTTACATCACTAAATTGTATCCCTAGCCCTCTTTCCCTTTTTCTTCTTGCTATCTTATATGAAGAGCATCAGTGGCATCTAATGTTTAGGTAAGAGAATGACCATTGCCATCATCCCTAATTAAGGTAGTTGAGGGAATTTCTTGCAACACCTTTGTTAGGTTTCAACCAGAGGAAGGAGAAAGAGTGGATACTTGAGAGGCAGAAGGGTTTAGCTGTGCTAGACATCTTCTAATGCACTCATATCTGCTCTCCATCTTTCTCCAACCTCTGTGCTGACCTGACATGTATGGACTAGATCATAGGGCTCTCTTTTACTCTGGACTCCAGTTGGGTTTGGCTAATGGAGAGCCACAGCAGAGGTTAGGAAAGAACCTAAGAGAGTAAGCTTAGGGTACCTGTTTTCCTTGCTCCCTCCCAGGTCTCACAATCAAAGGTTATTGCTACTCTTTCCATTAACTGCTCACCTCCTTCCCTTGGATCTAGTGGTGGTAACTGATCTGCTATTGTTAGCCCAGGACACCAAACCCACGGCATTGTAGATTATCCTCTATTAAATTCTCCTTGAATTATCTCACTTTGAATGTGCCAGCTGTTTTCAGCTAGGAGCCTGCCTAATACGTGTAGCATAGCACAATCAAAGACACTTTTTAACTAGAAAACTTTATCGAGGGAGGGAAATTAAGTATTACTCTGTATCTGGAATAGACTTGGGGGAAATCAATGAACTTAAGAAAGTTCCAATAAAATTTAGATTTACTAGAATTGTCTTTGAGATTTTTTTCATTTAATTTTCTATTTTTAAGTATTAGACAGAAAATAACCTTAGTAAGGAATCCAGATAGATATAATGTTGAGCATCCCTTTGAGGGAAAGCAGGCACACTCTAAACAAAGCACCAAGGCCTAAACTTAACATGAGTCCCAAATGGAACATGAATCAATAGAATCACTGTTATGGGTTAAATTGTGTCTCTTAAAAAGAAATGTTGAAATTGTAACCCCCAGTGCCACAGGATGTGACCTTATTTGGAAATAGGATCTTTACACAAGTTAAAATAAGTAATTAGAATAGACCCTAATCCAATATGACTGCTATCCTTTTAAGATTTGGGGAAATTTGTATACAGAGACAGACACACACAGGGGAGAACGATGTGATGAGATCCAGAGGGAAAGGCCAGAGGAAGATAGAGGACAGAAGTGATGCAGGTATAAGACAAGGAATTCTTGGGGCCACTAGAAGCTTGGAGAGACAAGGAAGGATTCTGCTACAGGTTTCAGAGAAAGTATGGCCCTGCCAGTACCTTGATCTTAGACCCCAAAACAGTGAGACAATAAACTGTTGTTTTAAGCCACTCAGTTTGTGATATCAATACTTTGTTACGGCAGCGTTAGGAAACTGATACAATCAATTTTCATTTGCTATAGTGGGAGCTCTATATTTTAAAAGTCCTGAATTTTAATTAGTAAGTCACCAAAAACTATATCTGGATTACTCAGTCCACATATCAAACAAACATTTCTAACTAGGTTTAAACACACTTGAATTGTTACTTTTAGCCCACCTCTCAAATCTCTCACTAACAGATGTGGCCCTGATGTTCTGGGAAGTTATAAATATCTCCTCACGTCCACAAGCATAGATAGATGCAGAAGTAGGATTTGAACCAGATACTGTGGCTCATAATATGGCACCTTTTCCATTGCAGTTTGGAATCTGCCCTGGCTCTGCTTAATGGATCTGTGACTTGAACAAGTGATTTAAACTCTCTGAACCTCAGAATCCTGTTTGATAGTATTTCGTAACTCACAGGATTCACGTATGACTTACTAGTCATTATGCATAAAGGGCTTAAAACCAGAGCCAGCACAAGGTAATTGTTCACCAAAGGCAACTGCTATTAAGATGAGCCAAGCAGACTCTGGGTTGACTTCAAGACTCTTCAGCTGATTATGAGTTAAATTCAGAGAAACAGAGAAACCAAGAAACATGTGAGGCCTTCCCTTTCCAGGAAGCTATAGAGTAGAAGGCATAGGGAACAGAAACAAACATCTTTCCTATTTATTTCAAAATATATCTGGAAAGCAATAGTGTCTACAATTTCATTTTCACTGTTTCATTCAGTTTACAACTAGTAATGTTCATTAGAATGAATTTTAAAATACATTAATCCTAATGTAACAGGATGTAAAAATGGAAATATCTACCTCGATTGCAGCTGAGATCCTGAGACAACATAATGGAAAGGGGTCCCATTCTCCCGAGAAAGGTGCCAGATCACTTAGCATGACTTTTAAAGAAGTAGCTAACAGCTGTTTGTTGTTCGTTTGCCTAATATCTATGATGAGGGTATAAAACGTTGATTTGGTTTTTTTTTAAAATAACAAAACTATTAACATATTCTATTAACATATTAACATATTCTATAAGGTTAACATATTCTATTAAGACACTAGTTCTCCAGTATAAATAGGTTACAGCAAAATTCTAGGTAACCAATTGCCCCTTTTAGTTGAAATCTCATTTATTCATTCAACAAATATCTATTGAGGGCCCATTACGTCCCACGGACTATTCTAGTGCTGGGGATACAGCAGTAATCAAAACAGAAAAAGAAAATCTTCATCGTCCAAAGCTTACAGCTCATGAAGCGGAAAGGTAAATAACTAGATAGATGAAATATTTATGATAATAGATGTGATAATGCTGAGGAGAAAAATGAAGCAGAGAAAACAAATAGATATTGTGTGTGTGTTGGAGGTGTGTGCCATTTTTGGGAAGAAATGCCACCAGGGAAGAAAAGCCACATTGCACTGGAGAGACTGAAAGGAAGTAAGGAGTCCAGCTATGCAGGCTTCTGGGAGAAGGATATCCAGAATATGGGAAACAGTGATTGCAGCTTCCCTAAGCAAGAGTGTTTGCTAAGGATCAGGGAGGAGGCCACTGTGACTGGGGCAGAGAGAGCAAGGTGGAGGATAATAGGAGATGAGGTCCCACAGGTAACTGTGGGTGGGACAGGGGAGTTATTTGAGGTTATAGTTTCTCCTTGTAATAATCTATTGGGTTGGCCAAAAAGTTCGTTTGGGTTTTTCCATAACATCTTATGAAAAACCCAAATGAACTTTTTGGCTAATCCAAGATATTCTCCAATGGCAACCACAATGTCCCTTACTTCACTGTCCACAGTAAATTTCAGGGGGTAGAGGATCATGTGTGTTTTTTTTTTTAATTGACTTATAGTTGATTTACAATGTTATATTAGTTTTAGATATACAACACAGTGATTCAATATTTTTATAGGTTATACTCAATTTAAAGTTATTACAAAATATTGGCTGTGTTCCTGTGCTGTACATTACATCCTTGTGTCTTTTTATTTTATACCAGTAGTTTGTACCTCTTAATCCCCTTCCCCTAACTTGCCCCTCCCCCAACCCCTCTCTCCACTGGTAACCACTAGTTTGCTTTCTATATCTGAATCTGTGTCTGTTATATTCACTCATTTCATTTTTTAGATTCCACATACAAGTGAAAATATACATTATTTGTCATTCTCTGACTTATGTCACTAAGGATAATACCCTTCAGTTCCATCCATGTTGTCACAAATGGCAAAATTTCATTCTTTTCTTTATGGCTGAGTACTATTCCTGTGCGTGCGCGCGCGCGCGCGCGTGTGTGTGTGTGTGTGTGTGTGTGTTTCTTCTTTATCCATTCATCGGCTGATGGGCACTTACATTGCTTCCATATTTTGGTTATT
Organism: Delphinus delphis; assembly: GCF_949987515.2. Classification (NCBI taxonomy): domain Eukaryota; kingdom Metazoa; phylum Chordata; class Mammalia; order Artiodactyla; family Delphinidae; genus Delphinus; species Delphinus delphis. Next base: position 80,040,134 of record NC_082685.1, read on the forward strand.
GTAAATAATGCTGTGGTGAACATTGGATTGTGTGTATCTTTTTGAATTAATGTTTTCATTTTCTTCAGACATAAACCCAGAATTGGAATTGCTGGATCATATGGTAGTTTTATTTTTAGTTTTTTAAGGAACCTCCATACTGTTCTCCATAGTGGCTGCACCAATTTACATTCCCACCAACAGTGCAAGAGTGTTCCCTTTTCTCCACACCCTCTCCAGCATTTATTGTTTATCTCTTTGATGACAGCCATTCTGACAGGTGTGAGGTGATGTATCATTGTGGTTTTGATTTGCATTTCCCTGATGATTAGTGCTATTCAGCATCATTTCATGTGCCTGGTTTTTGATCTGTATATCTTCTTTGGAAAAATGTCAATTTTTCAGTTGAGTTGGTTTTTGTGATATTGAGTTGTATGCACACTTTATATATTTTGGATATTAAGTCCTTGTCAGACATATCATTTGCAAATGTGTTCCTCATTCAGTAGGTTGTCTTTTCATTTTGTTAATGGTTTCCTTTGCTGTGCAAAAGCTTTTAAGTTTAATTAGGTCTCATTTGTTTATTTTTGTTTTTGTTATCCTTGCCTGAGGATACAGATCCAAAAAACATTGATAAGACTTATGTCAAACACTATACTGCCTACATTTACTTCTACGGGTTTTATGGTTTCTGGTCTTACATTAAGGTCTTGAATCCACTTTGAGTTTATTTTTGTATATGGTGTGAGAAAATGTTCTAATTTCATCCTTTTACATGTAGCTGGCCAGTTTTCCCAACACCACTTATTAAGGTGACTGTCTTTTCCTCCTCATATATTTTGCCATCTTTGTCATAGATTAAATGACTATATGTCTGTGGGTTTATTTCTGGGTTCTCTATCCTGTTTCATTAATCTACGTGTCCATTTTCATGCCAGTACCATGATGTTTTGATGACTGTAGCTTTGTAGTATAGTCTGAAGTGAGGTATCATGATACCTCCAGCTTTGATCTTTTTTCTCAGGATTAGTTTGGCAATTTGGGGTCTTTGTGGTTTCACACAAATTTTAGGTATATTTATTCTAGTTCTGTTAAAAAAACCCAAAAAATCCATGGGCATTTTAATAGGTTGCACTAAATCTGTAGATTGCTTTGGGTAGTATGGACATTTTAACAATAATTCTTCCAATCCAGGAACATAGGGTATCTTTCCATTTCTTTGAATCACCTTCAATTTCCTGCATCAGTGTATTACAGTTTTCAGAGTATAGGTCTTTCATCTCCTTGATTAAGATTATTCCTAGGTATTTTATTCTTTTTGATGCAATTTTAAACAGGATTATTTTCTTGCTTTCTCTTTCTGATAGTTCATGATTAGTGTATAGAAAAACAACAGATTTCTATATATTAATCTTGTAGCCTGCAACTTTACTGAATTCTTTTATTACTTCTAATAGTTTATTGGTAGAGACTTTAGGATTTTATATATATAGTCTCATGATACCTGCAAATAGTGAGCTTTACTTCTTTCCTTCCAATTTGGATGCCTTTTCTTTCTTTTTATTGTCTGATTGCTGTGGCTAGGACGTCCAATACTATGTAAAATAGAAGTGGCGAGAGTGGGCATCCTTGTCTTGTTCCTGATCTTAGAGGAAAAGTTTTCAGTTTTCACCATTCAGTTTGATGTTAGCTGTGAGTCTTTCATATGGCCTTTATTATGTTGCAATATGTACCCTCTATATCCACTTTGTTCAGAGTTTTTTTATCATGAATGGATTTTGAATTTTGTCAAATGCTTTTTTCTGCATATATTGAGATGATTGTGTGTTTTTACTTCCTTTTGTTAATTTAGTGTATCACATTGATTGATTTGCAGATATTGAACCATCCTTGCATCCCTGGAATAAATCCCACTTGATCCTGGTGTATGATCCTTTTTATATATTGTTAAGTTCAGTTTGCTAATATTTTATTGAGGATTTTTGCATCCATATTCATCAGAGATATTGGCCTTTTGTAGTGTCTTTACCTGGTTTTGTGATCAGGGTAATGGTGGCCTTATAGAATGAATTTGGGAGTGTTCCCTCCTCTTCAACTTTTAGGAATAGTTTGAGAAAAATAGGTATTAGCTCTTCTTTACATGTTTGGTAGTATTCCCCAGTGAAGCCTTCCAGTACTCAACTTTTATTTGTTGAGAGTTTTCTGATTACTGATTCAATACTACTAATTGGTCTATTCAGATTATTTGCTTCCTCCTGGTTCAGTCTTGGAAGCTTGGGTATTTCTAGGAATTTATCCATTTCTTCTAGGTTGTCCAGTTTGTTGGCATATAACTGTTCGTTGTATTCTTTTATTAGTGTATTTCTGTGATATCAGTTTTAATTTCTCCTTTCATTTCTTATTTTATTTATTAGGGTCCTCTCTCTTTTTTTCTTAATTAGTCTGGCTATAGTCTTATCAATTTTATCTTTTCAAAAAAACAGCTCTTGGTTTCACTGATATTTTCTACCATTTTTAGGTCTCTATTTTATTTATCTCTGTTCTGATCTGAATTATTTCCTTCCTTCTGCTGACTTTGGGCTTTGTTGTTCTTTTTATAATTCTGTCAGATGGTAGGTTAGGTTGTTTATTTGATTTTTATTGTTGTTTCTTGAGGTAGGCTTGTATCACTTAAAATTTCCCTCTTAGAACTGCTTTTCCTGTGTCTCATAAACTTCGGAGAGTTATGTTTTTATTTTCACTTATCTTAAGGTATGTTGCAATTTCCTCTTTGGTATCTTCATTGACCCATTGATTTTTTTCAGTACTATGTTGTTTAGTCTCCATGTTTTCGATTTTCCCATTTTTCTTCCTATAATTAACTTCTAGTTTCATACCATTATGGTTGGAAAAAATGCTTGACAGGATTTCAATTTTCTTAAATTTATTGAGACATGTTTTGCAGCCTAACCTGTGATCTATCCTGGAATGTATACTCTACTGCTTTTGGAAGGAATGTCCTGTAAATTAATATAAAGCCCAACTGGTTTAATGTGTCATTTAAGGGCACTGTTTCCTTATTGATTTTCCATCTGGATGATCTGTCCATTGATGTAAATGAGGGGTTAAAGACCTCCACTATTAATGTATTATTGTCAATTTCTCCCTATATGTCTATTAATATTTGTTTTATATATTTAGCACTCCCATATTAGGTACATATGTTTATAAATGTTGTATCCTCTTCTTGTATTGGTGCCTTTACCATTATATAATGCCCTTCTTTATCTTTTATTATAGGCTTTGTTTTAAAGTCTACTTGGTCTCATATGAGTACTGCTACCCCAGCTTTCTTTTCATTTCTGTTTGCATGAAATATCTTTTTCCAGATAAGATATTTGGAAAATATCTTTTTCCAGATAAGATATTCATTTTGTGTGTTTCTTTAGCCCCTAAGTGAGTCTCTTGTAGGTAGCATATAGATGGGTCTTGCTTTTGTTATCCAATCAGCCAGGCTATGTCTTGTTTGTTTTGTTTTGTTTTTGTTTTTGTTTCTTGCAGTATGCGGGCCTCAACCGTCGTGGCCTACTCCCGTTGCAGAGCACAGGCTCCGGATGCGCAGGCTCAGCAGTCATGGCTCACAGGCCCAGCCACTCCGTGGCACGTGGGATCCTCCCGGACCGGGGCACGAACCCGTGTCCCCCGCATCGGCAGGCAGACTCCCAACCGCTGCGCCACCAGGGAAGCCCTAGGCTATGTCTTTTAATTGGAGCATTTAATCTATTGACATTTAAAGTGATTATTGATAGTTATGTGCTTGCTGTCATTTTGTTATTTATTTTCTGGTTGCTTGTATAGTTCTTCTTTTAGTCACTTCTCTTGTGATTTGATAACTTTCCTTAGTGTTATGTTTGTGTTCCTTTCTCTCTAGTTTTTGTGTATCTATTGTAGGTTTTGAATTGTGATTATGATGGAGTTTATATATGTTGACCTATAACTGTACCTACTTGTTTTAAACTGATAGTCATTTAAGTTTGTTCTGTGATTTTTCTTTTCTGGGTTTCTGTAAAAAAGTTACCAGTATTCAAGAATTATTTGTGATCTTGGGGGAAAACTCCTTTTATGAAGAGTCATTTGAAGGTCATTATCTTTTATTTTTATTTGAATGTCCAAAAACTTTATGAAGTTATCCCTTTGGTAATTTCAATCTACTTGTCTTTTTTTATGGCAAGCATCTTAGCTGATCAAACTAATAGGAAATGAGGGAATTCAATGAAATATATACCTACAGTATGTATTTTACAAACTACAATATGCATGTGGTGTTTGTGACACCTTGATTACAAACATACAGACTTTTCAACACATCTACTGCAAAAACTTGGGAAGGAAAGAATGCAGTTAAGGATCAGACAATTTGAACAAGCAGCTTTGTTACTGACAAGACCTGGTAGCCAAAATTCTAATTAGTAAGAACACGTAAAAAATATCAAGAAACCAGTGTGGCTTCACAGGGAATCCCTGAGGGGGCAAAATTTTACAGGTATTTATTAAAGGAAGTAGGAGCACATAGACTAGGAGAAACACAGCAGAGTGGTGTGAATCTATAACTGTCTAGAAACCAAAGACAAAAAAGAAAAAGGCCTAAAACAACATGAGGGAACCTTTAATTTGAATTGACAAAAAGCAATAAGACAGTGTAACTCTAAGTATTGGAACTCATCTTATTATAGATGAGGCTATGCTAAGAATGCCATCTGCTTTCTTTGAATATATGCAGACCTCCAAGCGTAGAGGAACAATGAACAAAATAACAAGAGCTTGAAAATGTGATTAAAGAATCTGTCAACAATTATTTGGAAAATTACAGTGAATTAGAGATATAACAGATCTCTGGACAAAGAAAACATGGCCTCAATTAATAAGAGTGCTGCCTAGTTCACTTATAATCTGAATTTATCTTTGTGTTGCATTGTCCATTTTAAGCAATCCTTAACCACATCTCTCAGTTGTTCTCTGTCACATAAGCCTGCCCTGCAATGAATGGACATGTCCTCAAAAGTTCTTAATTACTTGTTGCAGAAAATGGAGAAAATGCTCTCTCCAAATACATATGTATTTTAAAATACAGGAACTTCATCTTCCATTTAAAAGAGTTTACTTTCCTCCAACATTCTTAATATCTGTTGCCAGCAACTTCTCACCCCAGGGGCAATTTCTCTTTCTATGTCTGCAGCCCAATAGTCTATTCTTCCATGTCCCCCACTTTTCTCACTTTTTACTTCCTCTCCCTGTCAAGAGGTACGGTGCTTCTTCTTTCTCTCCTTTTTATTGGGGAGGGTGAATTCCAGCTTTGAGTCTAAGCTCAACACAAATCCTCCAATGGGCAGTGCAGAGGGCTTGTTTCCTGTGTACCACCAATAAATACCCTTCCCAAGGGGCCATCCCTAGAGTGTGAGGGGCCCTTGGGAAAAAAATTTTTGGTACCCTTCTCTAACAATAGAAATTTTATTTTTAAGATGTAAAACAGAATTATGGGCTCAGCTAAGGTATAATGATTTTTTGATGAAGAGATAGAATAATGAGTAGAGATACATATTGGTTTATTTTCCTATCAATTCATGTGAAGTTTCTTAGTGTCCAGGTACCAGCTTTTCTTGTTTGGGTCCAGGAATCATCAATTCATGTTCTTTATTGCCATATGCATCATTCTTGGCTAATATCATATCACCCACAGTGATAAAAAAGGTAGCAATGCTATTATTACTCACTGTGTCATGACTCTTCAGAACCTGTTTATATTGAAAAAATGTAGGTCTTCTTGCCTCTGCAGTTCCCTACTTTCACTTATTCAATGCTGGATACATCATTACTCCTGACACTACATCATCCACCGTGCTGCCCATGAATACTGGCTTTTGAGGACTCTTACAATAATTTTTATTGTGCTTCACTCACAATATCCACAAATGCAAGTCTTACATAAAAGACATAGGGAAATGAAATGACAATTTGTTTTCTGGTCATGTTAAATTTACTGTACAGAATTGTAAGACATAAATAAAGAACAAAACATCCTCCAATCCTGTTTCTTCTCTGAACTCTTTAAGACATAATCACAGCATTCCTAGAATGTGATTTTTCTCAGTGTTGACCTCACCCTGTCTTTCATACACTGCCACAAGTGGCAAAGATAAAAGGAGCATCCACACTAGGGAAAGGAAGGCCTCTCCCTTGTCCAGCAACCTGGGAGAGCATGACACCACCATACTGATCAAAGGCAAGAGAGGACATCATATGGAAGGCTTCATTGGCACTACAGAGCAACAATCTCAAAATACCTGAGAGGATATAGGTACAGTTGCCCACCAGTGGCAACCCAATATGTGGTATAGAGCCTACGAAGGGGATGGGGCAACTTCACGGGTGCCAGCAGGAGGGGATAAGGGGTAAAGAATACCTGCCTCCAAACCTGCTGTACTCATGTGTAGGAGAATGGAGGTGACCCTTCAGCCATCACACGGACAAGCAAGAGCCAATCCATGGGTCCCTATACATAGCTCAAACCGAAGAGATACTGGTGGACTACAGGTATCCCAGGGCCCTAAACTTGTCCTATGTTCAACATGTGTGAAAGTTACTCAAAATGATGATGTGAGCTTCATTCTGACAGTCTAATCTTGCGTGAGCTCACAAAAAAATTCTGCACTGGCTAGGAGGAATGATCAGCTCACCAGGCTATGCTTCTGGAACTAGGGCCCACCTATATGAGCCCAGCCAGGGAGCCCTGGTATGATACCATAAGTGCAAGCTCCACAGTGCCTCAGGATAGCTGGTCAACCCATCATATGAGGTGGAGGGCTACAGATACTCCACATGGGAGAAAATGAGACTGGAGCTCACTCATGTCCCAATCCAGGCTCCGGGTATTCTGGCTAGATAGCACTAAAAGCTCCCAGGACAGTACCAGGTATCTGACGGGAATTTAGAACATTTCAAGGAAAGTACAGTCAAGGCACAGGGCACCTAAGGCATGGATCCTGAGGCGGGGCTTCACTTGCCCAAGTCTAAGGGTAGCACTGCTCCGAGACACAGCAACTCATACTTTTAAATATGCCATGTCCTGAATCATGTAATGTACACACACATATAACTTATATCTCCTAGTTTATGTTAAACTAAATTTAATTAATATGTCTGTATTTCTTGACACTCCACAAAATGGCAAGATGTCTCACAATCTGAATATGGAAAATAATTATCATTTAGTCTAATTTACTATTTACTTCATTTTTGATGAGACCAAAGCCAAGTGAGGTATCATTCACTTGCTATTGCACCTCCACCTCTGCACCCTAGCACTCACTTTCTACCACTAACTGGGTTCCCAAAGTATAAAGTGTCCTCCCTCAACTGCATCCAGTGCAGTGGCCTGATTTCCTTGGCACCATGTAAGATATCGCTCACCACCAGTGCTCAGTGAATACTTTCCAAATAAATGACCCAAATTCACATAACATGAATGACTCAGAGTTCACTTAGCTCGGTTCAACATTCCATGGGGGTGATGATACAGCAAGAGGTTATTACATTATGAATGTGACAAACTAGGTCTCAAAACCAAGAGAATCCTGAAATAAGAGACTTGGCATTGACCTCAGTGATGGGATAAACAAATAGGCAGCTGTGATCACTCCAATGTAATCCTATTAATCACAACGGCCCCAGAATAAAAGAGGAAGAAACCAAGATGACTGCAGCAGCAATAAATTAACTTCCTCCACCATTGTCACACAGGAGGAAACAATTCTTCATATTGAAGCCTGAAGCTTATTTTCCACATGAAAAATGAACTTAAGTTAATGAAACCTCAGAAAACAGGTCCATTTCTATAATGTTTGGGGATTTCTTTTAAAAATCTAGAATTCCCTGGCTAATGAATGGTGAAAGACTGCAGTACTACCCTAAATGAAGTCCATTTTAGAAGAGGTACTTTTGACCTTCCCTGCCATGGATTCCTTATACACTCTTTACTGAGTAAATAAACAATTTTACCTGTGTGTGTGTGTGCGCGTGCGCTCTTGGTGACTTTCCATCTCCTGATGGCATATGGTGATTATCTCCAGCAGCTCAACTGTCCTCAAACCCTATACCAGACATGAGGAGACAGTAAATCTGCCCCCCTCTCTCCCTTAGCGTGACCACCTAAATAGGGCATTTGGGCTACAATCTCTTTGCTTCAGGTTGAAGCCTTTTGGGAGTTCTACAGACTTCAAAGACAATTTCTGCTCTTCTCAAAAACTGGAAAAAAAAAAGTATTGTATATCATTCAAAAGGACTGGAGAGGGCAAGGGAGATATCAGTGTGGACTAGAGGTCCACACTGAGAGCTTTTGAGAACATGCAGATCTTCAGTTGAGCCTGGAAAAAAGGGAGATGTGACCAGGCATAGAGGAGGAGGAAGGGTGTTCCAAGAGGGGAGATTAGAATGCTCAAGGCATAGAGGCAGAAAACAGAAGGGCCCTGAGAGATCCACAGCCAGATGTTCCCAAGTGTGGGAAAGTGAGAAGGATGCCATCATCCAGAGCCTGGAAAACGTGGTTTGGATTTTGCTTTACAGACCAAGGTTATACAGTAGATATATATGGACAACTTTGCTTCACATATCCATGTTTCCAGCATAAGAAGTGTGTATGTGTACATTTGAGTGCTACTCTTGGTGTGCTGATGTGCTGTGATTGTTTGGGGAAGGTGGTGGGGAATGAATTCCAACTAATTCACCAGAGCACTAGGGCTCCTGGAAATCATGAGTCAATGACTTTCCTTTTCACCTGAGTGGGGAAACTCTACAGAGTAAGCCCTTCTTTGTTAGCAGCTCTCTAGTTCCACAGCTGTACAGTTGTGCCAGCTAAAGCCTATGAGTGCAGGCCAGCTATATATGATACAATGCAGGACCGGCCTCTCATCCTCTTTGCACCACTTACTACCTTTGTGACTTCAGGCAGGCCAGTTCGCCTCCCTGAGCTTCTTTCCTCTCTGAGCTTCCTTCCTTCTTTCCTTATAACAGTACCTATCTGTGGAGATGAAATGATGGAACACATGACAAACATGTGGCACAGTGCCTTGTACGATATGAGGGCTCAGGGAATATTAATAATGTTGCTATTCCCAGTTATGGTTCATGTGGTTCTTCCCACCCAGAAAGCTTCCCCTCCTCTTCACAGTAACTTCTCTCAATGTTCCCACTCCTTTCAGGACAGGTGAAGTCTAATTTCATCTAGGCCCCCAAGTTTGTCTCTTTTCTGGATGCCTGGGTCCACACATACTCACAAACAGCCTCATGGGCTTAAGTGCATCCCTGCTGTCCAGTCATCTCACAGGCATGTCGCTGTCCCCCAAGAGCATTTTGCTGTTATAGAAGAAATAGTATCCCAGGCACTGGTGCTTGTTACTCCCAAGTGTTAGGGACTAAGCTGTCAACCCTCACCATGTTTACTATAAGAAGAAAGGCTGAGGCATTCAGAGGATTGCCAGAGCAGTCGGAGTGGGTTAGGTAGGAGAATGGATAAGAGGCAGGATGCCCTGCTCAGGCCTTGTTCAAATGACTCCTGAGGTTGTCAGAGTAGTCACAGCCAGTGTAGGTATAAAAGTGACCAGGTTAGAAAGCCTCCAGTTGAGTCCTAGGTGTGCAGCTCTGAGGCTACTTTTAAGCAAGCCTCCCCAATATGCTTAGTCATGTCCTGATCTCTCCTATACAAATCAAGAGAAATTAAATTCCTCTCTTGGCTCTATGTGCTCATTTTTTCTATTCCCCTTGTTCTCAGGCTGAATGTCTACCATTGTAAAGGTCACAGAACCCTCCTAGCCTTCTTACAAGCAGAGAAGGCAACAAGAGACAATTATCAAATGAGTTGCCTGCCCCTCTCCTTGTAGGACCTCTCATACTCATGGAAGCAGACAGCAATTTTATGATGAATCAAACCAACCATTTCCTGGTGAGTAATTGTCCAGGAAAGCAAAAGATGAGGACATGTCCTCATCTCTAAAATCCAAGAATAATTCTTGAAGCAGCACAGATAAACTGACAGTTGTTCAAACCAAAGTTGCCTGCTAAATCTGGGCAGGACACTTTTTCTTGTTTCCAGAATAAAAAAACAAACAACAAAAAAAAATGGCTTCAGTCTCCTAGGCCTTCCCCAAGTTCCAAAGAGCAGACTCAAGCAGTTAATGATCAGGACAACAGAGTCACAGGACTCCTAGTTCCTCTTGAAGGGATATACATAACAATCTGATACCTACCTTTGAGTTGTTCTGCAGAAATTAAGACCCCCACCGGGGTGGGGGATGGTGACTACATACTGACTACAATCACGTAGACCCCAGACTGGTTGGAACCAAAAAGTCGAGAGTCCAGAAACATCACACACCTTACGACCCTCCCCCCTAACACAATCTTTAAAAACCCTTACCTGAAAGCCATGAGGGACTTAGGGTCTTTCAAGCACAAGCTGCCCATTCTCCTTGCTTGGCCCTTACAATAAACCTTTCTCAGATCCAAACTCCAATGTTTCGGTTTGTTTGGCCTCACTGTGCATCAGGCACATGAACTCAGGAAAGACCTAAGAGACTAAAGCCTTTTTTTTTTTTCCTACAAACAAGAAATGGGGGACATGGGGGGTGGGCTTTTGTACCCAGGAGGGCCCTGTAAGGTTTCAAACCCCCCTTTTCCTTGATTCTCCTCAATCTTGAGGGGAACAGGTGCCGGACAAAACAAAGGAAGAATGTTTGGACAGAGAGGTTAATCATAACTTGGCAGAGGAACTGTGTTTTAGGAGGACTCAGTTTCACTAAAACTTTCCAGAGAATAAAAAGATGGATGAAGCCCAAGTAGAAATTTACCAAATTCAATTAACTGAGGTGATGCCACCTGTAAGTTTGAATTACTAAATGGTGTTTTAAGTTTCAGAGTTAGCCATAAAAGTACATTTATAATCATTAGCTATATTTTCATAAAGTAATAGATATCATTAAACTGTCTCCTAAAGTATTTGTGCAAGTAGGTAAATAGCAGCACTCTTCTGATACCATTTCTCAGTGGACCGTTTCTTCATAAATGAGCCAAATTTCAACCTAACCCTGGTCAAATGATCATGAAATCAACACTAATGGAGATAAAGAAAATAATGATTTACCTATCCTTAACATTTAAAAAATGCTTTTAAAATCCAAATTTTACAATGACTCCTCTTGTAATTGTGGGTCACTTTCATCAGATCACGAGAAAACTTCCATTGTTGAAAAACTTTGCCTTTGCCTCTCTGACTACAGAGAAAATCCTTCATTTTCTTTCCCTAATATTGATTCTCCCTTCCTCTGGCAATGACCACTGGTTTCCTGACTTGGGGAAAGATTGACTTTCTATCTTGGCTCTTAGTGATCATTTCACAGCCACTTCCCATGGAAGGAAATGGAACCAATAAGACTGTCCCTTATCTCTTATCTGCTCTGTTCTCTGCCTTCTGCTTCATTCCTCTCAATCTCCACAGATCTGCATTCTCCATTCCTTCATTCACATGGCAGAATATGGTACCCCATAGCTCCTAAGTTTTGTTGTTACAGTCCTATTCTCATGCAAACACTTACCCAGTTCCTAAAGACCAAGAAAAAGATTCCAACAAGTACATATTTTTCTACCACTGGATCAAGCAGCTATTGCCATGAGTGGAGGGGCTTAGATTAATACAAATTTGGGTGGCCCAGTCCTCAAAAAAATAGGATCAAAGACCAAAAGAGAGGGTGGGCTCATCAGTTGGGTGACACCCCACCAAAAAGGTTGTCTACTATAATCTTCTTCACTTTTAGTCACACCTTTTTTTTTTTCTTCTCAATGTACCAACATTTCCCAAATCACCCAAAATGGCTGTTTCTCAAGTGATAGCTTACCATGATTCAAACAAGGCAGTCTGGAAGTCTGGTTACCAACACCAGTTACAAAGGGAATCTAACATTTCCATAGTAACATCAGCATCCGTGTCATCTTCCATAAGGGATGATGAAAGTTATCCAGGTGATTAGATATGTTTTTCACAAGGGCTTTATCATCAACCTTATATATTCAGATGCCTTCATGCAAGGTTCCCAGTAGCTAACCCACAGGAAAAAAATGTTAATTTGTTGTATTTATAATTTGCCCGATGCCAGCCATGGCCTGAGGAATAGTAAAAGCATTTTACTATTGACAAATGGTTGGTTTGTTTAAAAGGAAAGTTAACAAAGAAAAGGATTATTTGCATAAATTAGAAAAGTTTGAGGTGTTCTGGAACATCTAGATTATTGTCCACATTTTGCTGCTTGGAAGCATACATTTAATAAGCTTAAACATATGGAATAATCACTAGGTTCAGTGAATTTAATGAAAGCCTGACATATTACTAAACTGATTCAGAGCAAAGAGATTCCCACAATGAAGGAGAATTAGAACTTCACATCATGTTACCACAGAGATTCTATTAGTTGACAGGAATGCAGGCAGACATCAAATTATTTTTATATTATACATTGTGAAGGGAAAAAATACTTTATGACATAATTTAGCAAATACCTCCTCAGAATCCTAGTCACCCATTCTGCTGTTAATCCTGTGTTGTCTTGCAAAATCTCTTGGTTGCCTTAGGTTGTCATGTAACGATCTGTGTTTTGGCTTCTTCATCTCAGCTAAATTACAAGCTCCATGAGAGCCCAATGCCTAGCATGGGTGGACACTCAATGAATGTTGTTTGAGTGATTGATTATAAAACCAACAATAGTGATGGCTAACTGAAGATGAGATTAGCAAGGAATAATCCAGTTTCCAATTTCTAGAATCACCCCTACAATCATTCCATTTTATTCATGGTCCATGATGGAAAACAAGTTTCAATTGTGTTTTACTTTCTCAGCTGTATCCTTAGAACCTTTAACAGTGCCTGGCATAGACTAGGGGCTGGATAAGCATTTGTTAAACAAGCAAATGAATTCCACCAATGTAGTCCAGGACAACAGGAAGGGTCTGCATCATTTTAACTTTTCATACACAGAACTGTTCTTCTGCATATCTATTTCTAATCCAAAAAATTAATAGAAAAACCAGAAGACAAAACATATATACTAAAGGCTTGGAAAAGGGACTTCTTTTAAGGAAAGGGTTGCATGGCTGGAGTTGTTTCACCCTGTGAGTTCAGTATTGCTTGTCTAGGTATCTATTATTTTTTCTCCCCCACATGAAGTATGTAATTGCATACTGTTCCTTTGAGTGGTGATTTTAACTCAGATGATGAGGCTAAGAGCTGACTTCATTAATCTCCTTACTTATATGAAGAATTATTAACTGAAAGATTCTAGGCAACTGCTGGTCATTCTGTGTAAGAAGAAATGCCTTTAAGGGAAGCAAGAAAGATTTGGGCTAGACATGAAAAGGAACTTCAGACTGATTAGATATTGAGAATCTCCCAAATAAGCATAATAAAATGGTCCTATTTAGAGACCTTTAAAGCAGAGAAACCAAAACTTCTTTCAACTTTTACAAAATTCCCCAAGGAGACTGTCTTCAATGGTTTCATAAGGTTCCTGTCTGCTTGCTGAGTCCTTGCTGAGTTCTGATTCCCTCTCCCTCCTTAGTAAGTGCATTCCTGTCTCAGAATTTGAGGTCAAAACATCAAGTAATTCAGACATTGGCTAACTGATTAAGTTCTGCCTTCCAAGTTTCCAGGTATTAAAAATTATCCAGTAAGAGGCATTATTTTCTCTGAACTAAGGATCGAGAGGGATTGAGAGAGATGCCATTACCATGTACAGACATACACAGTGGGAAGTAATATGCCCTCGCTTCCAGGCACAAACCTGGTATTACTCATCTTTTCAGAAATTATTTTGATTCAGTCTGGAAAAAACCCAATTTAGGGCTTCCCTGGTGGTGCAGTGGTTGAGAGTCCGCCTGCCGATGCAGGGGACACGGGTTTGTGCCCCGGTCTGGGAAGATCCCACATGCCGTGGAGCGGCTGGGCCTGTGAGCCATGGCCTCTGAGCCTGCGCGTCCAGAGCCTGTGCTCCACAATAGGCCACAACAGTGAGAGGCCCGCGTACTGCAAATTTAAAAAAAAAAAAAAAAAAACAACAATTTAATGTAGATACTTCCTCTTTCTCCATCCACATACTCATTTGCATTTTCAGCTTTTAATTATGTTTGTAATATTAAAAATACTCTTTAAATTTACAGTCCTTTGAGATTAACTGCTTTATTCAGTTTGTACATTTACAGAGAAATGTTCCAGGCCCAAAGTCACTGTAAATAATTGGTGGAAAAAAATCAAATTAGATCAATGTGTTTTTGCCAAAGCCCATGTGGTCCAGAAGCTTTTTTAAAGTGTGTATGTCATTCTGGTCCATTTATTTCCTTTGTTCCTTTATATTTCTCATTCTACACCCTTCTCTGGGTAAAATCATCCATGCCCAGAAATTGACAAATATTATCAGAATTACCTATAGCCTTTACTCTGAGTTCTAGATCCATCTAGCAACTGCCACCTGACATTCCCTTTTGGACATTTCAAATGCCTCTCAAAATCCTCATAACTAAACCCTAACTCATGAACTGCTCCTAAATTCTCCTTCCCTAAAATACATGGGCCTCTTCCAGTGATGTCTGTCTCAGGGACTGGAACTACCATTCATCCAGTTGCACAAACCAGAAGGCACTATTCCAGTAAGTCCTGCTGATTTATACCTCCTAAAGTATCTTTCGCATTGGTTTTCTGTTTCCAGTAGCTCCACTCTATCCCAGGCTACATTATCTTTTACTGCAATATCCATCCTACTGATCTCCCTGAACTCACTCTTGCCTCCTCTTCAGTCTATTCTTTTTTTAATTATTATTTTATTGAAGTATAGTTGATTTACAACATTGTGTTAATTTTTCAATCCATTCTAGACTGTACACAAAGTGATCTTTTGAAACTAAAATATGCCTCTTCCATCCTGATGTTTTAGGAAAAACAATAAAATCCTTAACCTGGCATAAAAGAATCTTCATGGCCAAGCCCATTCTTCTACTATGACCCATGACTAGGACATCATGTGTCTCCTTTTCTGTGCCCTAACTAGTGTCCTAACTTTACTATGTGTGGGTGAATCACTGATAAGTCTGACACCTCACTAGACTAAATAATCTTGAAGGCAGGAATAATGTGCATTTTTCTCACATTTTATTCCAGCACTAACACAGTTCGTAGCACCAACAGGTGCTCCACAAATAACTGTTCAGTGTGTGAATGGACAGATGACTTTTCATTGAAGGGTCAGTAGCCCTCTGTAGGTATGATTTCAGAAAGATATAGATTCAGGATATCACTTTCCTGTGGAACTCTTCTATCATTCCCAGAATAGTTGAAATTCTAACATTAAGGTACAAGGCCTTTTATTCCACTATTTGAAAGAATGCTTAAAATAGAAATGTCCTTGGGAGATGGAGGGAAATATATTTAGGCCCTGGAGATGGTAAATCAAAGAGAGAAGTAGGAAGCTGTAAAGGGAGGCTGCTTATGTTGCAAGCTCCCTGAGGCCTCAGAGGAGTCACCTGACAACTGATCCCACAAGGCTTTCTGTTTCTAGAGCTTCTTCTCCTTATAACTGCAGGTTTACTTCCATTCCAATTTCCAGACTCAATCCTGCCCAAGGGCAGGAGAAATCGAAGGACTTAGGAATCTTAAGCACTCCAGAATTCAGCTGAGTTTGTCTTGACCTTGTAACTTAGGCATGAGATCTATGTTTCTTATCCCAAGCCCTCTACTGAAATTTCTGCCCCAGTTCTAACAATTTGTACACAATTGTTATTTCTTAGACCCTTGTCTTTATTTTGATATCTCGTCCAGTACTGGTTCCTTCCTCATGTTCCTACAAGTCCAGGAGCTGGGGTACTGCTAGAAATCCCACACCTTAACAGGACATGCTAGCTGCTGACAAGTCCCCAGATGGTGAGCATCTGCCTGGATTCTCTACCCCTGTGCTCTGTCGGGGTATTAAGGAGGCCCAGTTTTGGACCCCTTCTTGGACTGTAATTGGACTGTTACCAGCTGGTTGTCTATTATTCAAATTCTTCTTCCTGAGAGTCTCTGCTCCACATGAATGGATAAGTCTAATTACAAACCCTGATCCCTCCCTATTTGTCCTGCCCCATTGCATTTATTTGGTCATATTCAGTTGCATCATTACTCTCTGGGGTGTTACGGCTAAGAAGATAAAAAAGATGTGCTTCACTGGAGAAGAGATGTGATTATCTCTGAAACTAGTTGTGATGGACAGACTCTAAGATGGTCCCAGTTATCCCCACGTCCTGATATCCTGATGGTCCCAGTTATCCCCACCTCCTGATATCCCATGTCCTTGTGTAATCTCTTCGCCCAGAGTGTTGGCAGGACCTGTGAATTTTTTCTAAGCAGAAGAAAAAGGCAAAGTGGATGAGAAGTCATTTCCTTGATTATGTTATATAAGACTGTAACTTCCTTCTTGGCAGATGACTTTCTCCCTTGATTCTATCCATTGCTGGCTTTGAGTGAGTAAACTGCCCTATGGGGTAGCCTACATGGCAAAGAACTCAGGGAAGCCTTCAGCTAATAGGCAGCAAGGAGCTGATATTCTTCAATAGGGGAATGGATAAACAAGCTCTGATACATCCATCAATAGAATACTATTCAGTGATTTTAAAAAAAGAATGAAATATCAACTCATTCAAAGACATGGGAGATTCTTAACTGCATATTGATAACTGAAAAAGTCAGTCTTAAAAGGCTACACTGTATAATTCCATCTGTAGAACATTATCACAAACATAAAACTGAGACGGTGAACAGATCAGTGATTGGTGGAGATTTGGAGTGAGGGGTGTATAAGTGAAGCATAAAGGATTTTTTAGTGCAATTCAACTATACCGTATTATACTGTAGTGGTGTGTATACGATAGTATACGTTTGTCAAGACCCATAGAATTTTAGAGGAGAAAGTGAATTTTAATGTATGTAAATTTCAAAACATCATTTAGGAGTTCAGAGAATCCCAGAATGGAATGCAGATTGTGACAGAAGAATATGCTTTACAAATACATAAAACTGTGGGAGTTAGGGCCAGGAGGTACAGACCTAAGTAACTTTGGAAATGAGTAGACTCTGTAAGACTGAAGATAAAAGGAACTACACATAAGCACTGTCCTCTAGTTAAGGGTATAGGTGAACAATTCTGAAACCACTATTCATGTATATTGGAATCAAACACATAAGTAAATGGATAGCTGATGATGGGGTCCAAGTTTCTCACTGGTTACGTGGGAGATCGCAGAAAAGCAAGAAGAAAAGCCTATAAGGTTCCATGTTAAAATTACAGTTAGATGCATCAGAATGAACTCATATTTAGCATAATACAGATACAGCTGGTTATCTAGATATGTATATATTTATGGGTTCATATACATACACATATTATATTGCTTTGTCAGCTAACAAGACCTAAAAGCAATGACAATCTGATAGCAATAAATAACTAACACCAGCTATAGGTTTCTAATTACATTCTCCAATAAAAAGAACCAGGGCTCCCTGGAGACGCGGAGATTCTAGGAGTGGAGCTGGAAACATACAAGATGAGCCTAGAGCATCTTATGATGCCAGGAAGTAAGGAATTGCTAAACAACAAACCAATAACAATGAATACCTCATAATGGGAGTATATTAAAGAGACACAGGAAGCAACTGAAGGAGTGCCCAACGTCCAAAGTTGGAAAAATTTGAGCAAAACATAAATAAAGTAGTATTGGATTATAACCCAAAGGATACAATAAACACACAGGAGGCTATACTGATATAACTCAATCAATGAATAAATGACAATCGACAAACCACCTGTGCAGAGAATTCCAAATAATTTATGTAGATAACTCTGCCCTTAAGGAGATGGAGCATAACTTTACATTCCTTGAAGTGTGATCTGACACAGTAACTTTCTTCCAATGAGTATTGGTATGAAAAAGAGGAAAAAGAATAACTTTACAGTGGAGAAACCTGACAAACAGCACCTTAAGTCAGGTGATTAAGACTAACATCAACAATAAGTCATGTTAATAGAATGTACCTTAGATATGAGGTGTTAAAATGGGCACTTAACCTCAGTGGTCCTCCTCCCAAAAGCTCATAACCACAGTCTGAATCATAAAAAAGAAATTCCAACAGAGGAACAGCCTACTTGTGTATTGGACCAGTACTCCTCCAAACTATCAAAGGCATCAAAACATGAAAAATTCTGAGAAACTGTCACAGCCAAGAGAAGCCTAAGGATACACAGCAACTAAATGTCATATGATATCTTGGATGAGATCTGGAACAGAAAAAAAGATATTACGTAAAAACTAAGAAAATATGAGTAACATATGGACTTTAGTTAATGATACCATATCAGTATTGGTTCATTAACCATGACAAATGTACCATACTAATGTAAGATATTAATAACGGGAAATTGAAGGTGGGGTATATGGAAACTGTACTATCTTTGCAATGTCTCTGTAAATCTAAATTTATTTTCAAGTAAAAATGTTTATTTCAAAATAAGGCAAGCCAGACACTGGGAGAAAATATTTACAGTGTATATGTGTAACAAAGAACTTATCCAGAATATATTAAGAACTCTACAAGTCAACAATGAAATGATAAACTCAGTTTTTAAAATGCTCAAAAACCTTGAACAGACACTACAAAAAAGAAAATAAGTAGCCAGAAAGCACAGGAAATGGAGCTCAATATCACCAGCATGAGGGAAATACAAATTAAAACTATAAGGGGATAGCACTTTACAACCCTGGAATAGTTCAAAGTGAAAAAACCAAATATTGATGAGGATGTGAAGCAACTGCAACTCCCATCTACTGCTGATGACAGTGTAAGATAAATAACCACTTTGGAAAACTCTTTGACAATTTCTTATAACTTTAAATGTACACCTATCTTGTGATCCAGCAGTTCTACTCCCACTGACCCAAGAGAATGAACACAAATGCCCACAAAATATTTTGTAAGATTTCTAAGACATTTAGAAGATTGCTGATTGCAGATTTAACTACAAAATCCCCAAAGTGAAAATAACCCAACTGTCAATTGATAGAATTGATAAATAAATTTTGGCCTCTTCATTCAATGGCATATTGCTCAACAGTAAAAAATAATAAACTACTGATACATGCAACAACATGGACGAATCTCACAAACATTATGTTGAGACACAGAAACCAGAATGCCCCTCCAAAAAATATAATTATTCCTTTCATGTCAAGTTCAAGAAAAGGAAAAACTAACCTTTTAAAGAAGTAAAAAAATGTGCTGGAAATTGATTGCAAGAGGGCACAAGGGAATTTTTTGGTGTAATGAAAATATTCTAAATCTTGATAATGTTTTTGAATACATGGGCAAAACTTGCCAAATTATAAACTTAAGTTCCTTACAGTTCACTGTGCCCACATTTTGCCTTAATTAAAAAGACAAGAGACACTGTGAACAATTTTATGGAGATAAATTCAACAATATAGATGAAATTAACAATCTCTTCCATCTGGAAAAGAGCTCTTAGCAAACTAGGAATAGAGGCAAACCACAAATCTAACAAAGTGTTGCTAACAAACAAATAGAAAATATCTTACTGATGGAATATAAAAATCTTTCCCTTTGAGTTTTCCCTTACTACCATATTCACAACAAGAAGGTCTGCTAAAACCAGGTCTATTCAATACTGCCCTGGAGAGCCTACCTAGAAAAAGAAATAAAATGTATAAAGATTGGAAACCAAGATATAAAATTATCAATATTTGTAAATGATGTGATAAGATACAGATTAACCTTGAGTAAGGCTACTGGATAGTCTATATACCAAATGAGAAAATAAAATTTCAAAACAATACCATGTCTAATAGCTTTAAATATCATTAAATACTTTGTAATGAATCTAATGAAAGAAATGGAACCAATAATACTACAAAACATCACCAAGAGAAGTGAAAGACCTAGATAAATGGAGTTTTATATTCTATTATATTCAAGAATGGGAAGACTCAATATTGTTGTTTTTAACTGACCCCAACTTGATATATACATTGAATGCAATCCCAATCAAAATTCTGGCAGTTTTATTTTGGGTGGAAATTGGCAAGCTCATTCTAAAATGCAAATAACACAAAATATGAACACTAGGAAAGGAGATCTTAAAGGAGAACAAACTTGAAACACTGTGTCATTGGCATAAGAATAGACAAATACACCATTAGAACAAAACAGAGTTCTGAAGCCTCCACATGTATGGCTACCTACTTTATAACAAAGATGCCATTGCAGTGCAGTGGGAAATAATGGTTTTCCCAATAAATGGTGCTAGATTATTTCGATACATACGAGAGGAAAAAGTATCTTGGTCCTTAGACTTTATACATAAAAATCAGTCCTGGATGGACTGAAGATTTAAATGTGAAAAGTAAAACTTCAAAGCTTGTAAAAAATTACACAGAAGGGTATCACCATGACCTTGCAATTGCCAAAGATTTATTAAACAAGACAGAAATAACATCACGCATAAATAAAAAGGTTGATAAATTGGACTTCATTAAAATATAAAACTTCTGTTCATGAAAAGTTACTATTAAGAGAATAGGAAGATAAACCATGGAGTGGAAGGTGCTTTCAATACATATATCTGAATGAAGACTCACAGAACATATAAGGATATATTGTAAGTCAGTAAGAGAAAGCAGGCAAGCTATTTTTTTTTTAACGAGTAAAAGTATGGAACAGGAATTTCACCCCCCAAAAGATATTCAAATGACCAATAAACAAATATAAAGATACTTAATTTCATTAGTCATCAGGGTAATTTAAAATAACAATATGATGTGTTATGTATCTGCCAAAATGGTTTAAAATAAACACAACAATACCAAGTGTTTGTAAGGATGTGGAGCACCAACAACTTTCATATATTGCTGTTATGATTTTAAATTAATATAACAATTTTGAAATTCATATAACCACTTTGGAAAACTTTTTGGAAAATTCAGTATAGACTAAAGCTGTATATATGTAAATCCTCTGACCCAGCAATTCTACTCCCAGATATATACTCTGTATCAATGAATGTATATGTACAAAAATACACTTGTAGGAAAATGCTTATTACAGCACTCTTTCTAATAAAGAAAAACTAAAAACAACCTAAATGTTCATGAACTGTAGAATGGGTAAATTGTAAAATTCAAACAATGGAATATGACATGGTGATAAAAGAGAACAAAGTATTGCAACATGAAACAACAGGTATAAATCTCACAGAATTAACCTTGAGCTAAAAGGGCAAATATAATAGAGTCCACTTTTTATCATTCCATTTATATTAAGTTCTAAAACAGATAAACTAATCCATGCTGATAGAAGTTCTCAGAATAGTGATTCCTTTTACAGGGGCTGCTGACTGGAGGGAACAAGGAGAAGCCCCTTGCAGCTGTTAATATTCCCTTTCTTCATATGAGTGGTGGTTACACTGATTCTACATATATAAAAACCTAATTTTTGTGCAGTATTATATTATACTTCAATTAAAACACACACCAAAACAGAAGTATAAATCATCCCAGAGGCCAGATACATATTACTGATGTGTTGTCAAATACCTAGAATGTTAGCAGAATCAATCTTCCATTTTCAAACCAACATATGAATCTCAATATTTCCCAGGAGAATGAATGATCAAACAACTACTCTGGAGAAAAGAATTGTCATTAAAGCAATTTCTACCATCCCTACCTTGTCTCAGGGAGTTTGTGGCACGTTACTCCATGAATGGAATAACTAAATACCAAATGGCACAAACAGAAGGCTACTCCTGTATTTCACAACTGTGCTATTAAGCTTAGGAATGATTAAATTAATTTTCACAAAATTATGGCTGAGTCAACTTATTTTATTTTTCTTACTATTGGTTATTTTGTGTTGACGTAGCTCCAATTTTGAATTTTGACCGTCAGACCACTGATGTTTTAAAGGAAAGGCCTAAAACACCATGGTTTTAAGGATTCATTGTACTGAAAGGAACTAAGTTAAATATTTATTTTCAACTCAAACTTTTGAAATATTTGCTTGATAAAATAAAAGGAAGTCTCAACATTGGCTTTGCAGTCCTCAGAGATGGATGCTATTTCTTATTTTTATATTGATTCTCTACATCTATGTCCACATATATACACGGAAATGGTGATTTATTTTTCTTCTATTTTGTTTCTTCTACCTGCCCATACCTTCTAAGTTGTATTTTCTCTAAAAATTTGATCTTGCAAGGCAAGCCATATAAATTTGATGCTTTCTAGGACACTGTGGTTTTAATTCTGGTAAGTCTACCAGCTGTACAGTGATGTTTTGTGATAGGAATATAGAAAATAATTAGCTAGGCTTTACCAAGTGAGGATAGCAGAGAGTAACATTCACTTCAAATCTTCCTTTTCTTAATAAAATTGCTATTCTTTATTCATATGTCATCATCATCAGTCTTTAAGTGCTACTGACATTAGGGGTTAATAATGTTTAGAGCAAGATGTTAAGAAATAGCAACCTCTAAATATGTCAGCAATGTAGTTTTTAATTAAACCATGGTCCCTGGACCACTGCATCAAAACATCTATGATGCTAACTATGAGTTCAAAAGCTTGGGCTCCTCCCAGTGCCATGGAGATAGGCCCTGGGAACCTAAAACTCAACAATTCCTCAGGTGATTTTTATTCCTATTGGCACTAATGTTTGAGAATCAGTGGTTTGGGTCTTATTAAAGGTTTAAAATAATATACCAGAGAAAGAAGGGCCATACCATAATCTATTTATCAAGGTCCCCAGCTGGTGGTTTAGGGCCTTTATGGAGGCTTAATTCTTCAAGTGTGGTCTCCAGACCCCCAACATCAACATCACTGAAGAACCTGTAAGGCCTCACCCAGAGCTACTCAATCAGAACCTCTGGGGATGAGGCCCAGAAATCTGTGTTTTAACAAGCTTTCTAGGTATTTTGATACATACTAAGGTTTATGGACCACTGCCCTAAAAAAATGGTCACAACTCCTTTATCTTCCACCTACTACTGAGCTGTATTGCCACTATATTTATGTTTCCCTTGCCAGAGGACATACTTTAAAAAGGAAGAGCATAGGCTTAAACAGCAAACTAATCCAGAAATGATTCTTAAGATCAAGAGTTACATGGTACTGCTCCCAGACATTTGTACATTTTGTCCCTAACACTGTAGAAATTGAGAGAGAAACTGTGCCTTGACCTTTGATCGCCTGCTTATAATTTATTACAAAGTAGACACAATTGCTTTCCCAAGACTCTTATTTTTCTCTATTCTATGGGAAAGCTTCATTCGATTCAAGAAAAAAAAATTACTTTTTTTCATTCTGAAGATTGTCTATATTTGACCTTCAGAGTTCTAAACTGCCAGTCCCTAAGAATTCATTCCTGCATTTCTAGGAGGTAGAACAACAAAAGGAATGAAATGATTCCTTGAGACCGCAAACCTCTGTAACAATTTCTTTTCATTCTGGAGAATTCACTGGCAACCATACTTCAAATTCCACTCTTCTCTTTGACCCACAAGGATTGGTATTATCACAAAATGGATACAGAGGTATATACTCATGAATCTAGATGTTTCTGTTAGCCACTATCCTAATTTATTATGTTTCTTTCCTTCTGGATTTAAAAATAGTTCATTGCAGCATCATTTACAATAGCCAGGACATGGAAGCAACCTAAATGTCCATTGACAAATGAACGGATAAAGAAGATGTGGCACATATATACAATGGAATATTACTCAGCCATAAAAAGGAACGAAATTGAGTTATTTGTAATGAGGTAGATGGACCTAGAGTCTGTCATACAGAGTGAAGTAAGTTAGAAAGAGAAAAACAAATACTGTATACTAACACATATATATGGAATCTAAAAAAAAAACGGTACTGATGAACCTAGTGACAGGGCAGGAATAAAGACGCAGATGTAGAAAACAGACTTGAAAACACAGTGGGGGAAGGGGAAGCTGGGACGAAGTGAGAGAGTAGCATTGACATATATACACTACCAAATGTAAAATGGATGGCTAGTGGGAAGCTGCTGCATAGCACAGGAAGATCAGCTAGACGCTTGTGACAACCTAGAGTGGTGGGATAGGGAGGGTAAGAGGGAGACGCAAGAGGGAGGGGATATGGGGATATATGTGTACATATAGCTGATTCACTTTGTTGTACAGCAGAAACTAACACAACATTGTAAAGCAATTGTAGTCTAATAAAGATATTACATTTTAAAAAATAGTTAAAATTTAAAATAAAATTTGCTAACATCATTAAACTACAGAAAAGTATAAAGAAAGTACTATGGCCTATGATCATGAAAAAG
Organism: Delphinus delphis; assembly: GCF_949987515.2. Classification (NCBI taxonomy): domain Eukaryota; kingdom Metazoa; phylum Chordata; class Mammalia; order Artiodactyla; family Delphinidae; genus Delphinus; species Delphinus delphis. Next base: position 80,064,585 of record NC_082685.1, read on the forward strand.
CATTATCCTGTTATTCAGTGAACTCATTTACTTTTTATAAAATAGAAACGAATGCATATAGTGAAAAAGCTAAAGCAGTACTGAAAAGTATAAAATTAAAAGGAAAGACATTTCCTAGCCCCTACTCTTTTTCTACAGACTTTGACACTGTCAACAGATAAAGGGAATCGTATTATGTATACTCTTAGGAGGTTATTTAAAATGTATCACCATTCCCCTTATAAGGATATAGCATTTATCTCATGTAAAAGGAGACAGAACTTCAATTTTACAAATATTACAAATTAAAAATGAAAAAGGAGATAGAATCACTAATGGAGACTTCATAATAAATATTTTAAGAAAATATCCTATGCAACTCAATGTGAAATGGAAAAGTTTTTAGAAACATATAAGAAACCAAGACTGACTCAAAAAGAAATAGAAAATTTGAATAGACTATTACTAGTAGAGATTGAACCAGTAATCAAAAACCTCCAACAAAGAAAAGCCCAGAACCAGACGGTTTCACTGGTGAATTTTACCAAACATTTAAAGAAGAATTAACACCAGTCCTTCTCAAACTTTTCCAAAAAAATCGAAGAGGAGGGAACACTCCCAAACACATTTTACAAGGCCAGCATTATCCTGATACCAAAACCAGCAAAGGACACTACTAGAAAAGAAAACTACAGACCAATATCCCTGACTAATATAGATGCAAAAATCCTCAATAAAATACTAGAAGACTGAATTCAGCAGCACACTAAGAGGATCATTTGCCATGATCAAGCGGGATTTAACCCTAAAATGCAAGTATACTTCAACATATACAAAATAATCAATGTGATAAATCACATTAATAGAATGAAAGAAAAGAATCATATGGTCATCTCAATAGACAAAGAAAAAGCATTTGACAAAATTCAACATCCAATCTTGATAGAAACTCTTAAATTAGGCATAGAAGGAACATATATCAACATAGTAAAGGCTATCTATAACAAACCCACAGCTAACGTTATGCTCAGTGGTGAAAGTTGAAAGCTTTTCCTCTAAGATGAGGAACAAGACAAGAGTGCTCATCACTCCTGTTCAATATAGTACTGGAAGTCCTAGCTAGAGTAATCAGGCAAGAAAAAGTAATAAAAGGTATCAGAACTGGAAAGAAAGTAGTAAAATTGTCTCCATTTCCACATGACATTATTTTATATATAAAAAATCTTAAAGACTCAACAATAACAACAAAAATCTGTTAGATCTAATCAATGAATTCAGGAGACTTGCAGAATACAAAAATAACATTAAAAAATCAGAGTTTTTATACACTAAAAACAAATTTTCTGAAAAATAAAAAAAGAACACATTTACAATAGCATCATAAACAATAAAATATTTAAGAATAAATTTAACTAAGGAGGTAAAAGATCTCTACTTGGAAAACTTCAAGACAATGATGAAAGAAATCAAAGAAACAAATAAATGGAAAAGCATCTCATGTTCATGGACTGGAAGAATATTGTTAAAATGGTAATATTACCAAAGCCACTTATAGATTCAATGAAATCCCTATCAAGATTCTAATGGATTTCTTTTTTACAGGGGTAAAAAAGCACTTTTAAAATTTGTATGGAAACACAAAAGACCCTGAATAGCCAACGGAGAAATCTAAAGTGAAATTCGTGAATTTGTGGGAAAACAAATTAAATTGAATTAAAAAGAATTAACCTAGAAGTTTGCCTGGACAGATTTTTTTTCAAATCATTAAGGAAAAGATAATTCTCATGCTATGTAATGCAAATTTCCAGGTCATAGAAAAAGACAGACAAATTATAAAGCAAGCATAACCTGTGTGTGAAAATTCGGCAAACTCAGCTTAAAAACAAATCGAAACAAAAGTTACTAATAAATCTATTTGTAAATTAAAAATGCAAGATCCTCAATGAAGTATTAGAAAATCTAACTCATCCATATATTCAAAGACTAAAACACTACGACCAAGTAGCTTTTACTCAATTAATTACGGGATGTTTTAATAGTAGGACATCTATTATCACAACTTAACATACATACTGTATTAGACTGTAATCCCCAAGAAGGTAGGATTCAGGACCTTTGGAGATTTTATCCCTACAAGTATATTTAGTGCCAAGCACAGTGCCTGAGACAAAATAGGATTTTAATAAATATTTCATAAAGTAGTGAATAAAATCAATTAATAAGTCAACCAGAAAAATCAAAGGAGAAAAGGAATGATTATCAATAAATGTCCAAAGTTATTTCAAGAAATTCAACCTCTAGCCCTGATGAAGAAATCATGTTATTCTATGAATAACAACACTTCCTTAATATGAAAAAGAACATCTAAGCCAAATCATCATCAATATTACACTGAACAATAAATTATTGGGCATATTCTTTTTATTCACAGGAACAAGTCAACAGTAGCTATTAATTATAAAGCATTTCTTGAATTAAGCCAGAAAAGAAGAGGTAAAATATTGATAAATAGGAGAAAATTATTTGTATAATACTTGTTTATCTAGATAATCCAAGAAAATTAAGTTTTAAAATATCAAATGAAAAGGATTAGCAGGCATGGTAAACTATTAATAGTAGAAACTAGAGGTTGGGTACATGGATATCCACTGAAAAATGCTTTCAACTTTTCCATATGTTTGAAGTTTTTCATGGTGAAATGTTCAGAAAAAAAGATTAGAACTAATAATATATTTCAGCACCATGGTGAGTTCAAAAGAAAAACACAGGTTAAATAACTACACTATAAACACAATAACAGCTTTGGAAAAATAAAAGATGAATGATCATATTTGACAGACAGAAATAATATCAAATCTCTTAGAAAAACCAAAACAAAACACGGTAACATAGCTAAAGGAAGATTTTGAAATGTTAACTAACTCAGACAAAGGGACTAAATATACATTGCCAAGCAAAACCAGCTGAGGACTGAAGACTCAGTTAGATATTCATTAACTTCCTTCAGGACTAACTTTAATTCCTGAAAATTTCACTAACCTAATAAAAAAAAAGCAACCAAGATAGCCTATTGACAACAAATTACCCTGATATATATGTATTTTTAAACATCTTTATTGGAGTATAATTGTTTTACAATGGTGTGCTAGTTTCTGTTTTATAACAAAGTGAATCAGTTATAAATATACATATGTCCCCATATCTCTTCCCTCTTGCCTCTCCCTCCCTCCCACCCTATCTATCCCACCCCACCTATCCCACCCCTCTAGGTGGTCACAAAGCAACGAGCTGATCTCCCTGTGTTACCGGGCTGCTTCCCATTAGTTACCTATTTTACGTTTGGTAGTGTATATATGTCCATGCCACTCTCTCACTTTTTCCCAACTTACCCTTCCCCCTCCCTGTATCCTCAAGTCCATTGTCTAGTAGGTCAGCATCTTTATTCCCATCTTGCCCCTAGGTTCTTCATGACTTTTTCTTTTTTATTTTTTTTTTAGATTCCATATATGTGGGTTAGCATACAGTATTTGTTTTCCTCTTTCTGACTTACTTCACTCTGTATGACAGACTCTAGGTCCATCCACCTCAATATAAATAACTCAATTTAATTTCTTTTTAAGGATGAGTAATATTTCATTGTATATATGTGCCACATCTTCTTTATCCATACACCTGTCGATGGACACTTAGGTTGCTTGCATGTCCTGGCTATTGTAAATAGAGCTGCAATGAACATTTTGGTACATGACTCTTTTTGAATTACGGTTTTCTCATGTTATATACCCAGTAGTGGAATTGCTAGGTCATACGGTAGTTCTATTTTTAGTTTTTTTAAGGAACCTTCATACTATTCTCCATAGTGGCTGTATCAATTTAAATTCCCACCAACGGTGCAAGAGGGTTCCTTTTTCTCCACATCCTCTCTAGCATTTATTGTTTGTAGATTCTTTGATGATGGCCATTCTGACCGGTGTGAGATAATATCTCATTGCAGTTTTGATTTGCATTTCTCTAATGATTAATGATGTTGAGCATTCTTTCATGTGTTTGTTGGCAATCTGTATATCTTTGGAGAAATGTCTATTTAGGTGTTCTGCCCATTTTTGGATTGGGTTGTTTGTTTTTTTGATATTGAGCTGCATGAGCTGCTTGTAAATTTTGGAGATTAATCCTTTGTCAGTTGCTTCATTTGAAAATATTTTCTCCCATTCTGAGGGCTGTCTTTTGGTCTTGTTTATGGTTTCCATTGTTGTGCAAAAGCTTGTAAGTTTCATTAGGTCCCATTTGTTTATTTTTGTTTTTATTTCCCTTTCTCTAGGAGGTGGGTCAAAAAGGATCTTGCTGTGATTTATGTCATAGAGTGTTCTGCTATGTTTTCCTCTAAGAGTTTTATGGTGTCTGGCCTTACATTTAGGTCCTTAATCCATTTTGAGTTTATTTTTGTGTATGGTGTTACGGAATGTTCTAATCTAATTTTTTACATGTAGCTGTCCAGTTTTCACAGCACCACTTATTGAAGAGGCTGTCTTTTCTCCACTGTATCTTCTTGCCTCCTTTATCAAAGATAAGGTGACCATATGTGCATGGGTTTATCTCTGGGCTTTCTATCCTGTTCCATTGATCTATATTTCTGTTTCTGTGCCAGTATCATACTGTTTTGATTACTGTAGCTTTGTAGTGTATTCTGAAGTCAGGGAGCCTGATTACTCCAGCTCCGTTTTTCTCTCTCAACATTGCTTTCGCTATTTGGAGTTTCCATATAAATTGTGCAATTTTTTGTTCTAGTTCTGTGAAAAATGCCAGTGGTAGTTTGATAGGGATTGCATTGAATCTGTAGATTGCTTTGGGTAGTAGAGTCATTTTCACAATGTTGATTCTTCCAATCCAAGAATATGGTATATCTCTCCATCTATTTGTATCAGCTTTAATTTCTTTCATCATTGTCTTATAATTTTCTGCATATAGGTCTTTTGTCTCCTTAGGTAGGTTTATTCCTAGATATTTTATTCTTTTTGTTGCAATGATAAATGGGAGTGTTTCCTTAATTTCATTTTCATATACTGAATCATTAGTGTATAGAAATGCAAGAGATTTCTGTGCATTAGTTTTGTATCCTGCTACTTTACTAACTTCATTGATTAGCTCTAGTAGTTTTCTGGTAGCATCCTTAGGATTCTCCATGTATAATATCATGTCATCTGCAAACAGTGACAGCTTTACTTCTTTTCTGAATTGGATTCCTTTATTTCTTTTTCTTCTCTTATTGCTGTGGCTAAAACTTGCAAAACTATGTTGAATAATAGTGGTGAGAGTGGGCAACTTTGTCTTGTTCCTGATCTTAGTGGAAATGATTTCAGTTTCTCACCACTGAGGACGATATTGGCTGTGGGTTTGTCATATAGGGCCTTTATTATATTGAGGTAAGTTCCCTCTATGCCTACTTTCTGGAGAGTTTTTATTATAAATTGGTGTTGAATTTTGTCAAAACCTTTCTCTGCATCTATGGAGATGATCAGATGGTTTTTATCCTTCAATTTGTTAATATGGTGTATTACGTTGATTGATTTGCATATATTGAAGAATTCTTGCATTCCTGGGATAAACCCCACTTGATCATGGTGCATGATCTTTTTTTTTTTTTTTGTGGTACGTGGGCCTCTCACTGTTGTGGCATCTCCCGTTGCGGATCACAGGCTCCGGATGCGCAGGCTCAGTGGCCATGGCTCATGGCCCAGCCGCTCCATGGCACGCAGGATCTTCCCGGACCGGGGCACGAACCCGCATCCCCTGCATCGGCAGGCAGACTCTCAACCACTGCGCCAACAGGAAAGCCCCATGATCCTTTTAGTGTGCTGTTGGATTCTGTTTGCGAGTATTTTGTTAAGGATTTTTGCATCAATGCTAATCAGTGATACTGGCCTGTAGTTTTCTTTCTCTATGTCATCTTCGTCTGGTTTTGGTATCAGGGTGATGGTGGCCTCATAGAATGAGTTTGGGCGTGTTCCTCCCTCTGCTATATTTTGGAAGAGTTTGAGAAGGATAGGTGTTAGCTCTTCTCTAAATGTTTGATAGAATTCGCCTGTGAAGCCATCTGCTCTTGGGCTTTTGTTGGAAGATTTTTAATCACAGTTTCAATTTCAGTGCTTGTGATTGGTCTTTTCATATTTTCTATTTCTTCCTGGTTCAGTCTCGGAAGGTTGTGCTTTTCTAAGAATTTGTCCATTTTCCAGGTTGTCCATTTTATTGGCATACAGTTGCTTGTAATAATCTCTCATGATCTGTTGTATTTCTGCAGTGTCAGTTGTTAGTTCTCCTTTTTCATTTCTAATTCTATTGATTTGAGTCTTCTCCCTTTTTCCCCTGATGTCTCTGGCTAATGGTTTATCAATTTTGTTTATCTTCTCAAAGAACCAGCTTTTACTTTTTTTGATCTTTGTTATAGTTTCCTTCATTTCTTTTTATTTCTGATTTGATCTTTATGATTTCTTTCCTTCTGCTAATTTTAGGGGTTTTTTGTGCTTCTTTTTCTAATTGCTTTAGGTGTAAGGTTAGGTTGTTTATTTGAGATGTTTCTTGTTCCTTCAGGTAGGATTGTATTGCTATAAACTTCCCTCTTAGAACTGCTCTTGCTGCATCCCATAGGTTTTGGGTCATCGTGTTTTCATTGTCATTTGTTTCTAGGTTTTTTTTGGTTTCCTCTTTGATTTCTTCAGTGATCTCTTGGTTATTAGTGTGTTGTTTAGCTTCCATGTGTTTGTATTTTTTACAGATTTTTCCCTGTAATTGACATCTAGTCTCATAGCATTGTGGTTGGAAAAGGTACTTGATACGATTTCAATTTTCTTAAATTTACCAAAGCTTGATTTGTGACCCAAGATATAATCTATCCTGGAGAATGTTCCATGAGCACTTGAGAAGAACGTGTATTCTGTTGTTTTGGGATGGAATGCCCTGTAAATATCAATTAAGTCCATCTTGTTTAAACGTATCATTTAAAGCTTGTGTTTCCTTATTTATTTTCATTTTGGATGATCGGTCCATGGTGAAGTGGGGTGCTAAAGTCTGCTACTATGATGGTGTTACTGTCAATTTCCCCTTTTATGGCTGTTAGTATTTGCCTTATGTATTGAGGTGCTCCTATGTTGGGTGCATAAATATTTACAATTGTTATATCTTTTTCTTGGATTGATCCCTTGATCATTATGTACTGTCCTTCTCTGTCTCTTGTAGTGGTCTTTATTTTAAAGTCTATTTTGTCTGATATGAGAATTGCTACTCCAGCTTTCTTTTGATTTCCATTTGCATGGAATATCTTTTTCCATCCCCTCACTTTCATTCTGTATGTGTCCCTAAGTCGGAAGTTGGTCTCTTGTAGGCAGCAAATATATGGGTGTTGTTTTTGTATCCATTCAGCCAGTCTATGTCTTTTCGTTGGAGCATTAAATCTATTTACATTTAAGGTAATTATCGATATGTATGTTCCTATTACCATTTGCTTACTTGTTTTGGGTTTGTTATTGTAGGTCTTTCCCTTCTCGTTTCCTGCCTAGAGATTTTCCTTTAGCATTTGTTGTAAAGCTGGTTTGGTTGTGCTGAACTCTCTTAGCTTTTGCTTGTCTGTAAAGATTTTAATTTCTCCATCAAATCTGAATCACCTCCTAGGTTAGAGTCATCTTGGTGGTAGGTTTTTCCTCCTTCATCACTTTAAATATGTCCTGCCACTCCCTTGTGGCTTGCAGAGTTTCTGCTGGAAGACCAGCTGTTCACCTTATAGGGATCCCCTTGTGTGTTATTTGTTGTTTTCCCCTTGCTGCTTTTAATATTTTTTCTTTGTATTTAATTTTTGATAGTTTGAGCCATTTGTGTCTTGGCATGTTTCTCCTTGGATTTATCCTCTACGGGACTCTCTGTGCTTCCTGGACTTGATTAACTATTTCCTTTCCCATATTGGGTAAGTTTTCAACTATAATCTCTTCAAATATTTTCTCAGCCCCTTTCTTTTTCTCTTCTTCTTCTGGGACCCCTTTAATTCCAATGTTGGTGCATTTAATATTGTCCCAGAAGTCTGAGACTGTCCTCAATTCTTTTCATTCTTTTTTCTTTATTCTGCTCTGCAGTAGTTATTTCCACTACTTTATCTTCCAGGTCACTTATGCATTCTTCTGCCTCAGTTATTCTGCTACTAACCCCTTCTAGAGAATTTTTAATTTCATTTATTGTGTTGTTCATCACTGTTTGTTTGCTCTTTAGTTCTTCTATTCTTGTTAAACTTTTCTTGTATTTTCTCCATTCTAAGATTTTGGATCATCTTTACTATTGTTCTGAATTCTTTTTCAGGTATACTGAGTATTTCCTCTTCATTTATTAGGTCTGGTGGGTTTTTGCCTCGCTCTTTCATCTGCTGTGTTTCTCTGTCTTCTCATTTTCTTAACTTACTGTGTTTGGGGTCTCTTTTTTGCAGGCTACAGGTAGTAGTTCCCATTGTTTTCGGTGTCTGTCCCCAGTGGCTCAGTTTGGTTTACTGGGTTGTGTAGGCTTCCTGGTGGAGGGGACTAGTGCCTCTGTTTTGGTGGAGGACGCTGGATCTTGTCTTTCTGGTGGACAGGTCCATGTCTGGTGGTGTGTTTTGGGGTGTCTGTGGCCTTATTATGATTTTAGGCAGCCTCTCTAATGGAAGGGGTTTTGTTCTTGTCTTGCTAGTTGTTTGGCATAGGGTGTCCAGCACTGTAGCTTGCTGGTCATTGAGTGGACCTGGGTGTTGGCATTGAGATGGAGATCTCTGGGAGAGTTTTGCCATTTGATAATACATGGAGCTGGGTGATCTCTTGTGGACCAGTGTCCTGAACTTGGCTCTCCCACCTCAGAGGCACAGCCCTGATGCCTAGCTGGAGCACCAAGAGCCTGTCATCCACACGGCTCAGACTTTTGGGAGGTATAAGTTTTTCTGCCAGCATTCAGTAGGTGTTCTGTAGGAGTTGTTCCACATGTAGATGTATTTCTGATATATTTGTGGGAGGAAGGTAATCTCTTCATCTTAGTCTTCCACCATCTTGAAGCTCCTCCTCTACCCTGATATTTCAACAGCCAAATTAATGTGAAATATATTTGATGTTTTAAAATAAAATTATAAGATAATCTGATTCGATGAAAGGTGTATTACATAAACATTTTTATAAATGGGAATACAATTCATCTTGATTTTTTTAAGATTCTCTAGATGGACTCATGTCATTTTATCAATACAATTTTGTTTGCCTTACAGACAATTTGTTTTGACTGCTAACAGGAAGCATACCAGAACAGAAGCAAACAGGACTAGCAAACAGGACCCTGTCAGAGAAAATGGTACGCTTTTGCTCTTAGCTTCTCTGTTTTGCTTTTAGTTTTTGCATATGCAGGTATGTCATATCTAGATCAAACGTGTTTCCGTAATAATTGTTTAAATTTCAGTTATGTATATTGATGGAGACTTCAACAACCAAAACATCTCTGAAGATGAACTGTGGGCAACCAATCAATGGATGCTGTGTGTGTGTGAAGATGAGAAGGACATAGCTACTGCCCTCTGCAACTGACAAGCCCTGGTCTAGGGTGGTGATTTATCTGAGGTCACACTGTAGCATAGTTGCTGGCAGAACATTTCCCAGGGTATATTTTGTACTTGTGATGAATAAATCTGCTGTAACTTAATGTGTTCATTAATGAATCAGAAGAGAAGATAGGGTAGGTGACACTACGCAACTCACTTAATCTCTTGCAGCCTCTAGTTTTTCACACCATTTCTGTGTTTCTTCGGCAGGACTATTTCTACTCCCTGAGCACTAGCCTCTCTCTTCACCTTCAAGAACTTGCCATTAGGTTGGCCAGAACAATCTTCCTCCATCTCTTTCCCCTTCCTTTGCTTTCTTTAGCCTGTCTTTTTCATTCAGACCTCAGCGTAAATGAAACATTTTCTTAGGAAACCTCCCCTCATCCTCCAGATATGAGGTAGTTGCCCCTTCTATGATCTCCCACAGAAACCTGTCATGTTGCCTTTATCAGCTGTATATTTGCCTATTTTTATGTGTATTTTCTTCTCTAGACTGAGAAGTTTCAGAGGTCTGGGGCTGTTTTGTCTTTTTCACTATTTTATCTCAAGGAACCAAGGTGTTGCAAACAAATGTGGTTTGCAAAGCACAAAGTGAAACGCAAGTGGTGCCATTCCATAAACCATCATGTGAATGGTGACACCTAGAGATGTATAGGATACAACCTACACCAGCTCTACTATAATGCTGTCATGTCAAAGTCTTAATACATTTTTGTGGGATTAATGAATATTAAACCAAATATTCCCTAAAATCCTTCCAATTCTAAAATTCTTCAACTATTCATAACACTTACAAAATAGATCCCAGTATAAATTACAAAAACTGCCAAATTATACACATAAAACTTACACACACAAATAGTTTAGAATACATAGGCAATTCAATTTTACTGTACAATCAAATGAAATACAAGTTATAGTAATAATAGTGAAAGATATTTATTAAAGTACTTAGTAGAAGTAGATACATATGCCTGTATATATAATAAAATTGTACATTTTGAAAAATATCTAAAAGGTTGATATATTTATAATTATGTATATATGTAAAAGTTTGCATCACTATGGACTTATAGATTCTTTTCATTAAGTGTTTAATAATTTATTATTGTAACTATTCTTTTAATATTCAAATTGTCCAAATTTGGTCAGTAGAAGTCCTTTCCTGAATCATTTGACATCTCTATATCAGTTTTGGGGCACTTCTTACTTTAAGCTTAATTTATACTTCTTCCATAGCAGAATCCATAATTTCTGCAAGGAGTCCTAGTTCCTTTCATTTAGGAACCAAGGACTGGGCTCTAGATATCTCAGTGCCATCAAGGGGTCATTGCTACTAGGCCCTTTAGGTGCACAGAACACATACACACACACACACATGCAATATACATATTTATTATATATATTCATACTGATACATCCAAAGAGAAAATTCCTCTTCTTTTCTCATTTCATATTTTATTTTTCCTCCTCCACAGTGAGAATATTGGTTTCCAAGAACAATATATTAACTTTTTTGATTAATCCTTTAATACACAAAATTCAGCAATACTACACCCACACCACTTGCAACAAATTTTGCTCTTAGAATATATCCCACTAAATGAATAAAGTTAGAGAACTACATATAAAAGTTACTTGGACTATTTTTTTCCTCTTTGTGGTTATAAAGTTGATAAATATTTAAAGTCAATTAACTTTAGGAGTTTTTCCCATCCTTTTAAATTCATTTTTCCTTTTGGAATATGTAAAACATTAACATGGTTCAAAGTCAAAGCTACATTAAAATTATACTCATCAATGTCTCATTCCTTTCTAGTCTATTTTCATCCACTGCCTATAAATAACTAATTTCATTTACTTGTGGCCTATAAGATTTATAGGGATGTTTCAATTTGGAATAGAGATAAAATAGATTGTAATTTGTGAAGTAATACATGGAGCATCTCATATCCCTATGGAGTTAATATCAAAGGAGCACATTTTAGTTATGGCATTTTACATTTTAAAGCATACAAATATTTAATGACTTACTTGAATATTGTTTTAATGTTTTAAAATCAATATTTTAAACATGTGTTAAGATAAATCTTTTTGTGTAAGGATGTCTTTAACATCAAGAATAGAAACCAATTAAAAATGATTAGTCATTCTAGAGACAGTCTTTTTGACTAAGTATCTTTTTACTTTTGAAAAGGAGGGATTACTGCATTCAAAGAAAATTTACCTGGTCCACATATTTTTTTTCAGAAGAAAAATTTAAATAGCTCAACTGTCAATGAGCTCTGAACGTGATGCCTGAAGACTTCATTTGTAGTCTTGACTCTGCATCAAAGTAGTTGTTGGGACCTGAGCAAGAAATTTCACTCCTCTAAATCTCAGGTTTCTTATATGCAAAATGAATATGCAGGTGGGAAAAGGGAGTGGGATAACCTTTTTCAGTCTAACAAGTTGTGATTTTTGTAACGTTACAAGCTGTAACCAGTAATTATGTTTACGTTATAGTAACTCTCAAACTTTATTGTCCAAATTATTCACTTTAAGCCATTCATTATATGTCACTTATCAGCCCTTATAATATAGGTCTGGGCTGGGGCCCTGAACTATCCGTTTTTAACAAGTGTCCCAGGTGGTATGATTGCAGATGACCCATGGACCACACTGAAAAACCTTGGTCTACATATTCATGTATATGACTGGTCCCAAGTTGAACAGGCCTTAATATTGAAGGAAGAACTTGGTGGACTATGTGGTGTGGTTCCAGTAGTAAATATGTTTCTTTGCCTAAAGAAAGTTATTCTCACATCAAATTTGATGAATTATTATTTTTAGAGTAAAGTCAATCCTTTGGAGAAAAACCTAATCCACAGTAAAATTGCTTCAAGTCATTTATATTTTAATATAAATAAATTTGTCAAGTATGGAATTTTATAGCTAAGAGAGACATCAGTGAATTAATCGAAGACCTCAATCACACAATTTTATCTGAGAAGTGAAGTGCTTTGTTCATGGTCTGACAATGGGCATAATGTCAGATTCAAGACTGGAGTCTAATCCCTGCTCCAAGTTTCACATCATGTTCATGACACCACAGAATACCTCTTTTCTTTGAGAAGCCCTTCATAAGAAGGAGGTATGGTAGACAGAACAATGGCCTCCTAAGCTATGTGGACACTTCATAATCCCTGGAACCTATGAATATTATCTTACACATAAAAAGGGGCTTGAAGTTGTGATTAAATTAAGGACCTTGAGATGGGAAAATTATCCAAGTGGGTCCAATGTAATTGCAAGGGTCCTTAAAAGAGGGAGGCAGGAAACTCAGACAGAGAAGGCCCAGTAATGAAGCAGAGGGAGAAAAGGTGACAAGCCAAGGCATGAAGACAGCTTCTAGAAGCTGGGAAAAGCAAGAAAATGGATTCTGCCCTAGATCATCCAGAAGAAATCAGCCCTGCCATTAGCTTGTTTTTATCTCTGTAAAACTCTTTTTGGACTTCTGAACTCCAGAACTGTAACATAATAAACTTGTGTCATTTTAAGCCCCTAAATGTATGGTACTTTGTTACAGTAGCAAAAAGAAACTAATACAGGAAGTTAAAGGAAGCCTAGGGCACTGGAGACCAATTAGCATAAAATTGAGAGGAGGAACCAGCGAGGAGGAAGACAAGGCACTTGACAAAGGTGACTCACTTGACAAATCTGGGTGGAGCTGGTGGCCAGACCCAGAGCTTAAGGCAGAAGAGAGGTTCTAATTAAAGAGTTTGTATTCCAGTACTTGAAATGGATGGGGAACTTCATCTACTTTATCCATAAAGCATGGATGAATGTTAAACAAACACAAGTGACACTTACGACTCACCAACAACAGGACACAATTTTCCAGCAGTGCTAATGAAGTTTCACAGATATTGCAACACTCTTTGTTTTTATTCTCCTCTGAAATGCTGGAACTCATTTACAGGTCAGAGAGTTTGTAATCCAAACAGACTGAAATTGACTGAACTCCGTGGGAACCACCTGCCCAACCATAGTTACTTCCCACCATATGAAAACTAAGGTAGCACCAATATTTAACCTGTAATGTCGCCTAGGGAAAAAAGCTTCCTTACAAGTTTATTGTCAAAAGAATTTTTTATCAAGTCTAACCGTTAGACTAGGTCTACCCTTTAGAATTAATACATTCAGGATCCCTTTATAGCAAGAGATATAAATGTCAGAGCACAGAGTCAGAGAGACATGTGTTCAAATCTCTGCTCATCTACTTACTAGCTGGGTAATTCTGGGCCAGTTACTTGCTCTGAGTCTGTTTCCTCATCTATAAAATGGAATTAACAGCAGAACCTGCTTCATGAGGGTCAGGGACTGACTAAATGGGATATGGTACAGAAAGTATTCTTGCTTCAGTAGCCATTATTTTGGGCTACCCTCTGAAGGATTAAACATAAAGTTCTGTCTGAGCTTTTTTTCTTTCATATCTATGGTTTTCATTCGGCTTGGTGGATCCCTAGAGTTTCTGTGGCAGAGTCTTAGGGACTTCCTGCTGAGGAAAAATGAAGCCTGCAGGGCTCTGGATCCTCCACATCACCTTTCACTAGGGCTGACACCCGTCAGTCCAACAGAGAGGTTCAATAACACTTCTATGCATATACTAAGTTAGGGGGAATTTCTCTACCTGCCATTTCCATTTTCCCTTCCCCATCAAGCACACTGCACATCATCTTCTCCCCAGTCCTGGTATAGGTTTGTACAGAGTCCCAAACAGAAATAGCCTGCAAGGGCTTCCTGGCATTTGTGATAGAAGCCTTGGCTCTCAGGAGAACTGGGAGTCAGGTGGGGATGTAGGAGGGAAAGGAGAAGGTCTGTGGGAAGAGGCAGAGCTTGGCAGAACCAGGAGGGAGAGAGAGACTGTCCTGAGGTTACAGTGATACCGCCCACCTCTGGGGGAAATGAGAAAGGTATGAAGGTCCAGGTCTTCTGAATTCTGAACAACAGCCCCTGACAAAGAGGTGAGAAGGGAATGATACCCCATAGAATGACCCTGTGAAGTATGGGTTATCATTATATAACTTGGTTACAAGTCTCTGTACCAACTAGACAGTGCAAGTCCTTCTTTTGATTTCATTATGTAACACAACTTGTAATTCCAGATTGTGTTACCAAATCAGCCAGGATCCAGTGTGCCATGATCAAAGTTGGTTTATCATTCTTCCAAACCATGGACTCCCATACAGGAATAGGATGCTGCCTAAGTACTTTAAATGCCTGATCTCATCTAAATGGGACAATGAGGCCTCAGAAAAAGGTAGTCTTTTTGGGGGGTGGTTGAGACTCATGACCAAGATCATGGAACCTCTGGGGTTGCAGAGTCATGGTTTGAACCCAAGTCTGTTTGCCCCCTGAGCCTGGCTCTCTGCCATTACATTATGCTGCTCCAAAGCAGTGATCTCAACCTTTGGACTCCAGACCCAGGAGACCGTAAAGTTAAGGCAAGGGGTCTGAAAATCCATATGTGCATTTTCCATAGACCAGATATATACTAATATAGCTCATTTTCAGAGACATGTAGTGTTGATGTGCTTAATAAAAGACAGACTCACTCATATAAATGTAGATTTAAATTATCTATTTTAAGCACTCTGTGGAAAGGATACAGCAAGTGCATGTACAGGGCCCAATTCGAAAGCCATACAGGAATTATTGGTGACATAAGTGTACAGATAAGTAGAATATACGGTGAGAAGAATTTCACCCCAGGGAGGAAGAGATAGGAGTTAGGCAAACCAAGCCCTAAAGGAAGCCTGATGCACTAAGCAGAGAAACAAAGTAGGAGATGCAGATAAGGAATTAAGGCCAAGTGGATCGTGGTTAAGAGCATGACCTCTGGGGGAAAAAAAAAAAAAAATATATATATATATATATATCAGAATTGTATCTCAGTTCTGCCATTTGCTTTGTGACCCTGGGAAATGAAACGTGTTAAATAGAGGCTTTTAGGATAGAATTTGTAATTCTATCATGTTGCCAAGTCGCCCCAGGATCCAGTGTGCCTAGGTCAAAGTTTGTGCTCTGTTTTACCTCCAAGTTACCTTCCTGTGAGATACATAGAGATGTTTTGATCACTAAGGGAAATAATATATGTAAAGCACTTAGTACAATGCCTGGAAAATTTTGCACTAAGCCTTGTTGTGAGGTTTAAATGACATAAGGCATAGTGCTGACAACCTCACAAGTGGTCAGTGAAATGCCAGTTATTAAGTAGGTCTTTGGCCAAGTTCTGCTTCCTCTCTCTCCCTTGGACCCAGTGATGCTTTGTGTCCAAGCCTGCCTGGAAACAACAGATGTAAATGGAAGAGTTATCTGCGTGTTATGAGAGAAAAAACTGCCACAAATTCTTCACCCTCTACTCTGTAAGAGAGGGTGGGAGGCCATGTGTCATGCAGACTATGTATAAAATAAGACAGAAGATTTAAAGCAACGGCAAAGAATATATTAACAGCCATCAAAAGGAGCAGTTAGTAGAAAAAATTAGCATTTAAAAATATGTAGGAAAATACATTAAAAAACAGGATGGAATTATACAAAAGCACAGAGTACTCCACTGGGTGGTCATCCAGAAACAACAAAACCCCTAGGTCTCTAAGGAAATAGTTTATATTAGGAGTGGTGTGATTCAAAAAGCAAAGCAGGGGTGTGTGCAATAGATCTTAGAAAGATTTCAACCTTATAATGTTCAAAATAGGTTTTTATAAAGTTTTTGATGCTTAAAGTGTTTCTTTAAAATTCACTTATGGAGCAGCTCTTCCTCTGGCAAAGCTGAATTGGGAGGTTTTACTGTATTTAACCTTTAAAAAATCATATTACTTGTTCCTTTTCTTGTTCACAAAATGTGGAAGTATTTTTTCTCAAGTCTAAGCCCATTTTTCTGCCATTTGGGCTCACAGGTGTGTTAGGGGACTGTCTAAGGGCAGGTAAGCCAGCCAATGCAGATTGAAACAAATAGGAAGAATCCTTTCTTTTACCTTCACCTATCCACTACAGGGTGTCTTTGGAAAGACTACAATTGTGAAGACCCATTCTAAGATAAAATGGTCAGCTTGGCTGGATCAGATCAGAATCAGATTTCAAATGACTCAGGCCTGGTGGATGTGGTTCATTAGATAATCTATTCTGAGAGGAAGTCCTGGAGCATGGGAATCTGGTCTTGAGGGGGCAGGACAGGCAAAGAGTATCACAGCACAGCCAGGGAGCCACACAGACATCATCCCTCTACTAGGGTGTGAGCAGAAGAGCTTATACAGTCAGATCAGCAAACTTTATTTAGGGAACAAAAATGGTCAGCCCCACACACACACACACACACACACACACACACACACACACAACAACAACAAAAACCACCACAAGATTTTTATTCTTAAGCGGCATGGTAATTGGCAGACAGAATGGTTAGTTGAAATGAGAATACACTTTATTCAAGTCTCCCCACTATACATATAGATCAGTTACTTAACCTCACAGAACCTCAGCTTTTCATCTGTGAAAGGTTGCAAAAGTATCTGTAATAGGGAAAATTCTTCAGGTTGCAAATAGAAAAATCTACTGTCATGAATTGAATGTTTGTATCACCCCCCCCCCAAATTCACACGTTAAAACCCTACCCCCCACTGTGATGGCATTCAGAGGTGGACCCTTTGGACTAGATGAGGACATAAGGGTGAAGCCCTCATGTATGACATCAGTGCCCTTATAAGAGTTACCAGAGCTTGCTTTTTCTCTCTGCTATGTGAGGGTACAGAAGAAGTCAACAGTCTACAGCCTAAAGGAGGGCTGTCATCAGAACTCAACCATGCTGACACCCTGATTTCAGTTTTCTAGCCTCCAGAACTCTGAGAAATAGATTTCTGCTGTTTAGAAGTCACCCAGTCTATGGTACTTTGTTATAGCAGCCTGAATGAACTAAGTAAGACAAACCATCTTAAACTACCTTAAGAAAAAAAGGAATTTATTAGCTCACGAAACATGGCCAAATATGGCTAGATCCAGGGGTTCAATGCATTAAGTAATTCTTACCTTTTTATTTCATCCATTCTCATCTCACCATGTTAACCCCATTCTCTCTTATTCTAGACAGCTTGGGTTTTCAAAGCATCTGCAAATTTGTATCCATCTACTAACACTAGCCCAAAAGCAAGAAGATATTTTCTCTATTTCCATTTCAGCAGCAAAGTACCAGGGAGAGCTCATGTAAGGCCCTTTAGAATCACATACAATTTCTTAACCAGTCACTGTGAACAGGAATGTGAAGGCGGCAATTTTGACTGACCAGACACTGTAGCCTAGGGACAGTTACAGAGGAGACTATGATTAACAGCCTTTCTTGGAACCATGTTAGCAGAGCAGGGATTTCCCTAAGGAAGCTGGAAGATGGTTATTGGTATCAGAAGAAAAGAAACCGGAAAAAGTGCTGAGCAGAGAAAACCATAAGTATCATAGATCTCTACACTATCTTTTTCAGGGTGGTAATAGGAGGATTAAAATAATGGGGAAAATATTTTACAAACCATAAAGCTCTATTCAAATGTCCTTATTCAATTTATATTTGGATCTCCCCAAAATTCATAACTATAAAGAAATACTAAGTATAGTATAAAGAGAAAAAATATTATGAGACCATTTTTTTAGATTTTGTCACAGTGCCTGACTATGGTGATTGGCTGCTGGTTCTCAATTTATCTTAAGATTTGAGGTCTAAAGTATCACAATACCTGTTCCAGTCTGACTAAGGGAAGAATTCTTTCTGATAGAAGGTTGAACAAGAATATGATTAAAATTATAACCTTTCTTCACTGAAGAAATTTAATAAGAGAAGGCAACACGTACAGTAATGGTTACAGCTGCAGTCTTTCCTGTAGGATACATAAAGCTGTGAAGATTTTATCCAACCTTCCAATTTTAGATAATTATCCATGGCTGTTCTCTGCAGAGCAATAAAACCAGTTCTCCTCCTTAGGTTATACATGTACTGATGCATTTTTTCCTGGAAACTTTAGCTCATCGTTGTGTTATTTGGGTGTGCCATAGAGAAACTTAAGAGAATCAAAGTATCCTGAAATTTTTCTTCTCACTCTTAAGGCAGGCTTACTGACCACTGTAAAACTGTAAAGATTTTCCTGAACCTTTACCCATCAACTTATATAACACTATAAGACATACCACCTCTCCGATTTTAGATCATTAAAAAATCTATGAAATTGCCTTTGCTCTAAATACACGAAAAGATACCTGAAGCGACAGCACAGCATAGTTCACATTCCAAAATTCAGTTTTTCCCACTTAATTAAGGGAATCTACTGATTCAAGCCCTACAGTTTTTCCTTAGACCCAACCATGAGAATATCCATTCAACCTCCAACCTCACAGGAAAATATTATAAAACAATAAAGGTATTAAGAAACATTTAAAGATACATATTTATATCCCTGATTTGTACTTAAAATACATAAGAGGAGGACTGAAAAATTCTAGACGCTTTCTTAAATTCGTCAATTACTCTGTTATCTAAGACAGTGATTTAACACACATTACATCTCAGTAAGCACAAGCTAATTATCAATAATTATTGTGATAGGTTTCAATAATACTTTTTCAGCAAATGGTGAAAGATAAAATTGAGTAAGATAAAGAAGACTTAAAAAAACCACACTATCAACCAACAGAGTTAATAACATTTATAGAACAATCTACTCAAGAACTGCAAAATAAAATTATTTTCAAGTGCACCTGGAACATTTACCAAGTTTTATCATATGCTGGGTTATAAAACATGTCTCAGTAAATTTAAAAGGATTGAAATTTTAGAGTGTGTTCTCTTACATAACAGAATTTAACTGGAAATCAATTTTCAAAATCTGTGATTACAATAAAATTGAGGATACAAGGTTAATATATAAAAGTCAATTGCTTTTCTATGTATACCAGAAATAAGCAATTGGGATTTGAAATTAAAACATAATACCATTTATAATAGCATCACCCAAAAATGAAATACATAAGCATAAGTCTAGTAAAATATATACAGGATCTCTATGGAGAAAACTATAGAACTCCAATGAAAAGCAATGAAAGACGATCTAAATAAATGGAGAGAGATTTCATGTGCATGGATTTGTAGATTCATTATTATTAAGATGTCAGCTCTTCCCAACTTGAAGCTCCTCCCACAATCCCAATCAAAATCTCAGCAATCTATTTGGTGGAAATCAGTAAACTGATTCTAAAGTTTATGTGAAAAGGAAAAAGACCCAGAATAGCCAATACTGAAGAAAAAGAACAAAGTTGAAGAATGGACACAAGTGACTTTAAGTCTTACTATTAACCTACAGTAATCAAGACAGCATGGTATTGGATAAAGAACAGGCGCACGTATCAGTGGAACAGAATAAAGAGCCCAGAAATATATCCACACAAAGTCAACCGATTGCTGACAAAGGCAATTCAATAGAGAAAGCATAGTGTTTTCAACAAATGGTGTCAGAACAGTTGGCAATCCACATTAAAAAAAAAAATTAATCTAGACACAGACATTATACCTTTCACAGAAATTAACTCAAAACGGACCACAGACCTAAATGTAAAACACAAAATTAGAAAATTTCTAAAACATAAGAGAAAACCTAGGTGAACTTGGGTTTCATCATTTTTAGAGAAATACCTAAAGCAGGACGCATGACAGAAAAATATTGGTAAGTAGGGCCTAATTAAAGTTAAAAATGTCTGCCCTGTGAATGACACTGTTAAGAGAATATAAAGATAAGCCACAGACTCAGAGAAAATATGTGCATAACACATATCTCATAAAGGATCTCTATCTACAATATACAAAGACTCTTAAAACTCAATAAGGAAAAGAAATATGACAACAAGCAAAAGTCTAAATAAACACCTCACCAGAGAAGATACACAGATGGAAAATAAGCATACAAAAAGAAGCTCCACATCACACGTCATTAGGGAACTGCAAATTAAAGCAACAACGAGATACCGCTACATACCTCTAAGACTGGCTAAAATAAAAAACCGACAATATCATATGCTAACAAGGCTGTGGAGCAAGAACAATTCTCATTCACTGCTGGTGAGAATGCAAAATGACACAGCCACCTTGGAAGACTGTTCGGTGTTTTCTGTTCGTTTGTTTTCAAAACTAAGCATAGTCGTCTTATATGATCCAGCAGTCATGAACCTAGATATTTACCCAACTGATTTGAAAACATATCTACACAAAAACCTGCATATGAAATGTTCTATGAGCAGTT
Source organism: Delphinus delphis (assembly GCF_949987515.2). Classification (NCBI taxonomy): domain Eukaryota; kingdom Metazoa; phylum Chordata; class Mammalia; order Artiodactyla; family Delphinidae; genus Delphinus; species Delphinus delphis. The sequence continues at coordinate 80,085,468 of NC_082685.1, forward strand.
TTATTCATAACTGCCCCAAATCGGAAGCAACCAAGATATCCTTCAAAAGGTGAGAGGATAAACAGGCTGATAGATCCACACGATGGAATATTATTCAGCAATAAAAGGAAACAAGCTATCAAGCCATGAAAAGACACGGAGGAACCTTAAATGCATATTATTAAGTGAAAGAAGCCAATCTGAAAAAGCTACATACTGTATGATTCCAACATTCTGGAAAAAGCAAAACTATGAAACAAGAAAAATATAAGTGCTTGCCAGGGACTGGAGTGGAGAGAGAGGGATTAATCAGGGAAGCACAAGGGATTTTTAGGGCAGTGAAACTATTCTGTACGATACTGTAATGGTAGATATAGGACATTATGCATTTATCAAAACCCACAGAACTGTAAAAATAAAAGAGGGAATCCTAATGTAAAATATGTACTTCAGTTAATAATAATGTATCACTATTGGTTCATCAATTGTAACAAATGTACCACACTAAAATAAGACGTTAATAACAGGGGAAACTATGAACAAGGGAGAGAGTGGGTGTATGGGAACTATTTTCTGCTCAATTTTCTGTAAACCTAAAATTATTCTAAAAATAGTCTATTAATTTTCAAAAACCTACTTCCAAAAATAGGTCAACAAGGAAATAAGGGAAATTAGAAAATATTCTGAACTAAATAAAAACACAAATTTCAAAACTTACAAGCAGGGCTTAGAGGGAAATGTACAGCTTCAAACCCTTATTCAAGAAAGAAAAAAAAAAGTGTCTAAAATTAATTATGTAAACTTCTCTCTCAAAAAGTCAAAAAGCCTAATTGAACACAAAGTAAGTAAAAAGGAGATACAATAAAGATACAAGCAACATATCAAAGGAATAAAAAAAATGAAAAAAGTCAGTGAAATGCAAAATTGTTTTTCAAAAAATAAACTTCTAGATAGACTAATCAAAAATAAAAGAAGCTATCACTTTGGCTCCTACAGAATCATACAGACTATAAGGGACTATATTACAAATAATTTTATATCAATAAATTTATCAAAATAGATAAAATGGACAAATTCCATGGAAGACTCAAAACTTACACAAAAGAAACATGATCTAAATAGTCCCGTGTAAAGAAATTGATTGTGTAAATAAAAACCTTCTCACACAGATATCCACAGGCCCAGAAGCCTTCACTAGAATATCCTGTCATACATATATAGATCTTATATCAATTCTTTCAGAAAACAGATGAAAAAACTCCCAACTCTTTTTATGTGGCTAGGATTCCCTTGATAGCAAAATCAGAACATAAATGTGCAACTAGTCCTGCCGTGCTATTTCCACTCTGCCATGCTGCCTAATTTAGAAAGAGCTTAACTTGATTCCGATTATATTTTACAACTTACTAGTGGAGTAACTGATTTGTATTTTATCATGGCTAATAGTGCTGTATTATAGTCACTGCACATCTGTTATATTTTTGAATGACTGATTTTGGATTTGAAATTTTTATGAGACTACGTTTAAAATTCTGTTAGGTGGAAATGCAAAAATTCTTAAAATACTTTTCCCCTTAATCATGAAGTAGAAATAACTTAATAGAGTCCTTGACCTCACCCAGAAACTTAGTGAATGGATGCCTCTGCAAAGGTTTTTACACAGGCTGTTAGGAGTTTGGTTATATTTGAAGCTGGGGGTAGTACAAAAGTATGATTGTACTCGGACTATAAAAATCAAGTCCTAATCCAAATCTCCACAATGCAAAGGGAACTTTCATGTAAACTTCTGATGTCAGATCATAAGGTTGATAGACATATACCAAAAAATGTCATATTCTTTCTTGCTAATAATTTTGATAAATACCTCACCTGCATTTGATGTGAGCAAGTTATCTGTTGGCAGTGGGAATACGGAATGAGGTATCAAGTCCTAATTCCTGATTTGGAGTCCCAAACCTCCGGCAATAGAGCTCGACCCTACATTTTCTTACCCATGCCACAGAAGCCACTTTCTAAAGATTCCTCTAGGCCTCTAAAAGAGAAGCCATCCATCTTCACCTTTTAGCAGCCTGTAAGGCTCAACTACCTTCTCTTTCATAAAACCTCATCCCCGGGGCTTCCCTGGTGGCGCAGTGGTTGAGAGTCCACCTGCCGATGCAGGGGACACGGGTTCATGCCCCGGTCAGCGAAGATCCCACATGCCACAGAGCGGCTAGGCCCGTGAGCCATGGCCGCTGAGCCTGCGCATCCGGAGCCGGTGCTCCACCATGGGAGAGGCCATGACAGTGAGAGGCCCGCATACCGCAAAAAAAAAAAAAAAAAAAAAAAAAAAAAAAAACCACACACAAAAAACAAAACAACCTCATCCCCATGGTAATTCACCTCTTTCCACTTGGTTGTCAGAGAAAGTTGCACTATTGTCTGATGACCTGCTCATCATTTGTCCTTATCAGGGTGCGGGGCATGGGGAAAGGAGACTGGGTTGTGTCCTTTCTTCTTAGAGACTCATACTTTCTTACTACCCTCAGCCTCAAATATACCCAAACGCCTAACAACCTGTGTTAGCTAGTTGCTAGCAACTAGCTCAGTGATAACCCCAATTAGGCACTGAATAAAGAGCAAAAACATGGGGACCACCTTGGTGGTCCAGTGATTAAGACTTTGCCTTCCAGTGCAGGGGGTGCAGGTTTGATCCCTGGTTGGGGAGCTAAGATCCCACATGCCTCGCAGCCAAAAAACCATAACATAAAATAGAAGCACTACTGTAACAAATTCAATAAAGACTTTAAAAATGGTCCACATCAAAAAAACTTTAAAAAAAAAGAGCAAATATATGAATTAACATGTATGGAAAGGGAATCAAGCCAAGAAACAAAGCTCCACTAGTTCACATGGCAACAGGACAGGGATGAGTCAGCGCCCATTCTCAATTCACCACCAAGGTCATTGCTTTGTAGGGCCCATGTGTTCCATATTCTAATTTACCTTAAATCATTGACGTGATTCTCAATTTGGATTTCCAATTTAAAGCGAGACCCTTAAGGTACTCTTTTTAAATCTCTTTTAATCACTTTTTAATACCCATCAGAAGCTTGAAATTGAAATGTGATAACTAGACTGCCCTAATTTTCGTGTGCTACATTCACACAACGAATGGTCTCCTCAGATCTGTACTGTAAATATACAGATCACTTTCCTCAAGTCATATTTCTTTTCCTTATTGGAAGCAGCATTATTAAACCAATATCGGAGATAAAAGAGTATGCCCACAAAGAAAGGCTTGGGAATATTTTTTAAATATATCAAAGACAAATACATTTGTCTAAGTAAATAATGTCTCTCCTGATCCCCATTTCTTTTTTTTTTTTTTTTTTTTGTGGTACGCGGTCCTCTCACTGTTGTGGCCTCTCCCCTTGCGGAGCACAGGCTCTGGACGCGCAGGCTCATCGGCCATGGCTCACGGGCCCAGCCGCTCCGCGGCATGTGGGATCTTCCCAGACCGGGGCACGAACCCGTGTCCCCTGCATCGGCAGGCGGACTCTCAACCACTGCGCCACCAGGGAAGCCCCTGATCTCCATTTCTGACGGCACAGAGTGGCCGGTGAGGGGAGCAGCATGCCCCTGCCAGGCCCTCCTCTGATCCTGGCCACAGGGAAGCCTCCCGCTGGTTGGAGCAGAGTTGTGTTCTCCTGTGTTCACACACCTGCTTTGTGTCTGGCAGCACTTTTTTTGGCGATACCGCAAAGTGATTGCCTGACTGCTCCAGCACTGGGTGGGCTTGAAGCCTTCCCGAGAACATAGATGTGTACCCTCCCCCTCAGTGGCTCCAACCCCCAACTTCTCCAAGGCTTTTCAAGCTTTGCAAGCAAAAACCAGTCACAATGCTCTTAGTGAAGGTGAAAGGGAATGCCTCCAAAGGGCCATCTGTCACCTGAACAGAGAGAAGAGCTGCAGGCCCTCAGGATCCAGGGGCTCGGCGGGGAACTTTACGGTTTGATACTGGGATATGAACACCCTATAGCACTTTTAGTGTCCTGCATCCTATAAGTCTTGCTGCCCCTGCAGTACAGTAGAATCCCCACAACATAGGATCCAGTCTGGCAACCATGGCTGTCAGCACTCCAGACCTCTCTCTGCTGTACTGAGCCTTACTCCCACCCAAGGTCTCAGTAATGTGGAGGTGGTTCTGAGGCCCCCCATATGGACCAAGTGTGCTCCAGTGTGGAATCAGTGTCTGAGCTAAGGCAGACACCACGAGTAGCCGTGTGAGTTTCCATTGAGCGCACCACTCCAACTGCATGCGACCCTGATTGGCTGGGGGAAGCTGCTTAGGTCTCCAAATATCACCAGGCCTGCTTAAACTATAGCTCCATCTCCAAAGCACTTCTCAAATGAAACAGCCATTTAAACAGGCTGACACAAATCTGAAAGGGAAAATGGGTATCTGTCTCCCATTACAATCACACCTCAGACTTTTTACTTATCACTCTTGGTAAGTTCTCCCAAAACCTACATTCTTTTGGAAAATTAAGAAAAGCAAAACTGATATAAATGAATGGAAATAATCCCTAGATTTGGAGTGAAAAGATTTCTGTTCTGGTCCCAGATCTGGCATTCATATATCATGGGACCTTGGGCCAGTGATAAAGTTCTCTGTGCAAGGATCCTCTTTTATAAAATGAGAAGTTGGAATAGATAATCTCTAAGGTCCCTCCAGCTCTCAAATCACACATCTTTTATGATTTTGTCCTAATTATCCCTCCCCCTTTGTCCTAATTATGAAACAGCAGAGGTCCCAAAATGAGTTGGATTGCACATTACAGTGTGGGCATCTCTGGTAGATGCCAGGAGGGCTGTCATCTCCAGTGTCACCAGCAGAACTGCCCCTTTGGGCACTGACCACCACCAAAGACACCAGCACCACAGGGACCCTGAGTCAAAGAGGAGGAACGTAGGTGAGTCATAGCAGCCAAGAGTATCATACCTCAAAGAATATCAGCGAAATCCACTGGGGACCCCTAGAACTATTGAGGAGGAATTTAAGAAAGGGTGGAATTCCTGCACAGCACTACCAGGGTGTATTAGTTATCTACTGCTGAATAACAAGCCATTCCAAACTGAGTGGCTTAAAACAACTATTTATCTAGCTCACAATTTAGGCTGGGCACAGTGGGATGCTTCTTCTGCTTGCCCCACGTGGGCTAAATCATGCACCCATGGTGAGCTAAGTGGCTCTGCTTCTACCTGCCGGCGCAACTGTGTGTCCTGTCATCACCCACTAGGGTAGCCTAGGCTTCTTCACATGGGTCCCCAGGGCTGTGAAACACAAGTCCAACATGCAAGCATTTTTCAAAACTCTACTTGAGGCATATCTGCTAATGCCCCACTGGCTAAAGTAAGTCACATGGCCAACCCTGATCCAAGGGGTAAGGACATGAGCTCTACCTCTTGATAAAAGGATTTCTAATGTCACTTTCTATGTGTATGAGTGGAAGGAGGGAAAGGATTTGTGGCCATTCACACAACCTACCACAAAGAGAAATACAGATTTGTGCCTGTCAATGTGACCTTACTTTTATTCCCAAATTCACATTGCCAAGTAAATAAGTGAAATGATTCTTGCATTTTACTCAGCAGCATATTTTACAGAAAATTTCAATAATAAATGAAATTTGTGAGCCTGCAGATCAAAGAGGAATTGGAGAATTTTATTTATTTATTTTTACAAATTATAAGCCTCACTTATCCTTTAGGACTCCATCCAAAGTTATATATGGAAATGCAAATGTAAGGAATTCCACATGGATGGTTTGCTCTGTATCTCATATTATTCTTGCACTTCTAAAATCCAACTCTCTGAGCTCATGCCTTCAGGCAAGTCCCTCAATGACACCTTTAAGAAATTCATGAGAAATCACAGCCAGTTAGAATTTTTAAATCTCTCAAGTGCATGGCTATATAATGTATACCACTTTTTCCAGTCTCCAATCTGTGTCTGGCAATTAAACTGAGCATTGTACCAGTTTCATTTGACAGTAACTCATTTAATTTCTATTTCTTACCAATTAACTAGGCACTGTGCTAAGGGTTCAGATATAATAGAGACAGGAAGGAAGGAGGATGGGAGAGAAGAAATGAACCAGCCTTCTTGTGTCTTGGGGTTCAGTGGGATGCAAACCAGTAACTTTTACAAGGAATACAGTTCAAGAACTTCAATTCATTTTCAAAATTAAAGTGAATTTTGCATTTTAAACAACCTCCAATGGATCCCTTTAAATTTTCATAGTCTGGCTCCTCTGAAGGTTTAAAAGTGACTTTTCATTGTTAAACTGTCACCAAGTTCTTTTTAATTCTGACAGTGTCCTCAAGCTCCTTCTGAGGACATGAATTTCTTTGGGCAGTTGGAAAAAATTCTGAGTCAATTTCCTCTTACAGGGAACCAGCCTCTCACTTAGATAATACTTCAAAGGAAGCTTGCTTGACTACACAGGACTGGAACAGCATGTAGAGGGGCTGAAGACATGGGCCAGTGTCATTGCTCCTAACAACTTTCTTTCTTTCTTTCTTTCTTTTTTTGCGGTGCCTCCCTCTCACTGCTGTGCCCTCTCCCGTTGCGGAGCACAGGCTCCGGACGCGCAGGCTCAGCGGCCATGGCTCACGAGCCCAGCCGCTCAGCGGCATGTGGGATCTTCCCGGACCGGGGCACGAATCTGTGTCCCCTGCATCGGCAGGCAGACTCTCAACCACTGCGCCACCAGGGAAGCCGCCTAACAACTTTCTTTAAAAAAAGAAAGGCTGGTTCTCAACAGGTTTGAAACAAGCAAAGTCCACTTTCGGCTCCTGATCTATCCTTTCAAATGTTCTTCTTGATGTCTTCCTCTCTATTTTAACTGCACAAATTACAGAGATTTTTTTGATGCTATTTTTAGTAACAACTTATAGTACTTGTCTCCTTGTGGAAGTTTTCATTTTTAATAGGCTACCTTAAAGATCCTCCCTTTCCTCTCTCTCTCTCATATACCACAGCCTTTATAACTCATGAGAGATTAGCTCTGTTGATGAAATTTTAGACAGTACAGTAAGAGATATTTTGGTAGAGCATGCCTGCTCTCAAGACAGGTTCCATCAACTCAGAAGCCCAGAGAACATGAATTGTACCTAGCTTTGCTAATCAGTTTAAAGTTCCTCCATTTTCCAAGGAAGACGTACAGACGGTCAACAGGTACATGAAAAGATGCTCAACATCACTAATCATCAGGAAAATGTAAATCAAAACCACAGTGACATATCACCTCACACCTGCCAGAATGGCTAGCATCAAAAAGACAACAAATAGCAAGTGTTGCTGAGGTTTGGAGAAAAGGGAACTCTGTGCCCTGTTGGTGGGAGTCTAAGTTGATGCAGCCTCCATGGAAAACAGTATGGATATTCCCCCCAAAAGTTAAAAACAGAACGGCAATATGGTACAGCAATTCCACTTCTGGGTATTTATCTGAAGCAAATGAAAACATTAACTTGAAAAGACATAGGCACCACCCTGTTCACTATTATGTACAATAGCCAAGATATGGAAGCAACATAAGTGTCCATCAACGGATGAATGGATAAAGAAGACATACACTAGAATATTATTCAGCCATAAAAAAGAGGGAAATCTTGCCATTTGTGACAACACGAATGGACCTTCGGGGCATTATGCTAAGTGAAGTAGGTCAGAGAAAGTCAAATACCATATGATCTCACTTATGTGGAATTAAAACAAAATTAAAAACAAACAAAAAACCAAATTCATAGAATCAAGAACAGGTTCTCGAGAGGCAGGGGATATGGTGGGTGAAATGGATGAAGGTGGTCAAAGGTATAAACTTGCAGCTAAAAAATAAATAAGTCATGGGATATAACATATAGGACGGTGACTGAAGTTAATAATGCTGTATTGTATATTTGGAAGTTGCTAAGAGAGCAAAAGTTCTCATCACAAGAAAAACGTCATTGTGAGGTGACAGATGTTAACTGGACAGTGTGGCTATCATTTCCCAATATGTACAAATATTAAATTATTATGTTGTACACCTGAAACCAACATAATGTTATATGTCAATCAGAGCTCAATAAAAATTCCTTTCTAGATCCCCACAGAAAAAAATCATTGAGGAAATTTTTTTAAATAGACAATTTTTCCTCAAAGAATAAAATACGGACTGTGAGTAGAAGTTCTAACAAAATCCAGGCAAAATTCTGAAAGTTGTTGATATTATCCTTAGAATCCCATCCTGAGAAACTTGAGAGAAAAACAATTCCTCTTACCACCAGAATATATTCAGATGAAACCCTATATTACATTGTACAAAGTGAAGGAACTATATTTTGTCTGATTTTGTAACTGCTTTCTTAAGCAAGTATTAATCGTAGCTTATTTTCCATCACTGACGTTAATACTCAATGTTTTCTTTTTATGCTGAAATAGCTTCATCTGTATGTACTATTCAAGTTACTCGTTTTTAAAAGTTTTTGAACATCTACTGTGAGTCAGGCACTGTGCCAGAAAATAGGAACACAACGCTGAATAGACCTTCGGGCCTGCTCTCAAGGGAACTCAAAGGCAAATACAAGGAGTGAAGAGTCTTAAATGTGATGTTCAGCTAACACATATGCCTATTTTCTACGGAGGAGATGGTGGCAATGGGGAGAGGGGGAGATAAGGGTAGACAGAAACTTTAGACCTGGGGTGTTATCAGGCTTGTGGGACTGTAAATGGTAAGGCTCTTTTGAATCCACACTGAACCAGGTTCTAAAAAGGTTATTATAACAGCAGTAATACTAACAAGGAGCCAGCAGTGTCGTCTGTGCTAATTGAACAATCAGGATAAAGTCTGGAATGCAGATTTACAGGGAGAGAGTGAATGTGTCAAGAGAATAAGCAGATGAGAAGTTACTCAAAGGTAAAGACATTTTGAAAATGAATGATGGCCAATGTGATCAAGCCAGTTAAAGACATCCCAGGTGCTTACCGTTGGGTCTGCCGCAGAGAGACTGCTGTACTCCTCAGACCAAACCTCTGGGGTACAACTGGTGAGAATATTCCAGTAAGATCAGTGCTACCCAGGGTGCAAAAGAATAGAAAGAAGACACTGACTAAGGGAGCAGAGAAGTTATTACAACAGTCTTGGATTTCATATGTAAAAAAAGGTATATTGGAGAGCCAATGCCTCTAAAACTATAACAGAAGTTGCCTCCTGCTTATGAGTGACCGGAGAAAAACCACTGTGACTGAACAATGGTCACTGTGCATCTACATATAAGACTGCAGGCAGGGGATTAAAACTGTCCCAATTATCTGAAAATAGACATTATTAGCAGCATGTAATTTAACATTTATATAGCTCTTATTTTTAAGTACTGTTTTAAATACTTTGAAAATATTAACTTATTCATCCTTGCTGCTACCATACGAGATATGAATAGTCACCTCCATGATACCGATGAGTGAACCAGAGGCACAGAGAAGTTAATTAAACTGTCCAAGTTCAAAGAGCCAGCCAATGGGAGATCCAGGATCGGAACCCAAGCACTTGGGCTCCAAAGTCCATGTGCTTCACCACTACATCATTCTACCTCACATGCTATCACTTATGAGTATGAATATGAGAAGGAGAATCTGACAGTGTCCTTCTGGTGCTGCCCTGAGAAGATGCTGGAGCTCAAAGAGAAGAACAGCAATAACATCACCTGTACCATCACTTATTGAGAGCTTTGTGTACCCAGCACCATGGAAACATTGCTTCATTTTTCTTTCCAAATTCAACACATACACTTTCTACCTATGAAGATTGCAGGTGATATACCAATGAACTTTATTTTAATGTGTGTGGCAGACTCTGTATTTTGACTTAACCCCTATTTCAGTCTCCCGGTAGTCGCCTTTCTCTACTATAGAGGTCAGAGGACTCAACAGCATTCCCTGGAATCCCCTGCAGCCCTAGTGCAAGCATGTGACCTAAGTTTTTTCAGACACATCTTCACAAAATGTCAGTGTGGGAATGGACAATGTGATTTTTTCAGCCGAGAGTGGAAGTTCAGATTTCCTGACAAGGTTGAGAGTGGTGAATGTCCTTCTGGGGTTGCTGTCATGGAGCAACGTTGTTTCTGTTAAATGGTGTTTCTCAGTGGTTTGGCATATGTCTCCTGGCTGTGTGCTTCTTCGCGCCAGTATTCCTAGATGATTATTCCCAAGGCTGATTCTCTGGGCCTTCCAGAAATTCTGGGAGCTATCTAACATCCTTTAATAAAAGTTCTTCCTGTTTAAACTAGCTAGAGTCGATACTATTGTTTGCGACCAATTACCTTTACATATGTAATATGTATAATACACACACATTATAATACATGTATACAGCTAGTGCATCAAACCTTATGATTTTAAAAATAAATCATTACCTTGTGTGAAGTTAATGTTAAAAAAAGTAGTTAATTTAAGAAAACTATTTAGGACAGGTGGTGATGCACATGGACTTTGGAGCCAAATTGCTTGAGTTCCAAACCTGGATCTACCCTTGACTGACTCTTTGAACTTGGAAAATCTCAATAACTTCCGTATGAATGACTGGAATTTAGAAAAAGGCATTAATTCTTCACACTCCTCAGAAATAAAAAGTATCATTCCCACAATCCTACACGTAAACACACTGACGTTTAGAGAGGTCTGGTACCCTGCCCTACGTCACACGCTAGTGACGACGAACCCTGGTCCGTCTCACTCAGGGACACATATTATAGCATCACAACCCTCTGTAGTTATAATCGACAAACAAACCTGACGAATTATCACTAGGGCTGAAAGCTTCATCTCCATGAGTTTCATTAGTCTGCACCAGTTCTGAGGATACTGTTAATTGCTGAGGACACTGGCAAAATACAAGTTTCGGGACCTGCAGAAACAAGTGTTAGTTCCTGGTTTGTGGGAACTTCATCAAGTTAGCTCTCAGTTAACTTGCTAACTGGCCCCTTTAAGAAGCAGCCTAGCATCTCCTCTGAGGAAATAAGACTAGCTCTTGAAGGAAGAGTGGGCATTACCAAATAGAGGAAGACAAGAAAGATAAAGCATAGGTAAAGACAGAGCTCATTGGGTAAATAATAAGTAATGAAGTGCAGCTGAAACATGAAAATCATGCTAGTTGAGCAGTGAAAGAGAAGGCTAGAGAGTAGCAGAAGTGAACCCATGAGAGGCCTTGTATCCCATGCTGGTGAGTTAGGACAGAAGCCAAGGGAACATTTGAAAGGTTGAAACAGAAGCCTGCACAACCAGATTTCATTCCAAAGGAGGTCGTGGTGGCATTACGCCCCAGAGACGGGAAGCTGGCGAGACTGGTAGGAAGACCAGTCAGGAGATAATTGCTAGAGTCCGAGGTTGAGATAATTAATGACAGCTTAAACTATCAGAGGAAGGCAGGGATAGAGAAAAGAGTAGATATGCACACCATTAAGGAAGGGGAGCCCAGTCCAATCACTGTTCTACTAAATTTAGCAGTGACACAGTGAAAATAAAAGGCGTCTGGGTATAATTAAAATGTTTGAGTTGCCTCCTCAGAATTCACTCAGAAATGAATAAATGGTAAAGTAGGATGTACTCATATTCTCAATAAATCAAACTCAATAAATCTAGTTATTTAGGGGAAAATTATAACAAAACTTTCTCTTACTGGTATCCTGTGGCACACCCATGATCACTCGCACTCCCGTTGCTACACCTCTGACCTTTAGCTGAGATGAACCGATGAGGGAATGACAACTGTGATAGGATTGGCATCCACAATGGTGGATACTGGAGAAGGTCACTCAGGGTTGAGCCAGGAGGCAATTTAAGACCTCTGGAGGCAGGGCTGGGAAATCAGGTTCTGGCATTCCAGAACAATCTGCAATGATTTTGAGATTTTCATTCTGTAACTGGAAAATTATACTGCTGGTGATATATGTGGCTAGTGTGGAGACCCATAAGATTTAGAGAAAAGGAAAATAAGGCTGGCCTCAGAATCTTACAAACAAAAATAATATTGCCATGAACCCTACTAAATGGTTTAAAAGTCTTGGAAATCTATAGCTGAAGATTTTTCATCTTCAACGGTATTTAATTTAAAAACTGGAGAGAAGGTGTTGGCACAAGTGCTTTCAAGGAGGAAATTACTGATTTATGCATTACCATAAAAAGCTGAGAGACAATAGACTGCATGCAAATTTTCCTGGTGAGGATGGTGGCAGTGAGATGTAATCTTGGGGAAGCAGAGTTAGGCAGGAAAATAAGGAAAGCAAACACGAGGGAGCATGTAACGGGGCTCCACCATGGACAAAGTTGGCTGTGCAAGCCTCCATGTCATCTCCGCATGGGGGGTATTGACTCCTGCATCTTAGAATAGTCTGCAGGTAGGAGAAGAAAGGCAAACGGTTTATCCACAGGCTTTTTCTCTCCTCTCTCTCTCTTTGGTCAAAGCCCATTTCGTTATGCATTAAATCCCACCCCTCCACCACTCTGGATTGTCACCAGCCCCTCCAGCAGCATGTGGGAAGGCAGAGCCTCTGAAGTCTCTCCTTGTCAGTTTGTGCTATATGTGGGGACCCTGGAATGTGTGACAGAAGAAGTGACAGCAGCCTGAGCTTTCATCCATGGAAACAGTGTGAATAAACACTGGCTGCAAATCTGAGGCCCAGGGTGCAGGCAGGGTTAAGCTGACCTGGAACAGTGAATCAGTAGAGTCTGCTATGACTGAAGACCACATATAACCATAAAATTTTTATGTGGTCATAAATTTTCTGTTAAATCCATATTTCTTCTCTATCTTAAAAGCTAAAGTTGAGTTTCTGCACAAATCTGTCTTCTAGAAGAGGCAAAATCTTGCATGTAATGTTCAGAGATGTATTTAATAGTTATCTTCCAAGGACAACTGGCTCTGAGGCTAAGTATATTTGTTAGAGAAAATACATTCATTAGAATAGTTCATGTAAAAGTTAGTTTTTTTCGATTAAACATATAAACGATTTCAATAACAGGTTAAATGTACTTAACAATCTTGTGACAATTAACCATCAGCCATGACCTCTGTGACTTTGTTATAATATTCCCTTATTAAAAGCATATCTAAAAATCTCCCTCCTACAAAAAGTTACCTTTTGTTTGTAAAATAAATGTGATTCTATCCGTTTAATTTTAAAGTAAAACACAACACCTCATTCTTCCACGTTTGGAAAAACTACACATAATATATGTGATTAAGGATCTGTAGGAATAAAATTCCATCTATAAAACAGACAAATGAAAATTTTGAGAATAGCCATTAATATCATGTAAGCAAAGAGTAACAATATGAAGATGCTCTCAAATTAAATTGCAGTAAATAAAGCAGGAATCAAATGCTATATACAATATACTCAGACCTCTCTGTTTGGGAGGAATAGGATATGGATACCCACACACAAAAAAAAGAAAGACAAGAAATGGTAATCAAAGTATAGATGATTTTACTAAATGCATTATATATTTCCACTCTTTCCCAACATTCTACATTATTACTTTCTAATCAGAATTTTATAATTAAAGTGAACCTAAAAATACCTTAAATTGAGCACTATGATGGGTAGTCAAAATGAAAATGTTTAATAATTTATTAAGCAGAAAGCTGATCATTTATATCCTGTTAGAATAAAGACTGTGTGAAGAGGGTTTGATTAGCTAAGAGGAGAAACTCTCATGCTACAGAGACAAAACCAGAAGGTTGTTGAAATGTAGATTCATTTCATCAATTCCAATTAAGCAGGTCTGGGTGAGACCAGAAACCTGCATGTTATCAAGCTCCCTGGTAGTTCTAATGAGTTGGTTGGGGATACACTTTGATAAATACAGGCCAAAAGCAAAGTCCAAAGTATCAAAATTTCATAGAGACTCTCCATATACCAGCCAGGAACAATGCTGCTCTGTCCCTGGGAACCCCTGTTCTCTGGTTCCCAGGGCAGATCCTACTGTGGGCAATTACACTATCTCCTCTTGCTCTGATCCATCCTTATTTAGCAGATTTCTTATGATTGGCTTTCCTTGTGGTTTTCCTACAGGGAAGAAAATGGACTGCTCTGTCAACATTGGCATTTAAGGTTGTTTCCATGTCCTGGCTGTGAACTAATAAATTGGCATTCGGTTTATACATCAGTCTCTCTGGGCTCAGTCAATGTGAGTCTACTCCTGAAACTTGAGTCCATTTTCAGATAACTGACAAAACAAGGCATATGAGCTCTCAAAGCTAGTCTCTTAGCTAGGAGGTAGTGGCCCCCTTTCCCAAAGAAATGGGTATTTGTTGTTTTTGCCAGACTGGCATCCTTTTCCATTTTTCTGGTACAGCATCTTGAGGTTTCCCCTGGGGAATCACCTCTCTTCTGTTCTCAGACTCCTCCCAAATCTGAACATAGCTTGTCCTTTTAAACTCAATCCTAGAATGTTTTTAAACAAAGCTAAGCTTTAGAGGTAAAGCTTAGATCTGTTGGTGCCTGGCATGGAGCCACTAGAGAAAAGAGTGCCTGAGAACAACGCCATTGTAGACCAAAAAAAAAAAAAAAAGAATCAAGAGTTAGAGATAAAATGAGAGAGAGAGAAAGAAAGAGTTCTTTATGATATTATTGTTTGAATCATGGATACAGTTTGTCCCACCTGTACCCTCTGTCTTACACGAGCCAATGAATTTCCTTTGTTTTTTTGAGCCAGTTTGAATTGGACTTCTTTCATTTACTCAAGAGTCTTAAATAAAACAACACGTCTGTATCTCTGCATACAGAGTATATCTTCCATTCAAGAGCAACAATTAGGTCCAAAGATCTACCACCTGTTCAGGGGAACATTTACAAAATCCATCCTCGCAGGAAGCAGGGACCTGCTGGACATTAACTGCATGCCAAATCTCCTTCATTTGAGAATAAGGTGAACTTAAGAATTGTCACTGGAAAACAATGATACCACAGGCTTAGGACTTTGCAACAAGGAGAGGGAACAAAGGCATGAGGTGTTTTACAATTTTTATATCTTGATCTATGGCATATGAGTCTTCCCATGTTTATTTCTCAGGAATATTTCTATAAAAATGAAAGGAAGTCTACCTCTCTGTGCCCCAAGTAGGGAAGAAAAATTGATGACCAGATATCATCACAGTCAATCACCTCAGTCATGGGAAATAGGAGGGGAGGTTGTTACCTGTCCACAGGAAAAGCAATGGCCAGATTAACTCCACAGACTTTTAATTACAGACGAGATTCTTTCTGCCTACCTTTTTGAAGTTAGATGACCTTCACTGCTTATATACGTGAGACAATTAAAAAGAAAATCTCATCAGCAAATTGATGAGAAACTAGTGGAAACAATTTTCTCCCCCCAAATCATACACTGAACACTAAACCCTTCAATGTGTTAAATAGACTTTTGATTCCCTACATAATGGTTCCTACAACTAGAGTGGGACTGGGTTACAAAATATAATGCCATCAGTCATATAAAGCCCCTGATGTTTAGGAACTCCCTAGCCTCATGAAATAACTAAACATGGCATGTTTTTGCTCTTTATCTCTTTCCCCATTTCGAAAAGGACCTGACTAGGAAAAGACTTAACAGCTTGTCAAGAAGGATGGATGTTCAGAAGTGATAGCTCATTGGTGTCCAGCTTCTCTCAAGGCTAGAAGGCACGCACACTCCATTCTATCAAGAAAAGACTGGGCTGTGCAAAACGGTAAAATAAAAACCAAATCCTTGGATTTGACTTTTGCAAATGTCCAGGGAGATGGTTGCGTTTCGTTGGAAGGGAAAAGACCAGTCAGGACTAATATTGCATTTATGTTGGAATTGATATTGAGCATATGGGTAAAAGCAGGATGGCAATCTAGGCTAACGGATCATCTCAGCCTCAGAACGTAATTTGCAAAAACAGTATCAAAGTCAGATACCTCATACTATGTTTTAGTAAAAACCAATGAACAAGCAAACAAACAGAACCCCCACAAAAACATTACGCACCTTCTCAGATTCCCTCAACCTCTCCTCATGTCTGTCTCTCTTGGTGAGCACCTGATCCACACACAGGTGCAGCGCCTCTACTTTCGGACTTGGGGAAAATAACGTACTGTGTAGCATGGTGCCCAGATTCCTGAGCAGCCAGAGACACAGGAGTAGTGAGAGTTAGCTTCCCATGAAGTAAAACTGCATCAGTGAGAAATGAAATGAGAGGAAACTGGGAAGCCAAGTTCCTCTTTCTTTTCCTCTTCCATTCACTACACCAAGGTATCGTTCTTTTCTGCAACACCTCCAGGGAAGCCCCACATGTCAAGTAAGACAGTATAGAGTAACACAGTGTGTCTCAGCGCAGCTCCTTGTTAAGCAGTAGCTAGTGTGGCAATACACGGCATTACCCTGAATCACATCACTCTCTCTCTTGCCTTGTCACCCTTACTCTCCGAGTTGCACAGCCCAAATCAGCTGATAGCACTCTGAGCATTGCCTTGGGCTCGGCTTTCTAGAGGACGCAACAGAAGGCATAGTTGAGGCTACTATGTTAACAACAGTGAAATCTCTTTGTCACCATCACTAATAATTTTATGAATATAATAATAATTTCCCCTTCAAATATTCAGCAATACGGTTTGCGTTTGCATTGCACTTTGATCTGGATGGCAAATAAATCATTTCTCATTCATACGGGGTCTTTCAAAATGCCCCCTTTTCATTATTATTACCAATAAGCGCAAGGAATACACTTGTGTTTCAGCTGTATATTGTTCCAAAACCAACCACCCAAAATGAAATTACTTAAGGCAAAGATGAGGGGGGCTTGCCTGCACGGTTCTGAACCTGGTGACGCCGACCGGGGTCACTCACTTGGTCAAATTCAGTTGTTACTGGGTCGGGCTACAAGGTCTAAGAAAGCTTCACTCACATATACATGCCCAGCCCCTCCTTCACACAGCGGCTTGCTCTCCCCAAGGCGAGCCGGGGTTTCCTCACAGCACTGTGGATTCAGAATAGTCAGACCTCTCTCAAGGAGGCTGGCTTCCAAGAGGGAAGAAACAAAAGCTACCAGGCCACAAGCCCCAGAATTCAAAGTCATTAAATTTCATTGTTCAAAGCAAGTCACAAAGGTAGGATGACTCAACAGGCAGAAAACAGACCTACCTCACGGCAAACGGCATATGTGTAGAAAGAAGGAAGCGTTGCTGGCAGCCATCTTTGGAGACTGTCTACCAGGCTGATTCCCAGACTGATCTGCAGATTGGAATCATCTGGGGGCCTTTTAAAACTAGCAGAGCACAGTGCACACCTTAAACCAATTAATTCACGATGCAGGAGAGGGTAGAACACGGGCACCCCTTTCTTTTTTTTTTAAGCTCCCTGGATGATTCCAGTGTGCACACAAGTTTGGGAACCTCCAATCCAGCACAACTTGTGAGAAAAGAGATTTCGAAAAGCTGAAGATTCTAACTGGCAGTCCTCAGTTACACGTGATTACGTGTCATTTCACAGCATGCTCAGTGTTCTTTCTTGGGTTTAAAATTTAAGCCAAACGCCCATCTCTTCATAGCACAATAAAGCTGCCATGATAAGCCAGTCTGCCTTGTAGAATGACCAGTCTTCTAGTTTGCCTGGGACTGAATAGTCTCCTGGGACACAAGACTTGCAGTGCTAAAACCAGGACACTCTGAGTCTAACTGGACAGTTGGTCACCCTAGCATTGCCTTCCCTCCCTCTGCAGGACAGGTCATGTTCTAGTGAGCTTCCTTTCTAAAATGTATTCCCACTGTTAATACCTAAGTTTCCTCAAAATTAATCACCTAGGCCAGAGCTGCCTGAGTGTGGTCCATGGACCTGCAGTATCAGCATCACCTGAGACAGTTTGTTAGCAATGGAAATCTGGGGAAATTCTAACAGAGTCAGAATATCTGGGATTAGGGCCTAGAAATCTGTGTTTTGAAAAACATGAATTTGAGAAGCACTGGTCTGGCCTGCCATGCTCTCATCTCCATCTATCTCTACCCTTCCACATGAGGCAAGATCAGGTTTCTGTTTTGCTGTAAAAGTATAAAAAGCACAGCAGGAAGATTCAATGCTAATTGGCCAGAGATGCCTTGACCAAGGGCAGCCAGCATCTTCGGACATAACCATGATAATCATCATTTTTGGCATAGTTTTTGCCAGCCATTTATCTGAGAGGCTGTATAAAAAATTGTTATATTAACAATAGAGGCTGGAGCCTGGAATGAGGGGCGTGCTGAGCACAGCTGCCTGAAGTTGGCAGGGCCCATCTCGTCCAGAACACATCACAGCTGTCAATACAATTCAGGTGGTAATTTTTGCTCCAACCTGAAAGGAAAAAAAAATCTTTCCCTTAAAGTTAAGCAGAAAATCAAGCTTTATCTGGGACTGGATGCTTGGTTTTCAATTTGAATTTATAGTAAAAATCATTCAGGTTTCAGTAATTTAGAAAGTAGGTTTTTTTGAACCAGCTTGAGCTGACGTTACCTAGGAACAATGACGAGTTCTGCCAAGCAAATTAATACCCTAAAATGTTAACCACTTTAAAACAAAACCAGATTTGTTGAAGGACTTACCTGTTTATATTCAACTGATTTTAATAACTGCGTATGAATTTTATCCATATATGAAAGAAGAGGCTCTCATCCAAAACACTCTGTTGGTACTATTACTGCATGAGCTGAAAGTAAAACAAAGATATTTCTTAAAGCACTCAGACACACTGTAATTCAGACCTTCTACGAATTCAGACCAGTCTCCCTGAATACAGAACAAAAATTCTGGTAGTATTTCTTTACCAATCAATTAACATATAACTTGATCCCCAATCCACTGAAGCATATGGAATTTTAAAAGCCCTTTTGAAAACTCACCTTTGATAAATTATGACTTTTATTTCTCATGTGTTTCACAAACTTCATATTTAAATTCAAAGAAAATGACCACTTAACCAATTTTCCCCCTGCATAAAATAATCTAATCAAAGTTATTGTGGTAAGGTTAAAAATCTGGGGAAGGAGATTGCTCCTTCAGTATTTCTGAACCACTACAGTCAACATCATCCTCTTGCTGCACTGCAGGCCTGGCAGGAGGTGTTTGAGCTGCCCCACCCAGACATTCTGTGGGCAGCAAAAATACCTAATAACATCTTTCACAAAGGTGAAAAATACAGTAGATTTGAAAAATGCATTTTCTCAACAAAAAACCCACTTCCCCATGTTATAATCACAGGACAAGTCTGTGAGATTTACTTTCTCTCATTAAATTTAAATATATAAACATTATTTTTGTAAATAACCATAAGCAGATTTTAATCAACGATGTATTCTGTAGACTTGTAAGTATTTCATAAATGACCAACTTCAGTTAAAACATCTCTGAGAAAGTGTAAATAAGTCATTCCATTCTTAAGGAGGTTCGAGTGATCCCTATATACTTTCTCTTTTTAGGAGAAACATCCAGGAATACAACTGACTAAACCAGCATCCTGAAACTGGGGAATGAAAAGATTCTTCTGCCACTTCCTTCACTTCCCAGTTGCACAAGCATAGTTAATCAACCTAGCATCTATCCCCTTTCTCAGGGAAGCCATCATGACCCTCACCTGGGCTTTGCCTAATGGCGAGTGGCCAGTACCAAGACGGACTCCTGGAGATCAGAAGGGTTGCACCAAGTTGACCAAATGGGATCAGGTGTCAGTTTAAGTCTACAGAGAGCAAAGGTCCCAACATGGAAGCTAAACTTGGCCATCAAATCCAACGGGATAAACTCAGAATCAAAACTAAACCCCATTCCACAAGGGTGGTGAGCTGGACAGACCCCTGCACGGGGAAAATAGGAGAGGCTGGAAGGATAGATCATGGCCTAAGACAGCTTGTCTCATGTAAATGCATCTGCTCAATGGAGTCTTAGATTTCATTCATAAAATGAGTAGTAATCTCTACCTACCTCATAAAGTTGTCATGAAAATCAAATGAAAAATTTCAAAGTGAACCTGACTTGTACCCTGTAAATACATGTGCAAATACAAGGGACCAACACTATTACTGAGATAGGCTGGGACCTGGAATCCTTTGTCAGGGCGCTTGCTCCCGGACAAAGGTCTCCTCCTGCAATAGAATACAAAGAAACTATAAGGGATTAAAAATAACTGCAGGCATGTGCAGTCCTAGCAAATTATGAACAATAAGATACAATAAGGCCACAAACCAACTGCTATTTCTGAGGTGTCAGGAGCAAAACTGAGTACTGTGCATGATCCCTGCACACAGCGTCACCAAGGGAGTGGGCCGACCACCTAAGCCACTCCTCCAGCCCCACCCACGGACCCGCCCCTAACCCTCACCCCACTTAAGGAACCTGCCCGCCCTCCTGGCCTCCTCGCTGCCCTCCTCGGGGAGCAGCAAGGGCACCTCTTACTTGTTTTTGCTCCCCCCTGCTGCAGCAGGAGCCTCAGTAAAGCCTTGCGTGAATTTCTCATCTGGCCTCTTATCAATTTCTGTTGATTAAAGAGTCCAAGGACCCAGGTCGGTAACATTACTACGTTTACATCATTCCTCCCAGCACTGGGCAGGGGATCTTGTGGTCAGGGGTCTGGATCAGAAGTGATCCGCTGAATGTGTACACTGTAATTGTCAGTAGGTATTTGTCTGCCCCCCTAACTAGACTGTGATTTCCTTGAAAGCAGGGACTGTGTCTTAGTCATCACTGCACCTCCATTTACATAGTAAGACATTCAGTCACATGTTGAATGAATAAATTCTGAGTCCTCACTGTTATTCAGACTCCTGGCTGGCCATGAATTATGTGCAATGGAATACTATGTGGCGTAATGTGAGAGATGAGACATCAAATGCCCATGTGCCCAAGAATCGTTCCCCATCTGCCAGAAATGGCTACTACCTCACTGTCAGAGCACAGGCGCCTCTGGATA
This sequence comes from Delphinus delphis, assembly GCF_949987515.2. Classification (NCBI taxonomy): domain Eukaryota; kingdom Metazoa; phylum Chordata; class Mammalia; order Artiodactyla; family Delphinidae; genus Delphinus; species Delphinus delphis. The sequence goes on from NC_082685.1 coordinate 80,106,425, forward strand.
AGGAGGCTAAGTCCTCAGAATTAGAAACATTCCTTGAAGCTGGTCAATAAAGGAGGCACTGACAATCAAATGCCTTAGGAAATAAGAATACCTAAACTGTACTGCGTCCCTATTTTATGCCAGGCACTGTGCTTAAAAGCTTCACATCATTGTCTTATTTAAAATTCGCAATGACTGCATAAGGGAGGTTTTGTTATTATCTATATTTGACATATGAAAAAATTGAGTCTGTGAGAGGAGTGAAGTGACCTCACCAAGCTGTATGAGGTAGAGCCCAAACTGAATTCCAGGTCGATTTTATCCCAAAGCTTACATTCTTAAGCAATACTGTACCCAGCTGTCCAAGGAAAGAGAGGCCCTCGTGCGCCTCTCGTTAGTGAGAATGGGATGGTCTCATCCTGATCAACTGAAAGCCAAGCAAAAAAGGGGAATTCCTCCTCCTACCTCCCTCTCTTCCTTTCACAATTCCTGCAGACAGCCCCTAAGCCAGTCACTGTGCTCGCACCAGAGATACACCAGTGAACAGAAGCAAGGGGTACCATTTGAGGGAAGGAGACAGACAAGTGAACAGATGTGAACTGCCATGCGAGGGTGGTGGCTGGAGAACTAGATGTCAGCAGAGTGATGGAATATGATGACATGGGGGAACCTTGTCAGGCCCAAATGTAGTTGTGCCGGGCCAGCCCCTCAAACCTGGCACTGGAGGGTATTGTGGGGGAAGTACTGCCTAGGAGGCCCAGCAGGGGGATGGGATGCGATATCTGGGATGGGAAGGCCTCAGCAACCATTTTCTTTTTTTTTTTTCCTTCTTTTCCATCTTTTACTTTTATTACTTATATTTTATATTTCTCATTTGTATTTATTACAAAGAGTTATAAATGGAAAATCAAAAAAGAAAGGGAACTAAAACTTATAAAGTTAGGAAAATAAAGCCAATGACTGTAGTCCGTTACATTTCCTGAAAGAAACCAAGGGAAGAATTATAACCCATTCTCCCTTTATGCCCACAGTGGAATCATTGACCATTAAAAATACTCTCTGCCAACTAGTCCATCAGTTGTCCTGCATGGAGGCATTTCTTTCAAAATAAGGTTTGATTCTAACAATGGTAATAGAAGCAAAATAATTTTTTTATATAATGGAAATAAAAACATTCAGCAACCATCTTCTAAATGAGATGCCCCAAAGGACTGCACAGCCTGAGGTCCTGTGGGCCTGGGGGTGGTGAGAAGGTTGTGGCCAGTTACCTGGTGATTATCAAATATGTCTGCAATATACACTGGCTTTTAAACCGAACCTGTGGCTCCATGTGTACCCACTGCCTTGCATGCTTTCGCTCAGCCCCCGGGGCCTGTCTCCTCTTGCTGATTTCACCTGGCCCTGCCTCCACAAGGTCTGCTGCGTTCTCAGCTGAGTGCCTGTGCTAGCTCAGTGCTTCCTCATCTGGCTTCTCCGACCCGCAGGGCTCTTCTGGCTTTCACCCTCTAGTCCGTGCCATTTTTGGTTTCTCTGAATAGCTCTGGATACCACACATGACAATGGCCCCAAGGCCCCTAGGTCACATCCTCCTAATGGGGTGCCACCACCATTAGACTTGCTTCAGCCTCAGGAGGAAAAGGACACAGTGTCAACTCTGAGACACTGGCAGGGTCCAGTCACCTGGGACACTTCCTCCACGTCCCCTCTATTTCTCCACGTCTGTACTGTTGATGCAGCCTTCTGTCATCTATTCAGCCAATATGTACTGATAACCTACTGTACTTTACCCTCCTCTGGGGATTAAAAAAGACAAAGTAAAAACTTTCTCCGCCCCCAAGGAATTCACAATCTGACAATGACAACTGAAGTGAAGGAATTTGGACTATACCATCTACAGGCTTATACTTTCCACATTTAAGTCTCTTGCCCCAAATTCTCCTTCAAGCTTCAGACTCAAATCAGCTCCCTACCTGACGTCTACACTTGGCTGTCTAACGGCATTTCAAAATTAATACATTTAAAATATGATTTTCTTCCCTTCTCTGCTCTTCCTCGTCTCTGTAAACAGCATCAATATCCTCACCGCCAAATAAAAAATCTAGATGTCACTTTTGACTCCTCTCTTTCCCTTACGAACCCCCATATCTAAATCCATCAACAAGCCCTGTTCATTCTACCTTCAAAGTATGTCCCGAATCCATCTACTTCTCTTCAAGTCCATTCTCACAGCCCTGATCACCCCTGAGCTGCTGCTGGCACACAGAGCCCTTCATGTAGATTTGAAAAAGATGCCCCTCCTCCAGGCCTTCAAAGCCCTGTGACAGGACATTTGCTGGCAAGAGAGCACAGGCTAGATTTTGACCTCCACTTGACCTCCAGGCTGGTGCCCGATGCAGTAAATAACCTGCAGAAATACAGTCACACCCCCGCCACCATCTTCTCTCCTCTCCTGTTGCAGTGGCCTCCCACGTGCCCCTCCTGTATTGTCTATTCTCTACATAGCCCCAGAGTAGCCTTTTAAAACCTCAGATTCAATTTTATTTCACTTCCCTGATTAAAACCCTTCAATCTTTACTTTGACCTACGAGGCTCTGCATGTTCTGGTCCCAGATTACCTCTCTGATCTGCTGGCCCATGTTTACTCTGGCGGCCTTCCTCTTCCTGAAGAACACCAAGCTCCCCTTCCCAGACTGAGGTGTCTACCTTCTGCTCTTTCCTACCTTCCACCCTGGACCACAGTACATAAAACAGGATTAGTCTTAATATTTAGTTCATCATTTACTCCCGTTAGTCCATGCATGGCCTGTCCTATTTCATTATTTATGAGTTATTTTTAACAATGTAATAAGCACACCTGGCCCTACCAGCCAAAACTCAGCTGAGACCCTGCCACTGACTCACCTCTAACAAACCATATGGTCGCCCTGCTTCTCCCCATCTAAGGTAAGCACAAGTACAAACCTCAGGTTCTCATTCTCTTGCTTTCCTATTTATATAATGTTATTGTATCTACATATATTCCTAAGTAGTAGGGGTTTTTATTATAGTAATTTTCAATATTATAAAAGATTGTCATGTTATATGTAATGCTATATGTAATCTTTCAGCCAATTTTCATTTAATATTATATAGCTTATATCCAGTCATATTGTTACGTGTCACTTATTTTATTCATTTTTGATTGCTGTATGATATTCCTCTATATAACAATATTACACTATTCATCTATTCCTTCGTGATGGGCATTGAAGTTCTTTCCAGGGTTTCATTACTGGGAACCAGACTGTTACAAAGGTTCACACACAGGTCTCCTGTTGAACATATACAAGAGATTCTAATAGATATAAATCTAGAAGTGAGTTAAACGGTTGGATCACAGGTGTACAAATTAGGATACAATGCCAACCGTTTCCCGAACTCACTGTGCCAGTTTATACTCCTGCCAGCAATGTTGGAAGGTCCTGTGGATCCAGATTCACATCCTCTTCAATCACTTGATATTGTCAAACCTTTTAATATGGGGCCAACTAAATGGGTGTAAAGGGATCCCCAATATGACTTCGATTTGCATTCCCGTAAGTACTAAAGGTAATAACTATCATATATTCACAAGCTATTTGTATTTCCTCTCCTCAGAGCTTTAAAGTCTCAGCCTGAATGTTCCTACCACACTCCATGTGAAGGTCACCACTCCCTATTACACTACTCTGTTCTCTTTTCTTTGTGGCATCTACCACTACCTGAATTATCCAATCTGTTTGCTGAATATATTGTCTATTTCCCTCAACTTAAATACAAGCTCCAAGGATCCTGGTTGCCTTGTTCACTCCTCCATCTCAGAATAGATGGATGAATATGTGATGACAGAGCTATGTAATAGATTAAGAGTTATGGTCCAGAGTCAGATGTTCTGAGTTTCAATGGCAGCTCCCCCACTTAATAGCTGTGTGATCATGAACAAATTATTTAAATCTTCTGTTCCTGAGTTGTCCCCTGTGTAAGAAAGAGATAACAATTGTCCTTACTTCATGGGGTTGTTATGAGGTTTAAATGAGTGAATACTTGTAAAGTTCTTAGAACAATACCACAAACATAGCAAGTGCTCGATAAATGGTTATCATGGTTAATGTGTGATTATAGTTAGTACTACTCCATAGCGTGAGAGCACAGAGGCACCCAACTAGCTTGGACCTAAGGAGCTTCCTCCTCTTCTGTAGGTCCTACAGATGCCCATTCCCGCAGCCTAGAGGAAAGCAGAGAGGTGCCCAGAGAAAAGCTGGGGAGCAGTTTATTCTCGAGAAAATGAGAATCCGGTCATCGTACACATGAATAGTAATGTGGTCAGACAGAGTCAGTGCTCAACAATGCTTGCTGAATAGATCCTTCATAGACCATCAGTCCATACCCCCTATAACCCCAGGCCTACATTACACACAGAGTCACAACACTCCCCCCTCCCTCCCTGCATCTTGGTTCATATTTGCAACGAGGGAAAAGGGAACTTAGAAAGGGGAAGGGCAAAGAAATAAAAGCAGGCTGCATCAGGAGAGAGGATAGCAGGGAACTCAGGCAAGAGAGAAAGGAGGGAAGGTGGAAGAGGAGCAGACATGGGAAATTTCAGGTCGCACTGTGTCACCTGTGTCTAGTGTTGAACATGAAAATGCTGAAAATAAGAACATAAGGGAGTCTCCACCAGCCACCCACTCAGGGGAATTTTCCTTTATAAGGCGTGAATGGGGGTAGGGAAAAGGTGAAGCAGAAAGGCCTGGGGAGGGACAAGAAGAGGGGAAGCCCAAGGCAAACTTCATCTCGCCGTCTTGCCTAGGGGAGGATGGTCCCGGTTAAATATGTCCCCCTCCCCCCCGCCCCCCCATGTCAATGTCACCTTAGTCTCCAGCATACCTTGTTCTGCAACCGAGAGCCCCGCTCCATTTGGAACCTTCCTTGTCTCAAAGTGATAAATGCGGCTTATGTTAAATGCGCCAGGAGGCAAGGCCGAGGTGAGATGCCACTGAGAATTCCGGCAGGTTCATCGGGAGAAAGTGTTTCCATTTGAGAAGGATCAGGAGTGCTGGCCAGGGACCAGCTGCCTTTCCGGGTGTCGAATTCCGTGACAGTTCGCCGCCGGGGAGAGCACCGCGTCCCCTGCCTGCGCCTCCTCTCCGGGGCTCCGAGCACCCGCCGGGGGAGCCCGGGCGCGCGGGGGCCGGGCCGGGTCCCTGCCGCCCACTGGTGGCTCTTCCGAGTGCACCTTCCTGGAGCCCAGCTGCCCCTTGCCCGTCCCTGCTTCAGCACCGACCCTGCGGAAATCTGAACCTGTTAGCAGGATGCCCTGCCGGGACTGGGGACTCCCTCCTTTTCCAGTCCTTGGCTGGCAGCGACCAGCCCGGAAGGCGGGGGCCGAGAAGGCTCAGGGTATTGCCGACCTTGAGGCTACCGAGGAGTGTGCATCAGCCGAAAATAACACACACGGCCACAGACACAGACACACAGACACACACACACACACACACACCGTTTGACAGTTCCCTCCCGAGGAAAGTAACTGTCCAGAAGCAGCACGGGCGAGGGAACCCTACAGTGAAATATGACAACCAACATTATTCCGCAAACCAAATTGGGAATGGTTTTAATTTAAAGATTTGGATTTCAGCCGCTCAATTTTTTTTTTTTTTTAAGTCATGGAACAAATTCCCTCTGTGTATTTCAAGGCCGAATTTCAAGGGTTAACCAGAGCTTGGGGGGAAAGAGAGGGAGGGAGAGAAATCCCAGACTGTGGTTTGCCAGTACTAGGCGAGAAGCGTGTCTTCATTTCCCTTCCCAGCCCGTTCGCCATCACGTCCTCCCCGCTGCCTCCCGGAGTTGCCCGGAGTCGGGAGGGTTAACGCCGTCAGCCCGCAGAGCAGGCTTCCCCGGCAGAGAGCGCGCGCCGCGGGCTGATGGGGAGGGAAGAGCCGGGGATCTCCCGCCCACTCCCCCTGCGGAGGGCGCTTCCAGCCTAGCTCTATTTATAGCTCCGCTTCCAGCTGCTGCAGGGAACTCGCCAGCCACGCTGAGCCTTTCGAGCTGGGAGAGCCTTCCACAGACAGGGGGTTTTTCATAAATTCTGTGAATGGCAGAAACGTCTCTAGCCTTCGGGATTTTTATTGATACTGTTCAGTCTGTCTTTCACACATGCCATGTCCAAGGTTAAAAAAAGAGAGACAGAGAAAGAGAGCCAAGAGAACTTTGAGATAGGTGAATTGCAGGCAGGCGGTTTGTCATGCTGGCGACCTTCATGTCATGCTGTTATCAGATGCCTAGGGAAAAAAAAAATTATCCTCCATGGATTTACCGGCTTCAGGCCCATTTCACATTTTCTGCAATACTCAACCTGTTTGGGTTTTTGTCTGTCAGTCACACGGTCAAAACAGGTTGGAAGTGACTTCAAGGGCAATGAAGAATCACATCCTCTGCCAGTGGATTGCATGCTTACCGGGGGTCTCAGGGCTGCTGTCAGCAGGATACACACCTCTGGGTGGTCTCTGTATCAAATCCCACACTGACCCGCCCCCCCCCCAAAAAAAAAACAACAGGTTAGTTATGGTGTCACATACGGGTTTCTGGCTCCAGTGGATACTGGTGACACAGGAGAAAACAACATCTGCTGCTGAGTCTTACCTTCAGCATATAATGGAGCAGATTGCATCAGCCTAGAAGATCCTAACCTAACACGTGGCTCCCAAGCCCCTTCCTTCAGGTACTCCTTCCCAAAACAGTTCTTGAGGCCCTGGGTTGTGCAAAGCCCCTGAAGAACCCCTGGATGCTGCAGAGGAGCATGAAACAGCATCTGCCCTCACAGAACTGAGCCAGGAGGGCTCTGTGCACTAGGTGTAGAGGGAAGCCTGGACCCCATCAAAGGGCACTCCTGCAGGTCTGATGTCGGGGTGCTAAGCCCCCCCAGCCCTGCCTCTTTTTCCCTGTCTTCCACCTTCCAGTCTCAGGGTCTTTCCTTTAGAGGTGATCCCAATAGAGTCAGAGGTTATTATTTATTTAACTGTATTTAATCAGAATGATCCTAAAATAGGGTAATTAATTTAACTTTGCAGTTATCTGTGGGCTAAGTGGAAACTCCTGCTTTAAGTCGTCATTGTTAAAACACGTTTTCCTGCGTTCACTTTCCTGCCTTAGAGCAGAAAGGGTACTGGATGTATTATTTCTGTAATGAGTCAGGATCTAGGAGTGAATCAGGGAAATGCAAGAGAAGGGCTCCGGAGTCCCATGTCCTGAGTTCATCCCGGCTGTTTATATGATCTTGTTGAATTTACTTTACCTGTTTGTGCTTCAGTTCCTAATCTGTAAAATATGAATCATAGCGATAGTAAGTATTTCATGGGCTTCTTGTGAAATTTTAATGTGATAATCTACTTAAGTTGCTTAGACCAGTGCCTGGCCCGTGGTAAAGCTCAATATACATTGTATGGTATTATTACTGCACAAATATGAACTGGAATTGGATTGGCTGAATTTGTACAGACAAAGAGGCATTTAAATAAAGTCTATTTGAGCTATGTAAATCTACAATAGAGGTGCGTTTCCTCTGCATTACACTAAAGCAGATCCCTGAAGGCTTTCCATATATACGGGAGGCCCCTGGTCACTGACCCTGCATTTTCTTCTTCCAGGGAAAGACAAAATCCCCTCAAAAGGCTTTTAAAAAGTCCTGCTGCTAATCTATATAAGATACACCCTAACACCTAGGGTAAAGAATCACCCGCTTATAGTGGTTCACTGCTGTCCTGGGGATAATACTTTGATATATGAAAAGTTTGTTAAACATGAAAACCCTCCATGAAGTTTTCCAAGGGACTATGAAGGAAAAGCATTTCTATTTACAAAGCTCAACAAAGGTTCGTACAATATCTTATTTCCCCTCCTAAAAATTAGGCTCTAGAAGGTAGGAACTGGGTCCTGTAAAGAGTAGTCCTCTGGTGGAAAGGTTTTGTTACCAATGTCATCCTCCCTTTCAAAAGAAGAGCACCTCTGATTTTTTTTTTTTTTGCGGTACGCAGGCCTCTCACTGTTGTGGCCTCTCCCGTTGCAGAGCACAGGCTCCGGACGCACAGGCTCAGCGGCCATGGCTCACGGGCCCAGCCGCTCCGCGGCATGTGGGATCTTCCCGGACCAGGGCACGAACCCGTGTCCCCTGCATCGGCAGGCGGACTCTCAACCACTGCGCCACCAGGGAAGCCCAGAAAACCTCTGATTTTTAGAAATACAGCCCGATATGTTCTGCATGTCCTAGACAGTAAGCTATAAAATAAAGTGGCATATGGAAGCTTCCAAGAAACCTCCCCCAAGATACCTGGCAGTGGTGGTTTTGTGCTGTGTCAACCTAACTAAACTGGAACAGTGTTTCCCAGACTCCTCTCCTCTGTATCGTCCTGGGCTAGGATGGGGCACGGGAGAAATTCGCGCAAGGTTAGGAAGGCAGAAGTGAAGCGGCAGCCATGCTTACACTAGGAAGGTCACAGTAAAGTCAGGTGCCCTTGCAGCTCACGCACCTTGTCTCGGATCTGCTGGCTCATCCTGTCAGCATGACATAGCAGCTGGGTCTGCTGCAGTTCCTGCTGGATCCTGCTGCTTCTCCAGCTTCTGGACAAGGTGCGTTAGCTCCATGACAAAGGGGGCCAGCTTTTCACCAGCCTCATCAGAGCTGGAGGTTTGGAGGCAGTTAGAGATGAATGTAGGTTCTACTTCGTCCTCGTGGGTTCCAGGGCATCCTCGTTTCTCTCACACCAGATCTGTGTCCATCAGCGTTCTGCCAGAGAGACAGAACCAGTAGGAGATACAAACGAAGAGAATCACTGCAAGGAATTGGCTTACACTGAAAGCTAGCTAGGCAAGACCAACGTCTGTTAGGCAGGCCATCAGGAAGGGCAGGCTGGACCTCTCAGGCACGAGGAGAAGCTGCTATCCAAAGGTGGAATTTCTTCTTCTGGGAAGCCTCGGTTCTGCCTTTCGACTGAATGAATCAGGCCTCCTCAGGTTATCAAGGATAATCTTCCGTACTTAAGGTAAACTGATTACAGACTTCAGTCACATCTACAAAATACCCTCACAGCAACTGACTGAATGACTGGGGATGACAGACGAGCCAAGATGACACATAAAACTGACCATGAACACGTCCATTTTTCCTTTTAAATGGCCTGCCGTGCTATCTTCAGGCCCAGCACCATATACAGAACCGACATAGCAGAACATAAACAGTTTAACCCATGCCCTTTAGGGAAGGTCAAGTCCCTAAAATAAATCCCTTCTTCTACTTCACTCTTAGTAGACCTGCTTTTCTGATCACACCTGGCTGATACGGACACAGTAACACTCATACTTCACCTCTTTCTTCCCTTTACACTACGCTGCTCTCTAGAATACGGATATGATGGCCAGACGAGCCAACTTGGACGTGAGGACAAGGGCCACGCCCCAGGGATGGTGGAGAGGTGAGCTAGAAAGACCTGAATCATGAAGATTACAGAGCAACCTCACCACCCCTGAGCTGCCTATCTCTGCATTTCTTTTACATGAGACAGAAATCAATTTCTCTTTTATTTAAGCCACTGCTGTTTTGGTATTTACGGCTGCCTTCACCAAAACCATTTCTGAGTGATGTAAGCTCTATGTCTTCTATACAGAAATACACTCTAAGTAAACAGCAATTGGAAGACTCAAGAGTTGGAGCATCATGCATTGGGGTGGGTGTGGGGAGTCACTGAACTATTTTCTTTTATTTTCATCTAATTCTCAGGGGAAACTTGTTACAAGTAATCTTACATCTGACAAAGGCAGTCACTCGCTCTGAAGACATAAGCCAAGTTCCTTTTATTTTCTGGGCCTCAACTGTCACATCTATAAAATGAGACTTTTGGACCAGATGGTCTCCAGTATACTTAAAGATCTGAAGTGTGTGATATCAACTGAGAACACAGGACGTCCCAGAGAGAAGGGAGGCTTACCAGGACAAAAATACAGTTTGTCAGAAAGGCAGGTTGAACTAATGGAAAACTGTATCAATCAGGTGGGAAATTTTGTTTCCAGAAAACCTGTGCAAATTGTTTTACATGAATTATACACACCTTCCCTGTGCCTTCCTTATAACATAGGATACAGGTTGTACAAGGATGAGAATCTTTGCCTGTTTTGATCACTAACATACCTTAGAATGGCACCCCAGCACAATGTAGGCTCTCAATAAATATTTGTTGAATGAATGAATGAATGATACAGGTGTTACACCCAAGTTTGGTATGAAGGACAGCTTCAGAGTTACTAAATAAACCGGAGTACAGGTTAGTGCTTCAAGTCCTGCCAATATCCAGCCCAGTAAATTTGGTCTCATTAAACATGATTTTACTTTCGCCTCAGAAAAACTGATTCATGAACGGTGATTGCCCAATTTAAATGGTAACCAGTAAAGATGTTAAAGAAAATGTCACTTTTGTCATTGACTCCTGACATTACCATAGGCGTGCACAGTGCCTGGCACTGGAGGCACTGAACCACTTAGCAGATGGCTGTGTAACAATCCAGGAGAATGGGCATATTTAGTACTGTACCCACTAACTTCTGTTTATTTCCCACTGTGCTCATAGAGGAGAGCTGCCGAGCTCCATCCTCCTTTAGTTATCTACCTACCATTTTTCCCTTGATCCCTACCTCTGTGCCCACACTGAACCTAAAGATAAGTAATAATTATAGCTTATGCTTATTTCAAGTTACTACATGCCAAGTGCAGGTCTAAGTGCTTTACATGCATTGAATAACTTAATCCTCACAATATCCCCATTGGATAATTACTATAATTATACCCATTTTCCATGGAAGTAAACTGAGTCACGGAGAAGCTGCTCAAGGTGCCATGACTATTAAATGGTAGAGCCAATGCACCTGACTATGGCATTACCCGTGAGTAATTCAGAGAAACCAGTCATAGCTGCCCAGCATCTTGGACTGGTTCCAGTGCCTGCCACGGGAAGCAGTTCAGGCAACCTGTCTATTTTGAAGACTAGACTAGAAGAAAGCTGGTTGCCTCCTGTTCTTCCTGGCACTCCACCACTGAGCAGCCAACATGGATAAACACCCTTGAAGTCTTAGCCATGCATCTCTTTGGGGCCCAATCTGCCACTTGACCTGCTCCATCATGATCATCACCACAGCCATTGTTTCCACAGAGGTTAAGCTAAACTGACCAAGAGCACAGAAAGCCAGGGAAGCTTCTCTGGGGTACAAAAATCAATTGGGATAGGGAGGGTGGGAGGGAGGGAGACGCAAGAGGGAAGAGATATGGGAACATATGTATATGTATAACTGATTCACTTTGTTATAAAGCAGAAACTAACACAGCATTGGAAAGCAATTATACCCCAATAAAGATGTTAAAAAAAAAATAAATTGGGAAACAAGAGTCATACAAGCTCAATTTTGTTTTCTTCTCTGCACTCTCTTCCTAAATTCTTACATTCACTCCCTGGTTTTAACAGCCATCTTTGTGTCGTCAACTCCCAAATTTATCCTCAGCCCATACTTGATTTCTGAAATCCAGGCTCATATATCTGACTAGCAACTGGGCAATATCTCCACTGTTTCAGGTATAACAGATCTAAAATTAACCTTATATTCTTGATTCTTCATGCTTCCTGTTCTGACCCCCGACATGCAAACACACAGCCCTAGGTGTTACTTGTTTTACCTCCTTGATAGCTCTTGAATCCATTTGCTCTTTTCCCCACTGTAATTACCTGGGTTCAAGCCACGATCAAATTTTTTCTTCGACAACTGCAATAACCTTCTCGCTGGTCTCCCTGATCCCACTCTCGGCCCTGTCATAAACCATTCTCCATTTAACAACCAAATTTTTTCTTGTCACTGTCTTCCATTTCTACTAAGGAAGAAAATCCTGGTCTGGCCCTGTTGTACATCTCTCATTTCATCTCACACCAACTGCTCTCTCACCTCCAAAAATACTGAACTTTCTTTAGCTCCTTGCAAAAGTCCCAGATTTTTGTTTGTTTTTGCCCTTTTGTCTCTGAATATTTCTCCCCAAATTTTCCCTCTGTTTGAAATGCTTTCCTCTTAACCTTTACAACAACATGGCCTTGAAAAATCCTGCAGGTGTTAGCTTCAATCACTTCCTCCAGAAAGCCTTCCCTCATGACTTCAGATTAGAATAAGGCTGACAACTATATATTCTCTGGCACCCTTCCACTCTTCTAATTAATACAGCCTTTCTGCTACAATGCATATTTCCTGCAATATAAATAAGCTCATATGTCACTGGTGAGTAGGGAATAACAATGTACTCTTGAAGTCGCATTGGTTCATATATGATTTTTTTCTCTCCAGCATACTAACGTGTTACACAAGTAACACAGTTCAAAACAAACTCCACTAATATAGCAAAATACAGCAAGCCACAGAGAAATAGGAATGTGTACATGAAACCTATTCAATCATATTTTTCTTGGGTTGAGTTTAGCCAACTGTTCTCTCTTAGAAGGGCTTATTGCATGATTCCCCAAAACTATGTATGTTTTTCTCCTGGCTCCATAACTCAAGAACCTCAACTCTTCTGTATAACAACTCCGTCAAGCCAAGCTTACCTTTCTGTTTTTTTAAGCAAAGATCTATATGTATCATAGAGTTTATGCTTTTTAACTGTGCAAGAATTTGTGATTGCTTTTGTTGGTGCCCTAGTTACAGAGTTGCATAGGTTCTCAGTGATGGAAAGGAGGTGGTGAGTTTCAATGTCTAAACTTATGCTCTTAAGGTAGAAAATGCTTAAGTACACTAACACTAACATCCTCTAATCCTGAGTACAAAAAGGATAATACTTCTCTACCACTTTGACACTGTGAAGCTTTCCACCTCTCTCTCACCCTGAAGCCATGTATGGGGTCTCCCTCAGCCTGAGTCCCTGCGCAACAATGATGAGCAGAGCACCCCTGCAGAAGACTCATTTTGGACAAGTAATGGGCATGAAGCATAAATATCTGCTGCTTTAAGCCCCTGAGATTGATCGTAGACTAACCTGATTAATTCATAGTTTGGTGTGAGGAGTAGGATGATGTCACAACAAAAATCTTAAAATATGTGGGGTTGGCTTAAGTAGTTCTTCTGTAGGTAACGGATAATGATAATGGAAGTTTAAAAATAGTGTCCATGTTACACAATGGAAAAATATTTGATAACACTGTTGCCTGCAGAAACTTGGGGTTAGATTATGCACCAAGGAACGAGCAGCAATGGAAGATTGGTACAAGGAAATCTGGGGACGATTTATGTGAATAAACCTCTCTGAATGGGGAAAAAAATGTGAATATATTTGTATCCAATGTGAATGTTCACTAATGGGTGACCTCAGCAGAGGAGGATTTGAATAATTAAACGGAAGAATGACCTGTTCTGTGGATACTAGTTAGCCTCTTTTCACAGTCACCCCTGTCATCACCCAATGGGCTCAGGGACAAAGTGGCCATGGTGGCAAGGATAAAGGTTGTGCATGGACTCAGCAACATGGACGTCCACTCGCCAAGGCTGACTGCACTATTGCTGCTACTGAGTGCCCAGTCTGCCAGCCGTAAAGAATGATACTGAGTCCCCAGTGTGGCACCATTGCCCAAGATAATCAGCCAGTTATCTGGTGGCAGTTTGATCACACTGAATGCCTTCCACCATGGATAGGACAACATTTTGTTCTTACTGGAAGAGACACTTACTCTGGATATGGATTTGTCTTCCGTGCATGCAATGCTTCTGCCAAAAGTAGCATCCTTGGACGTAAAGAATGCCTCACCCACTGTCGCGGTATTCCACACAGCACTGCTTCTGATCAAGGAACTCACTGTACAGCAAATGAAGTGAGACAATGGACCCGTGCTCATAGAATTCACCGGTATTACCATCTTCCCCACCATCTTGAGCTTGATAGAATGGTAGAATGGCCCTGTGAAGACTTACAGTGCCAGCTAGGTGGCAAAGAACTTGGCCAAACTGTGTTCTATATTTTGTGGAAAGTAGAAGTTAAAAGTGATGAACTTGGATACTTAGCTGAGGAGATTTCTAAGCAAAGTGTTGAAAGTGCAGCCTGATTCCTCCTGACAGCTTATAGTAAGATGTGAGAGGAAAGAGAGAAATTGAAGTAATTTTTAAGCAAAAAGTAACCAGAACTTGAAGATTTGGAAAATTCTCAGCCTATCCATATTGTAAAAAATGAGAAAATGAGTTCAGAAAAGAATAGCAAGGGAGTGGTTGGAAAATCATTTGATAAAGAGATCCTGGGTGTGACTCATGGGTTTAATCAGCCATTGCAGCAGAAACCAGGAATAGAGATGGGATTATATCAGCAGGGACACTACCAGTATGAAGTAAAGGGGACAGAGGCAGGATGAAATGAAGGACAGCTGTCAGAATTCTGGGATTCTACAGGGTGGGACAATAGAGCTATCTGACTGCCAACATGCATTGTGGTTCAAGAAAAGGTAAGAGTGACCAAGGATGATTCAGAAATCAGTAGGGCTGCCACTGCCACCACAGGCAGGGTCAGGGCTACCTTCTCCTTGGCTTCAAAGGCAAGACTATGACTCAGAGCCTTGGAGGACTGTGTTGCCCCCGCCAAAGAGTTATGCCCCAGTGGGCCTGGAGAGCAGAGAGAGTGGAGCCAAAGAGGATTATTCCTGAGCTTTAAGATCTAATGGAAAAAAAAAAAAATCTAATGAAATTTGCCTTGCTAGGTTGTGGACTTGCTTGGAACCCATCACGCCTTTTGTCTTTCTAATTTCTCCCTTTTGACCTGGGAATATCTGAACTACGCCTGTCCCACCACTGTATTCTGGAATCACATAACTTGTCTAACTTCATACGTTCACAGCTGGAGAGGAATTTTGCCTCAGAATGAATTGTACCTCGAGTCTCACCCATACCTGATTTAGATATTTAGATGACACTTTGGGCTTGAGCTTATGCAAGAATGAATTAAGAATCTGGGGTCTATTGAGATGACATGAATGTTTTTGCATGTGAAAAGGACATGAATCTGGGGGCAGGGGAAAGAGCAGAAAGTTACAGGCTGGAACATGTCCCCCCCAGTTCCTGTGTTGAAGCCTTAATGCCCAATGTGACAATATTTTGATATAGGACCTTTAAAGAGGTAAAGTTAAAAGAGGTCAAAAGGGCGAGGCATAATCCAATATGACTGTTGTCCTTGTAAGAAGAGAGAGAGAGAGAGACACTAGGGACCGAAGCACAGAGAAAAAAGACTTGTGAAGACACAGCCAAAAGACAGCTGTCTGCAAGCCAAGGAGAGAGGCCTCAAGAGAAATCAACCCTGCCAGCACCTTATCTTGGACTTCCAGCCTCCAGAATTGTGAGAAAATAAATTTCTGTTATTTAAGCCACCCGGTCTGTGGTATTTTGTTATGACAGCCTTAGAAGACTAACACAGGCTGTATTTGACAAGGTAAAATAAAAAAGACTTGGGCTCATAAAAGAATTGTTTGGTTTTCAAGGGAAAGTGGAACAGACAGAACACAAAATATTCAGGGTCTTGTAGAGGTAAAGTTCAAAATGAAAAGTTTTTCTTGACTTTGAAGAATAAAGGGTAAGCTTGAGTATGCCTTTAAGAGACAAAGAACCATAATGTAATAAATCAACTGTATTTACGAACAATAAAATTCATATATTTTAAATTATAAGTTTGATGACTTTTGGCAACAATACACAATCAAAATACAGAACATTTTCATCTTCATAAAGGGTTTCCTTCACGTCCTTTCCCAATCTCTCTCTACTCCTGGCCCCCAATCAGCAGTTGATCTGCTTTCTGCCACTATAGATTACATATGTCTTCCTTAGAATTTTATAAAACAAAATTATACAGTATGTACTCCTTTGCATCTGGCTTCTTCCACCCAGCATGTTTAAAAAATTTGTCTGTGCTGGTATGTGTATCAGAAAGTCATTTTGTTTTTTTTTGCTATGTGGTATACTATTGCACGGACTACTGCAATTTGTTTATCCATTCATACACTGATGAAAATTTGGATGGTATGCAGTTTTTGTCTATGATAAATAAGGCTTCTCTGAGCAATCATATACAAGTCTTTGTGTAGGCAAATGTTTCTATTTCCCTTGAGTAACTATCTAGATGTAGAATTGCTGGGTCATATGATATGTACCTGTTTATCTTGATAAGAAAATGCCAAAGAGTTTTCCAGTGTGGTTGTACCATTTTACCTTCCCACCAGCAATATATGACAGTTTCAATTGCTTCACATCCTCACCAACATTTAGGGTTGTCAGTTTTAATTTCAGCCATTCAAGTTAATGTGTAGTGCTATTCATTGTGAACTTAATTTGCATTTCTTTGATGACTAATGATGTTGAGCATTGTTTCATGTGCTTACTGACCACCGTACACACTCTTGTGAAATGCCTGTTCAGATCTCTGGTTCTTAGTATATTGGACAATTTGTCTTCTTATTATGAGTTGCAAGAGTTCTTTATGTATTTAGAATATATAAATAACTCTTACGTGTATTTTATGTACCTGTTGGATATTTTTATTTAATCTGTAGTTTCTACTTTCAGTTTCTTAATGATGTCTTCCAAAGAGTGGCTGTTTCAATAATGATAAACTCTAATGTATCAATGATTTTTATGCTTTTGGTGTTTATCAAAAAACTTTGCTTATCCCAAGGTCATAAAGATTTTTACCTATTTATTCTTATAGAAGTTTTATAGCTTTAGCATATATATTTAGTTGAGTTATCCATTTCAAGTTTATTCTTGTATATGGCATGTGGTAAAAGTCAAAATTCATTTGTCTTCCTTATAGATATAATAAAGCCAGCACAGTTTGTTTAAAAGACTGCATTTTCTCTACTAATATTTATTGGCTACTGGGTCTGTTTCTGTTGACTGACTTGTCCTCTAATTATGGGTTTCATTTTCCTGACTTTTTTATATTTAGAATTTTTTTTCACACCCAGGACATCATGAAGTTTATATTGATGAGAATCTTGATTTTGTTGTCTTCCTTTAAGGAGTTTGGGCTTTGTTCTGCTGGACAATTAAGTTATTATACTTGCTGTTTAGTTGGATCCTTCCAAGTTTTGTTTAAGATTCGTTAGGATCTAGAGTAGCCTTTGCTTTTAGGTCTAGTTTAACCCCATGACTAAGGTGTGGCCCTCCTTGGTCTCTGCTGAGTGATTATCGAGAACTCTTTACTGTGGCTCTGGGTGAGTTCTGGGAACTGTTCAGCTCACAGCTCCCCAGAGGCTCCCTTGCTTGATCTTACAGAATTTCATCCGAGGCACAAACAGATTGTTTTTCAGCTAAAGAGTCTAGGGAACTCATAGTCAGATTTCTTAAGCTCTTTTCTGTGACATCTTTTTTCCCCTCTAGAACTCTTTCGCAATTTCTGACTACCTCAGACACTCTGAACTCTCACCTCTGCCTTCTTAACTTATTGAGGCAACTGAAGTTCTGTTCGGCATCCTCTTCCTGCTTCACTGGTCCAAATGTGGCTCCAGGTAGAAAATTAGGCCATCCTAGAACTCAATTCATTTGTTTCCTATTTCTCAGCAATCACAGTCCTGTGCTGCCTTATATCCAATATGTGAAAACAGTTGTTTCATATATTTTCCCAGCTCTTTAGTTGTATAAAGTGGGAGATTAAATCAGGTGCATGTTTTGCCATCATGGCCAGAAATGGGAGTCCTGACACAGTAACTTTTCAACCGGAAAAAAATGACTCAGTATAACTGATTCACTTTGTTATAAAGCAGAAATTAACACACCATTGTAAAGCAATTATACCCCAATAAAGATGTTAAAAAAAAAATGACTCAGTGTAAAGAGTATAAGATATGGCTCTTGCACCAAAGCCAACAGACTCAAGGTGCCTTCCATTAGTCAAAAAGTGGAGAAAAATATTGTTGATTCAACTTTGCCCATGTAGCAGTTTTGGGATCCTTGCGAAGAATGAGGGGTGTGGCTACTGGCAGACTGAGATTTCTAGAATCGAATAGATAAGAATGCTATTAAATTTTTGAGAGAGCTGTACTGATAAAAGAATCAAGAGCTCATGACTATTTGAGACTTAACATGACTCTCGGTCACCCAGATGCCCACACATAGAAAGTGATCAATTAACTTACAAAGTTCCCAGTATCAGCATATTCCCCAATACCTATTTCAGATTTGGCCAAGCAGTATAATAGAAAAGGCAGGCTCTCTAGGAGGACGGAGCTAAGGGCCACGGACAACAGTGAGCAAGGGATCTCCTCCTAAGAGTATTTTCAAGGGCTTATTAATGAGCGGTCCTCACTCCCAAAGTGTGTGGCCCTCACCGTTATCTGCCAGTGGAATTTAGAAAATGTATGAACCAGTGACTCTTGTGTGTCTTCTATTTTTTCTCATCATAAATGGGGTTGTTTATTACTGTTATCCTATCTTTATCTCACCATTATATATTGGGTATGTGGCATGGGGTCAGGGGAGATAACTTGTATTTTTACTTCAGAATTCTTAGGATCAACAGTAACCATAGCTGAATCTGATAACCACTACACATTATCCTTTGATATGAAGAATACTTTGGATCATTCAGAAATCCTGGATTTTGATCTTAATGCCACGATTAAATGAGAATTTGAGATTATCTCCCTTGTTGAGGGTGGAGGGTGTAACGTCGGTGGGAGAAAGACTGTATTGAAAATTTGGTAATCAGATTTACGATCTGTGGGAAATATTACCATTGTTCATCAATGTTCTGTTCTCTTTTACTTCTCGGTACCTAGAGGATTGCACTCTTCCATCCTATTGAAATTAGATGGCCATGCGAAATGTGAGTGAAAATAACATATGTCCCTTTGGGGCAGAAGCATTTAATTGCCAGTACAAGAATTTCTACCTCTCTGCCTCTACTAAATTGGACCCTAAATGACCCCAGTTGAAATGGCAGCATTATAAGATAATTTTGCCTCCATCAGACTAAGATGAACAGATGCCCTTTGCCAACCAACTCTGGATATCTAGCTTAAGTGAGAAATACAAATTTGTTGCTTCTTATCACTAAGGAACATTTGTTGTTCTTGTTAACTCATCAAAACTTAGCTTATTCCAATAAAGCCCTGTTTTATTAAATAATTTTATAGAATATGAATTATTTGGAGACTTTAATACTAGCTCTAGAAGATATACCTGTATTAAGTGCAACAGTTAATATTTGTTCATTACAGAGACTTTCCTTGATAAACTACAAATTTCACGTGGGTAGGGGTTCTCTTATTTACCGCCATATCTCCCAAGTACCTAGTGCAGGTAAGGTAGGTTCACAACACTTAGTTTAAAAATGAATAAGCATGAATAAGCATGTACTTGAGCATAACAAATTAATGCTATTACACTCTACACTCCATTTCATAACCTTAGAACAATAACTTGACTCAGTCATAAAAATAGTAGTTAAATATTATTGCTACTTTTGTATCTCAAAATCATCCATATCTTAAGAAGAGAAAACGTTTATCAGACCAATATTTTTCATTTTAGATACTAGGCTAATCCTGCAAATAAATACTAAACTTGCCACACATACAATATTTAATTATCCTCCTTAAATATGAATAGACAGTGAAACAAAACTAAATTTTTCACCCTTCCCAAAAGAGACAAATACTCTTTCCTAGCAAGTGTGAAAAATATAGTAGAGAGTAAATGACGTTTTGCAGAATATCAAATACTAACACATATAACAAGTACTTTCTACAAAGCAGTGATTTACTTTGAAAGGCACTAGGGTTACAGTAAGACTAGCATATGCTGTATCAACACAGGAAATGTTATTAATGTATAATTCAATGAACGCCTCATCTAAAATGTAGTCTCTGCTAATTGGTTAAAGTAGTGAGATAGTAGGTATTTAATTTATACTTAGAGAAATTGCTTTGACAAGGTTAAGTTTTATTAGCTTTTTGGTCAACTTGTATTTTGATAATTGAATTCAATTGTTGGAGCCATTCCTAGATCTATTATGCCACAGTGTCATATTAAACCAAGCAGACTTTGAATCCACATTTTCTACAATAATTTACATGAAAATGTAAGAACATTTGCTATGTATTTTCTTTGACTTTGATAGAAAATTTATTCTAGTTCTTTTCTTATGCACTCTGACTAAAGAAATAAAGAACATAGGAATTTAAAATAAATATGAATAGGGCTTCCCTGGTGGCACAGTGGTTGAGAATCTGCCTGCCAATGCAGGGGACACGGGTTCGAGCCCTGGTCTGGGAAGATCTCACATGCCACAGAGCAACTGGGCCCGTGAGCCACAACTACTGAGCCTGCGCGTCTGGAGCTTGTGCTCTGCAACAAGAGAGGCCGCGACAGTGAGAGGCCCGCACACCGTGATGAAGAGTGGCCCCCACTCGCCACAACTAGAGAAAGCCCTCGCACAGAAACGAAGACCCAACACAGCCAAAAATAATTAATTAATTAATTTAAAAAAATATGAATAAAAATCCTCTCTAACATATGTAATGAGTACCTATATTATAGCAAAACAGTAATATAATTTCTTATAAACATCTGAAGCTAACTAACATTTGCTAGTTCTATTTCTTTAAAAAACAACAACCTCTGAATTTTGTATATAATAGTGAGTTCAAACTTCTGGGCCCATACAATTGGCCCCTTACAATGAGGTAAAAGTCAAAGACACATGGGATCGTTTTCATTTTCCTGGGACCCGACCCAAGGTCAACAGTAATCCTTTTAATCAGCAACAGCTGTTTTGCAACCCCCACTCTGTCTAAGGCAACGCAGGTTACTCTCTACTCAGAGAAGTCAACACTACCAGGAGTTGATTTCCCAACAACAGCAAGGCAAGAACTAAGTAATAATAGCCTTAAAGTGATTAGAGAAAGTAGCCATCAAACAAGAATTGAATGCTCATTAATATTATCTGTCAAGAATGAGTTTGAATAAAGACATTTTCATTATCAGCAGCCTCTCACTAGAGAAAAGATGCCCCAAGACAAAGGAATAATGATGCCAGGAGGAAGGTCAGAGATGTAGAAGAGACGGAACACACAGACCAGTAAACAAAAAGGCAGTGTGTCCACATGGGAGTTCCTCTGCAGCATTTCCAGGCAGATGTGCAAGTTTTTCCAAATCTTAAATTCCAGAAAAATCAGTTGAGAAACAGAAAATTTGGAGAAGTATATACATCTGCTATGAGTCTTAGGGTTTAATCAATACAGAGATGTTAGTGGCTCAAAGGAATGCACCCACGTCAAGTAGAAAGCAAGATCAGGAAACACTAGCAGGTGCCCGGGGTATGGAAGAAAGAAGTCACCACTATCTAATCCACCTTGCTTGTAACGCTACCATATTGTAAGTGCTCCTTTGTGGCCCTGCGTGTTGGCAACAACGAGGCATTCTTACAAATAAAATTAAGATCAAGAAATTTATATGCATAATATACCCTATACACATCCTTTAAGTGGTATTCTAAAAAATAAGTTTCGGTAGCAAAATAAGTCCTTAAATTGGCAACACTGACACGTGATTCTGTGAAGTAGTGTTAATTTTGCCAGGAGATCAGAACATTACATTTTTTTTTAAAACTACACAATCAAGGTTGCTGCCTTTTCCACTGTTTGAATATTCACTATAGGCTACCATTAGAGGGACTGAAAAGCAAAGAAAATGTGAATGTTGAATGTTGTGGAATATTCTTTCATAAAATCAGAAACCAATCTAAAATCCAAATTAGTAAAATAGTACATCAACTTCAACAGTGAAACTAAAACCAGGGCAAGCAGACAAAACATTTTATCACTCTGCAATCATTATAGAAGGACATGAGCTTAGATGAAGGACATATACACAAACACCCAATTAAACAGGCTTTTGGATACACTCTTAGAAATCTGACTAATATCAATACAAAATTAAGTAATTTTTCTATGACTGATGATATATTTTTACATTTTATGGTTGAACCATAAGGAATTGCTATTTTTTTGTGTGCAGATTTATGTATGTGTACGAGCGTGTGTCTGTATGGTTGGGGAGAGAGAGGAAGAGAGTGCAAATATAACACAATGTTAAAAAATACTATGGGCTCTAGCTGCAGTTACAGCTAGAGTGATGCTCAGAAGAAAATTACACCTGTAATTGCTTATAGTAGGAGAAAGATAAATGGCAGAAGAAGTTAAAGAAAGAAAAACAGAAAAAAATTACAAATGATGTAGAAAAAATGAAATATTAAGATCAGAAATAAATAAAATGAAAGGATCAACAAAATCAAAGTTGGTGCTTTGAAAAGCCTAGTTTAAAAAAAATCTTTTTCAAGATTAATCAAGAAAAAAGGAGATACAAATAAACAATATTAGCAATGAAAAGGGCGAGAGAACTCTAGATGGAACACAGATTTAAAAGATAAGAGCATATTATGAACAACTTTACATCAACACATTTAAAGACTTTGATGAAATGCACACATTCCTAGGAAAATATAAATTACCAAAATGATTTAAGAAGAAATTAAAAATCATTAATTGCTTGAGAAATTTAATCAGTAGTAAATATTCTTTCCCTCAAAGACAGCATCAAGCCCACATACTTTTTGGTCAAGTGCTACTAAACACTGCACTTAATAGAAATAGTTATAGTGACAATAATAATAACAAGCTTAAACAAATTCTAACATGGGGAAAAAAAAAGAATACCACCCAACTCATTTTATAAGACAAGTATAAACCTGATATCAAAATGTGACAGATACTATAAAAATAAAATTGACTATTTTTAATAATAAAATATATACAAATATTCTAAACAAAATATTAGTTAGCCAAAGAAACAATATAAAAATATACATTATGATGAAGTTGTTCTATTCCAGAAATGGAAAAATGTTTAATCATTAGATAATCTATTAGTTTATTTTCAGTCTCTCCTTTCCAGTTAATATGTTTTAAGACCATAAAATTTCCTCTGTGTGTAGCTTTAGTTATGTTCTTCTGTCTTGGTTGAAATTTTTTTTCTCATTTTTTGCAAATTTATAGATAATATTTGAGTTCAACTTTGATTTCCTCTTTGATACACACATTTTTAACAGTGAATTTTTACTTTTCACATAGTTAAAATTCTGGTAGTTGGTTTTACTAGATTATGGTAAGATAATATAGCCTGTAAAATTTCTGAATTTTAAAATGTATTAAGCTTTATTCATCTAAGCACACAACTGGTGTAAAAATAACCCAGCATGCTACAGAAAAGGAAACCATAAACAACATGAAAAGACAACCCTCAGAATGGGAGAAAATATTTGCAAATGAAGCAACTGACAAGAGGATTAATCTCCAAAATATACAAGCAGCTCAAGCAGCTCAATATCAAGAAAACGAACAACCCAATGCAACAATGGGCAGAAGACATAAATAGACATTTCTCCCAAGAAGATATACAGATTGCCAACAAACACATGAAAGGATGCTCAACATCACTAATCATTAGAGAAATGCAAATCAAAACCACAATGAGGTATCACCTCACACCAGTCAGAATGGCCATCATCAAAAATCTACAAACAATAAATGCTGGAGAGGGTGTGGAGAAAAGGGAACCCTCTTGCACTGTTGGAGGGAATGTAAATTGATACAGCCAGTATAGGGAACAGTATGGAGGTTCCTTAAAAAACTACAAATAGAACTACCATATGACCCAGCAATCCCACTACTGGGCATATACCCTGAGAAAACCATAATTCAAAAAGGGTCATGTACTACAATGTACATTGCAGCTCTATTTACAATAGCCAGGACATGGAAGCAACCTAAGTGTCCATCGACAGATGAATGGATAAAGAAGATGTGGCACATATATACAATGGAATATTACTCAGCCATAAAAAGAAATGAAATTGAGTTATTTGTAGTGAGGTGGATGGTCCTAGAGTCTGTCATACAGGGTGAAGTAAGTCAGAAAGAGAAAAGCAAATACCATATCCTAACACATATATATGGAATCTAAAGAAAAAAAAAAAAGGTTCTAATGAACCTATGGGCAGGACAGGAATAAGGATGCAGATGTAGAGAATGGACTTGAGGACGTGGGAAGGGCGAAGGGTAAGCTGGGATGAAGTGAGACAGTGGCATGGACATATATACACTACCAAATGTAAAATAGATAGCTAGTAGGAAGCAGTGGCATAGCATAGGGAGATCAGCTCAGTGCTTTGTGACCACCTATAGGGGTGGGATAGGGAGGGTGGGAGGGAGACGAAGAGGGAGGGGATACGGGGATATATGCATACGTATAGATGATTCACTTTGTTATACAACAGAAACTAACACAACATTGTAAAGCAATTATACTCCAATAAAGATGTTAAAAAAAAAAAACCCAGCCTGCTTTTTCATGCTCATGTTCCATGAGCATGAGAAAGCAAAGCATATTTTATTGTACTGTACAAAGTTCTGCAACTGTCCTATGTTCTTATCTCTCCAAATAGTTATAAAATATAGATATACAATTTTGTTGGTTGTATTATTTAAATCCTCTACCTCCTTGATTCATTAAATTCTAAGAGACATATATTAAGAGGTATCATTTCATTTTTATCTTCATCTCTTTGTATTTTAAGGAATTTTTGCTTTATACACTTCGCAGTTCTTATTTGATGATTCAAGTTTGTGGTCGTTTTATCTTCTTGGTGGATTGTGACTTTTATCACCATATAACATCCCTTTTTGTCTCATTAAATGCTTTTGGCTTTGAAGGTCCTTTTATTACACCAGGTATGTTCCTGTTTCCTTTGAGTTTGTGTTTGCTTTATACATCTCTGCTTAATCGTTCACTTTTTACATTTCTCTATCGCTTTGTTTTAAATGTATTGCAAATAACACAAGTACTGATTTTTAACCAAATCCGACTGCCTCTGTCTTTCGATGGGGGATTCGGCACTTCCCATTTATTACAGCAGCCAATATACCTGGATTTCTTTCCTCCATCTTATTTTATTTTTATTATTTAATAAATTTAGTTGTTTCTTCTTTTCTCCTTCCCTCGCTTTTACTGGCTGAGTGAACCATCTCTTCATTCTATCTCCTTAACTAAAGTCTTGTGTGACTTTCCCCTCTGCTCTCCCATCCCTATTCTCACTGACCAAGTAAAACATTTAGGAAGAGATGCTGATACTTTACCACCAATCCCTTTCACGTTCTGGATTTTGCTGAGATAATTTAGAATTTTAAGTACCAGGTTAACTCAATAACATTTACATGAATTTTCATCTTACAAATTTCAATCATTTTCATGTACATTTAATCACCTATAATGAAAGGCTCAGTGCTCATCCCTGTCGGCTCTACATTTGCTTTCCTCTATCTTGAAATTTCTATTTTGATTCAATGAGAGTACTTTCTTCAGTGTTTCCTTCAAGATACGGTATGGGGCAGAGCTCTCTCTGAAAACATATATGATTCAAAATACCTTTGTATTAATTTTCTATTGCTGAATAACAGATGAACACAAACCTTACAATTTACAAAACCACAATGAAATATCACCTTACATCTGTTAGAATAGCCATCATCAAAAAGACAAGAGATAAGGGGGACATGTGTATGCATATAGCTGATTTGCTTTGTTGTGCAACAGAAGCTAATGCAGTATTTTAAAGTAATTATACTCCAATAAACATCTATTAAAAAAAGACAAGAGATAACAAAGGCTAAGGAGGGTGTGGAGAAAAGGGAAGCCTTGTGCACTGTTGGTGGGAATGTAAATTGGTGCAGCCACTATGGAAAACAGTATGGATATTCCTCAAAAAATTAAAAGTAGAACTACCATATGATCTAGCAAATAATTCCACTTCTGGGAATATATCTAGAGAAAATGAACACAATAACTCAAAAAGATATCTGCAACCCCATGTACACAGCAGCATTATTTATAATATCCAATAAGTGAAAATAATCCTAAGTGTCCATGGATGGATGAATGGGTAAAGAAGTTGTGATAAATATATATATGTGTGTGTGTGTGTGTGTTTGTGTATACACACACACACACACACACACATATATATATAATGAAATATTACTCAGCCATGAAAAATGAGGAAATCGTACCATTTGCAGCAGCATGGATGGAACTTAGAGGCATTACATTAAGTAAAATAAGTGCGACAGAGACAGACAAATACTGTATGACCTCACTTATATGTGGAATCTGAAAAAAAACTCATAGAAGAAAGGATCAGACTTGTTACCAGAGACAGAGGGTAGGGGGAGAGGGAATTAGAGGAAGGTGGTCAAAATGTACAAACTTTTAGCTATAAGATAAATAACTACTGGGAAGGTAATGTACAACATGGTGACTGCAGGTAACACTGTTGTATGGTATGTAGGAAAGATGTTAAGAGCGTTAATCCTAAGAGTACTTATCACAAGGAGAAAAATATTTTTTTTCTTCTTTCCTTTTTTTTAAAATGTATCTATATGAGATGATGTATGTTAGCTGAACCTACTGTGGTAATCATTTCACAATCAAACCACCATGCTGTAGGCCTTAAATTTAGACAGTGATGTATGTCAATTACTTCTCAATAAAACTGGGGGGAAAAAACCCCACAATTTAAAACATTTATTATATCAAAACTCTATAGGTCAGAAATTCAGGGAAACTTGGCTGGAATCTCTGCTTAAGGATTCCTAGGCCAAAGTCAAGGTGTTGTCCAAGATATTTCCTTATCTGGAAATTCTGGATAAGAATCCACTTCTTCACTCATACAGAGTGATGGCCAAATTCAGTTCCCTGTGATTGTACAGCAGGGCTGTCTTCATTTTCTTGTTGGCTATCAGCTAGGGACCACTCTCAGCTCCCAAAGGCTGCCCGCACTCTTTAGCATGTGGTCCCCTCCATCTTCAAAGCCAGCAATGGGGTAAATCTCTGACTTTATCTTCTGCTACCAGTCAGAGAAAACTCTCTTGTTTATAAAGGGCCCACCTGATTGGGTCAGACCTATGTGGATAATCTCCATATCTTAAGGCCAACTAACTCGGGTCTTTAATCACATCTGCAAAATCCCTTCACATCAGTATCTAGATTAGTGTTTGACTAATAAGGGAGGAATGCTGGGATCACATCTTTACAATTCTGCCTACCATACTGTTCTCATAGATGAGTGATAAATGATTTATCAACTGGAAATTGAGTTCTTGGACCACAGTTTTTTGCTCTCAATGACCCACTAATTTATTCCATTGTCTTCCACTTTCTAGTGATGCTGACAAGATATCCGAAGCTATTTGGATATTTTTTCATATATAAAGAGCATCCTTTCTTTCTCTGCTGGAATCTAAAAATATTTTTTCTTGTATTTTAGAATTCAGGATACCCAGCATAATTCTCCTAGGGCTATCCTCCAAACATCTTACCGTCTTCTACATCAGCAGTCCCCAAACTTTTTGGCACTAGGCACTGGTTCCGTGGAAGACAATTTTTCCACGGAAGTGGGGTGCGGGGGGTTGGTTCAGGCAGTAACGCGAGCGATAGGGAGCAATGCGGAGCGGCAGATAAAACTTCACTCACTCACCGGCCGCTCACCTCCTGCTGTGCGGCCCAGTTCTTAACAGGCCGTGGACCCCTGTTCTACATGATATCTACCTCTGTGTTTTGGCTTTCTGTTGTGAGATATTTCTTTCAAGGTACTAATTCTGTGCTCAGAAGAAATCATCTATTTTGAGGTTCATCCATTCAATTTTGAAATGCAGAAAGATTGGTATCTTGTTCCCTGAGTACTTTCAATGCTCTTGTTTTATCTCCTTGAGAGTTCCCATAGGTTTTTATTTAAATTCTCTTCCATTAGTTCTAGTTCACTGGGAGCCGTCTGTTCTGATCAGCTAGGTCCTGCTCTTCCAATGAACAGGTTGTAAATTTTCTTCACCCGCTCACAGTCCTGCCTTCCTTCCATACTGTGCAGTCAGGCTGTTGGGATCTCTCTACTGTGGCAAACCTGCAGGCACAGCATGTTCCACACTTACAGGCCAGGCATGTAAAACTGGATCCTCTTACCTTTCTTCTGAGGTACTGGGAGGCTGTCTCCTCTCTCCACATCTCACAGACAGCAGCTGTCTCCAAACCACAGAAAAGGGGAGCAGCTTTGCCCATTAAGGCATGCTGCCTCAGTTGCACTGGGGTCACAAAAATCAGGAGATCCCTTCTAGTGCAATAGGGAAGAGGAAACCTGACTCCGTATTAGATTTGTCTCTTTTACTTTCATCTTTTGTATTCTATTGCTTTTGCTTCAAGTTAAGAGCGTTGCCTATAGCTTGAAATACACAGGATAGCCCATTCTCAAGGCTCTGACATTTAAAGGTATAGCACTTTTCCATTCATATAGAGATTAAAAGTTGCAGAACAGAGAATAACATCTGTCTTGTTGGAGGTTTACAGGAACAACGTGACCTGACCTATGTGGACAGCTGTAAGAACAAAGGATTCAGACACCAAGAGCTTTGGAACAACCAACCACACCCCCCCCCCCCCCCCCCCCGCTTTTAGTATAAGAGAAGCCTGAATTCTGACTTGGGGAAGACGGTTCTCTAGGACATTAGTCTGCCATCTCCTCAGACTCCCGGTTTTCTAAATAAAGTCGGTATTCCTTGCCCCAACACCTCTTCTCCCAAGTTACTGGCCTGTCACGTGGCAAGCAGAACGAGTGTGGACTCACTAACACAAGGTACCTCATCTCAGTGCAAAGCAACAGGATTTCTCTGCCTACAACCCCTTGGGGCACTGTCAACTCTGCCATCTTTGCCTCAAGTTGAGTCAAGTCTGGAAGGAGAGTTTCAAGAAGAAACCATATCAGGATCTAGAGTAGGTTTGGTGTCTTAGCTTAACTTAGAGCAGTCAGGTGAAAACATTTTAATAAACACATTACTGATATTTTTAGCCTACCTGATAATAAACAGAGAAAACATTCTAACAAGATCCTGAGCAAGGTTTCTGGGAAGATGGCAGCCTGGGTGCCTGAGCCTGAAACCTTCCCACTGCTGCCTTTCTGTTGCCCATTTAGGAAAGAGATTTTGGATGGGGCTGTATTCTTTTTTTGTTGTTTTTTAATTTATTTATTTATTTTTGGCTGCTTTGGGTCTTTGTTGCCGCGCATGGGCTTTCTCTAGTTGCGGCAAGTGAGGGCTACTCTTCGTTGGGGTGCACGGGCTTCTCATTGCGGTGGTTTCTCATTGCGGAGCAAGGGCTGTAGGCACATGGCCTTCAGTAGTTGTGGCATGTGGTCTCAGTAGTTATGGTGCACAGGCTTGGTTGCTCTGCGGCATGTGGGATCTTCCCGGATTAGGACTCGAACCCATGTCCCCTGCATTGGCAGGCGGATTCTTAACCCCTGTGCCACCAGGGAAGTCCTGGAGCTGTATTCTTCCTGGCTCCGGGAAGAAGCAAAGATCAGCAGTAGAGGTAAAAGTTTGCCTCACCAATAATTTTGAGGTGCAAATCACAAGTTTTAAGACTCCCTGAAGGAAAAACAGCAGGCAAGTGATGATAGGTGACTATGGAAAGAGCAGCATCTAAAAACAATCTTTGCTACAGGACTCAAGGAGAGGCAAGCTTTCTCTCTCCCTAGTCTCTGATTCCTTGTTCTGGTTCAGGGTGATAGATGGTTGAGCCCTCACACCCAACCTATACTTCAAAATAGCATGCATGCATGTGTATGTATACACCCAGACACACACACACCAACACAGAGAGAGAGCAAGTTTTTTTCAGTTATGGGGCAATATATTCTCAGCAATTATCTTTTAGTGTTGAAATTATAGGTCATGACTTTCTTTAAAGTTTTTATATTATGTAAAACATCTGATGAGCATACATTCCTTTTATAACAAAAAGCAATATTTTATAAAATATTATGATTGCCACTAATCTGATTTT
Organism: Delphinus delphis; assembly: GCF_949987515.2. NCBI lineage: Eukaryota > Metazoa > Chordata > Mammalia > Artiodactyla > Delphinidae > Delphinus > Delphinus delphis. Next base: position 80,136,410 of record NC_082685.1, read on the forward strand.
TCCTGAAGTGTGTGGGATCATTTGAGGCTCCTAACAGCACTTGTTTTTTGTGGGATCACTATTTTATGCCATGAGAGTTTCACTGAGCTGATTGTTTTGACTGCAAAAACAAAACATAAAGGTATCTGGAGATACTAAACATCAAAGTATTTGGAAATATATAGATAGCTGCCTTGTCATTGTTGTTGTTAAAATACTTAATGTTCAGTGAATATAGCCTTTCTTGATTTACAGCTGTTACTTGGATTCAAAATACTTAATTCACTGGGAAATCAGCTAGTTTACAATTATACATAAAAGCAAAAACAAACAAAAAGAATATAGCCAGATATATCCATTTTTTTCTCCTCCTTTACTCACCCATTCACCAAACCAGGTGATTGGTGCACAGCCATCTGCAGATTCACTCAACCATCCATCCATCCATTTATCCATCACCCATCTTTCTACCCATGTATCTCTTAAACAAAAACACTGAATGCAAGGCATTGTGATATGCATAGTGAGGGAAATATCCAGACAATGCCCTGACTTTCGAAAATTGTACAATGTAATTGGGGAAACAAATGGTATAAAATTGAAACCTAGAAATAAAACAAGTGTATAACAGATTGATTCTGAGTCATAACAGATTAATAATAGGAGTGATAAAGCATGAGATATTAATTGGGAAGAAGGAAATAGTGTGGAATCTATTTAAGCAGTCCTTATAGAAAATGAACTTCAGCTGCACTGCTAAACACACACAATTTTTTTAGAGGAAGAGAGCAAAATAATTCAAGAAAATAGAAAATAATCAAAACATTGCAGCCAGGGTGCCCACCCTCTAGAGGTGACGCCTGATAAGAACACCATTTGCACCTACCCTGTAGGTTGCCAGGGCACGAAGTCTTCCCAAAGAGTGAGAGTCTTTATATGTTGCCTCAGACTCACAACTGGCACCTCACTGAGCAGAAAATTAACCTGGGGATAGTTTACAGTTGATTTACTCTTTGAGGTGCTACCAGACCCATCTCTTTTAGTCACTGTTCATTATGTATTCATGAGCCAGGCTGGCTATCTTTCATTCTTTATTGTATTCCAGGAAGAAAAAAAAACCACGTGAAACCATTTTCCTGGCTGAATGGGTGAAATAATTTAAAAGCCAATATTTTAGCCTGGCAGCTTGTCTAACAACCATGAGACTCTCTTCAGAACAATAATTAAAGTAGCTCTTTATTATATAAATTATTCATTCACTTTTTAACATCAGGTGAAATTATGTTTATATGGAATGAGTACTGAAGACAGTTTTGCCATTCCAAGAGTCACCTCCCATTAGTTTGTCACACTTTCATCATGAAGTGAAGTTACTGCGCAGCTGCTTTCCTGTGAAATGAATATCTTTACTTACGTAAATATAAGATTGCACAATAAGATTAATGTTGAGTTTACACTGACTGACATTGTAAAGGCATGCATCTACTCAATGGGAACAGAAGTATCCTCAAGGGAAAGAAAACATTTTGTGGATATCTCCCCCTATACATCCTGGAAACACTGGACTAAATATACCATCTCCCTGAAGTGCAATTCATGGAGACAAGATGAGGAGATGGTGATTTCTTAGTACTAAGTACAAGCAGTGTGTTAAGACTCCCAAAATTCTTCAGGCACAGGAAGTCCCACCACTGATCTTTTCACCATCCATCACCCTTCTCATGTACTCACCACTTCACTTGCTTAGATTCTATGCTGTTCCTACAATCACTTCTTGGTCCATATCCTGAATTCCCTTACCTCCATCCTTCTGTACTACTCAACTGACTAAACTCTACCAGGTTAATTTCAACTCTCCATTGACACTCGTTATCATCACTCTTTTAAATTTTGGCCATCATTATTTGAGTGTAGTGGTATTTCACTGTGATTTTAATTTTTATTTTTTTTATAATTTTAAAAAATTTTAACTATTTATTTACTTACTCATTTACTTTTAGGCTGCATTGGGTCTTTGTTGCTGCACGCGGGCTTTCTCTAGTTGCGGCAAGCGGGGGCTACTCTTCGTTGTGGCGTGCGGGCTTCTCATTGGAGTGGCTTCTCTTGTTGCAGAACACGGGCTCTAGGCATGTGGGCTTCAGTAGTTGCAGCACGCAGGCTCAGTAGTTGTGGCTCGTGGGCTCCAGAGCACAGGCTCAGTAGTTGTGGCACACGGGCTTAGTTGCTCCACAGCATGTGGAATCTTCCCGGACCAGGGATCAAACCCGTGTCCCCTGCATTCACAGGTGGATTCTTAACCACTGCGCCACCACGGAAGTCCCCACTGTGATTTTAATTCACACTTCTCTGAAGAATAACAATATTGAGCACTTTCCCATGTGTGTTTACCCATTGAGATATCATTTTATGTCAAGTACAAGTTCAAGTATCCTATCCATTTTTTCAATGGGTCATTTGTCTTTTTCTTATTTACTTGTAGTTCTTCATATATCCTGGATACATATCCTTTAATGTTTATATATATTTTAAATATTTTCTTCCCATCTAATTTTAATGATGTTCAAGTTATCACTTTTTCCTCTATGGTTAGTTTTTTTTTTAATGTCCTGTTTAAGAAGTCTTTGCTAATGAACTTAAGATTTATTAATTCACTGAGAAATTAGAAACAACCAAAAAACAGTTTCTATGCCCCTGCCTGACAACAAATCCATCAACCTACCTGCACTTCTACTCATAAATTCTGCCCTCCCTCCTGCTACAATGGATGGGTTTTCCTTGCTCCTTACTAAGGTCAAACTTGCTACTGCTTCCCATCCCCTCTCATCTCTAAGACCTTCTCTCTTGCCAGTATCTTTTTTTCTCTTCTTCATCATCAAGTTTTCCTTCTCTACCAGATCATGCCCATCAGTAAACAAACATGCTGTGATATCACCCATTGCAGGAAATCAGCAGGAAGGTGATGGCACCAAATTGGGGTAATGTGAGGAGGATTCATAAAATGGCCATTTACAAAGGCAAGGGCAGGAGGTAGAGAAAACATGAAAGATACAGAGTACCACAAGGTTTATACAATGACAATGTAGCCAAGCCTAAATCCCTAGTGAAGACTCAAAAAGAGTCAGCCAGGCAGAATGACTATTGAGAGATGTAGTAAAGGGAACCAGGTGATGGTTACATAAGAATTTTCATTATGAGTAGTCATTAAATTACAACTATATTTTTATGCATTTACAAATAAAGGTGTGCTATAACATATAAATAATATATATTAACATTACTTTTGGAAAGTAAACTGATATACAATTGTTCAGCATTCTTATATTAAATAAAAAGAAAATAGAGCTTTCACAGTGATCTTTTAATTTACAGTGACCAAATCTTAATATAGGTGGCCTTTGCAACGTGAATTGTTGAAGTTCATCCTATCAAAAGACATTACTGAGGATCTATTTTTGAGGATAACATAATAATAATAATATCTTATTTTTATAAAAGGCTGTTGGCTTGTGTCATATCTTATGACCATCAATTCTAAATCTTACTCTGTCTGGTATTCTAAATAATTCCCATGCATTGTAATATTATTTCCACAATTTGTTTTGACAAATGTTCTAACAAATGCTATTTGAAAATTTTACAAGAGGACTTAGGAAGGAAGTTTTACGGTTATAAAATTTTATGCTTAAAAACTAAAAATGTACTTTTATTGTTGCAGACCAATGCATGCAATTAATCTCTTGGTGAAGAGAACATCCATTAGGCTACATCAGGGAGTACAGTTAAGAGTGGCTTAGCAGGTTGCAAATAATAGATCATTCCAACATTCCCACTTCCCCGAGTCATCAGACTCACACCTCTCTGGTATTCCAGAGAAATTTCAGTTTTTCAACTTTTTAAAATCTAGGCCATCATTGAGTTTATGCTTAGATTTGCCAACCCTGCAGAGGATAAATTTCTCAGGGTCCCACTTCTTGAAAGAGCACATCAAATCTTCACTCTTTGGTGGTAAACCCATAGCAATGCATTTGGCCACTTGAGGTTTATATCTCATCCCCCTGTTCAAACACCCTTAGAATTCACTGCCACATGCTCCCCAGGCTCCTGTTGATGTGAATTGCAGAAGTCTTATATGCTTTTGGTCTATAGGTTATCTCAGGTCTGAGCAGCCCTTCTATTTAATCCTCCTAGCTATGCTGGTTTCTAAATCTTGTAACTGCCCTGGAGGCAGTAAAAGTTGGTAGGGGTTACAGCTGAAGAGAACTGGCATCAGTTTGGGAGGCTAGTGCCTCAAGTGTAGCCACTGAAAGGCTTTTATGGAAGTCCCTCAACAGGCGAAGGGAATTAGGTGAAGTTCAAGACTTTTTGGTCTTGCCTAGGTCAGCCCAAATGTCTCTATCCTATTTCTCAGGATATTTTTCTTCTTCCCCGCTAATGCCCTTACCTTAGTGTAAGAGACTTAGTGATGTCTTCAACTTCGCAGCCTTATAATCTGTCCTGGGATTGATCCATAGTCCTATCTGCCCTGAAACATTAGGAGACAAAGCATTCTTTCAAAGGTTTCATAGAGATCTTTCAGTTTTCCACGTGTGTTCTTTACTGGATGTCCATGGCCTTTAATTTTCCCTATGTATGCTCTCCAGAACCATATTAAAGAAGGCTGATGATTCCACCATCTTTATAATCACTTCATTGCTATAGTGACAAAATTTCACTTTCCACTTTATTCCATCCTACAGTGTTACCTGAGTAACTGATTCCACTGCTTGCTATGGGTTACCCTGATCCTTGCTCCCCCATTCCCCTATTCCAGTAGATTTTAATACTTGGACATATGAGAAATGTCATCCAGGAAAACCACTTTGAGGATCTGTTTCTTGAAGCCACTTAATTTAAATCTTCTTTGAGTTACTATAAAATTGTGTTGTTTTAAGCCACTAAGTTTGCAGTACTTTATTACAGCAGCAAAAAGAAACTAGTATATCAATTAACAATTGTTATTTCAGGACAGCCACCTTCCTTCATTTTACTGAATGGCTAGAGTTTAGTTACCTCACAGGGCAGTTTAAATTTTTTCATTTTCTTTTTCTTTTGTGGGAGTATGGCTTAGCAAATTCTAAAGGAGAACAAAAGAGTATTTATCATCATTAAGTTGTTTACACTTTTTATTGAATGCTTCTCTTGCACTCCAACTTTCTCTCAAAAACACACACACACTTTTCAATTATAACCCTGGAAGTTATTACCCTGGAAAATTAGTGCTATTATTTTTCATTTTAAAACTAGACAAAGTTTTAGAGTGGTTTAGCTACTTGCTTAAGGTCAAGTAGTTAATATGTGCCAGAACCGCAAGTCAACTCCCAGAACTGTAGGAATTCAAAATCCATGTTCATTTCATGATGCAATGTGGCTTCCATAAGAGCCAGCAACATTACACTATAAGCATCTTACATCATGCTCATCCTTCCTTTCACATAGCAAGGAAGAGATGTGCATGTAATAATAAAATTTAATGCCTATTGAGTAGGATTTTGGAGGAGAGGGTGTCAATCAGCATATTTTCCCATTTTTATCCCAGCCTTTAGTTTCAACTTACCTCAGTTTGCCCCAATAAAATCTGTGATTTTTCTTAAAGAAACATTCTTATCTGATGGAAATACTAAACACAAACAATTGGAATATTCAGAAATTCTTCAATCAACAAATCTGCCAGTGTCTAATAGGAGCACTGTCCTAAAAGGTGTGAAACTATTGAAGTGTAAAAACTCCCACTGCTAAGGCTCCCATGGAGTTTATTTTAAGTCCTACTGTGAAGAAGGAGGAGGAGAAAGAGGAGGAGAAGAAACCAACATAAGTAACCTATTCAAGCGCAAGTGCTGTAACCACTAACTCATCAGTCTGACACTAGAAGTTATGATCATGTGGACCCAACTGTCACCCTCCTGCTGCCTTCTGCTGTTGCTGATAAAGTTAAATGTCAAGACAGTGCAGGACTGACATCAACTCTTCTGATGAACATACAAGAGCCACAGGCGGTATGGGTGGAACTTAACCTGCATTCCTGAATGGCTCCAGGAAAGCTAATACTCCCTGCCAACGTCACTGGACTATGCTAGGATAGAACAACTATCTAAACCACTGAGTTTTGAAGATTTATCTGCTAAACAATTAGAAATGTTACCCTACAGAATAAAAGCAATTTTCAAAATCAGAAAAAAAAAAAAAAGAGAAACTTTTAAGGAATTACAGAGGTACAGTAAGCAAGCACAGAAGCTAATCTCTCAATCACAGCCCTGGACCATATTAAATCAGGGTGGATCCAATACTGCGTCTTCTAGCCCTGCTTTATGGACTTCAGAAGATCAGACAATAGATGTGAAAAATTGAAATGGGATTAACTCATTTTCAGGGGGTTCAAAATATCACTTTATATCTATTGACCATGGAATTTGGAATGTACACTCTAGAAATTCTAAACTGGTATACATATTTATCAAAAACATATTCCCACCTATGGGCCCAGACGACATCAAAGTGGTATCAACATTGACATCAACTGTGAAAATCTGTTTCACTAACATCCAATTTTATGTCTCCTCCCTCCCTCCACATCTATAGGGTAAAACTTAAAAGAAAGAACTATAATGCCACATACTACAGGATCTTATCATTGAGATTCTGAGAGAGTATGTTTCCTTACCACAATACATTCATTTCTCAATAGTGTGTTTTATACTTTGCTTCTGTAACTGGCCTTACACAAGTAAGAAAATTGAGTTCACAATCATGTTTTATCCCCTTGAAATTATATGGTTCTGCTGCTATAAATAACTGAGTTATTTATTTATTTCATTGAGTTACTTATTTATTTATTTCATTATTTTATTTATTTAATTCACTGAATTATTTCAGTGAGATGCTGAATTATTTAACTCTATAAATAACTCAGCATTTCACCTCTATCAACAGGAATCTACAAGTGACTGAATGGTCACCTGCACAGAGAGTTGTCAGAGTGATTTCTCCAAGATGAGAAATGAGCTGGGCAACCCAGCTTGCCCAGGTGAGTGGGGCACAAAGTCTCACATCCATCATATCAGCCCACTGTTGCTATTTTCTCTTCATGCCATTAACCCAAACAGCAGGACCCAGACTACCAACCTTAAGTTGCTAAAGTGATATCAAACAAGGAAGCTGGTTAAGATGCAACCACTCACAATTTGAACTAGAATCTATGAATCAGGATTAGGACGAAGAATAAATGTCCCTTTGTCACTAAAAACATTTTTTTTTCAATAGCAAAAAGAGCAAGAGTGACACTTGGTGGTCAATACAAGGTATCACAAAGGACCACACCATAGGAAATATTCTCCTCAGCAACGTCGCTCTGGAGTTTTGAAGGTAGGGGAGAACTGCGCTGTTCACAGTGAAACAAGACCCATGTGTACAAGAATAGTATTACTCTTGCTCTGGTTAGCAGCTAACTATTAGAAGTGACAACATACTGCTGCTATTGCAAATAAACAGAAGTCAGCGTGTCCAAAGAAGGACATTCCAGGAAAGAAGAAATACAGGCATTAGGACACTAATTCATATAACCATTAAGAGTCTTGAGAAAAACCTTACGTGATAAATAACAACTTTAAATAAAGCAATTAACTGCCACTGCACAGAACTTGGTCTCTCATTCCCGCACTCTGAACTTACCACTCTTCCCGGGCAAATGCCTCTAATCCTTGTTTAAATCAAAACCCATCCTATTAATATTTCTTAGCATAACCGAGTTAATTTCCAATCACTCATAACTACCTTCTTATCTTTTATCAGTTCAAGCCCAGACCAAAGAAAGAGCCCATTTTAAAGTATTTATTAAGTAAATACATGTATAAGTGAATGAAAAAGGTCAAGCAAATGGAAACCAGAATGGTTTATGAAAATATCACTCCAAGTACGGGAGATCAAAGATAAACAACTTTAAAAAAAAATTTTTTTTTTGTTTTTTCTGCATTGGGTCTCCATTGCTGCGCATGGGCTTTCTCTAGTTGCAGTGAGCGGGGGCTAATCTTCGTTGCGGTGCGTGGGCTTCTCATTGCAGTGGCTTTTCTTGTTGAAGAGCAAGGGTTCTAGGCGCTCAGGCTTCACTAGTAGTGGCTCATGGGCTCAGTAGTTGTGGTTCGTGGGCTCTAGAGCGCAGGCTCAGTAGTTGGGGCACACGGGCTTAGTTGCTCCGCAGCATGGGGGATCTTCCCGGACCAGGGATCAAACCCGTGTCCCCTGCATTGGCAGGCGGATTCTTAACCACTGCACCACCAAGGAAGTCCGAGCTACACAACTTGTAAAACATAGCTTTCCAGGAGCAACAGGGAACGAGAGTTACCAAGGGATACCAAAAAGGGCTACAAGTCCATCCTTATACTCTGGAAACAGAGATGCTGGGAAATGTGTTCTTGTGACTTTGTGGGTATTTATGCCTAAAGTGACCATTCAGGATGTAGCCCATGGCAGTGGTTCTCAATCTTGGCTACACATTAGATTCAAGGTTTTAAAATCTTTTCATCTAGGCCACAACCCAGACCAGCTAATCAGAATTTCTGAGGTTGGGATCCAAGTGTGAGAATTGTTTAAAGGTCCTCAGCTGACTTAGTTGTGCAGCTATGATTGAGAATCACTGCGTTGAGAGAGAATAAGAATGGTGTACTCAAACATTTTGGTCTCAAGAGTTTTCCACATTCCTTTTTTTTTTCTTTTTTAATTTTTGGCTGTGCCACGTGGCTTGCAGGATCTTAGTCCCCTGACCAGGGATTGAACCTGGGCCCACGGAAGTGAAAGCGCCAAGTCCTAACCACTGGACTGCCAAGGAACTCCCAAGATCTTTCCACATTCTTAAAGATTATTGAGAACTCCAAAGAGCTTCTGTTTAGATGAGTTCTATATATTGATATTTTCTAAATTAGACATTAAAACTGAAATAAAAAAATTATCTATGAACTCATTTAAAATAATAATAAATTCATAATATGTTAGCATAAACAACAAATATTTACGAAAATAACTATATTTTCCCAAACCAAAATATTTAGTGACAAGAATGGCATTGTTTTACAATTTTGCAAATCTATGTAATGTCTGACTTAGGAGACATATAGATACCCACGCCTGCTTCTGCCTTCACTCTATTTTAATATGCCACTTTGATAGAAATAGATGAAGAAAACCTGGTCTCCTTCAGATACATAGTTGGAAAAGGAAGCAATATTTTAATTACTTTGCCAGACAACTGTGGATCTTCTTTGATACTTCATTAAAATTCAACAAGTGAAAGGATAGTTGCAGTGTGGAATCTGAACCCACATCAGTGAACTTTTTGTACTTTGTTACATTAAAATCCTTTGGTAAATCTTACCATTTAAATTGATCTTTGACCCAGGCATGAGTTAGCAAAATTATGCTTCGTTCATTTGGAAAATATTGTCTCATTAATTACCCAGACCTTTTAAATGTTGACACAGTTCATTATCAAAAAGTCAATTTATTTAAATAATATCATTCTGATCTGTATTATTTTAGGGCAGGCAGGCATTAGGATTGTGTTTCTTAGACTTCCAATATCTATATACTACTCAGGACACTGTCAGTGGACACGCAGATAATCAATTTTCGGAAATGCTTAAAACAAAATGGTAAATATTAAAATAATATTTTAAAACTATTAAAATAATATTTAAAAAATAAAAACACGTGTATGTTTTTAAAAATTCTTTTAGGGGATTTTTGAGCATTAAAGTTTGAAGGCCACTGAGTTGGAGTATTTCTAAACCTTGCCTTTCCCCTTTCCTATCTGGCAGTTTAAGGCTTTATAAAATAGTGCAAGTGTTGTGTGGGGTTTGGGGGGGGGATTTGATTTTGTTTTGAGAACACATGACCTCTATTAGGATCTAGAAAGAGCAGAACTCTGCCCACTGGAAAGTTTCCTATTGCTCAGGCAGAGAACTCTGAGTCCATCATTCCAACTAGGTCTTTACTCATATATACCACTAAGGACAGAATAGAAAATCACAAGTTCACACACAAAAAGAAATAAGAATAATTTTTAAAAGCCTATTCTGGGCTCCAAGCACAGGACTCCCAGTCCTTTAAATTTCAATTCTAGAGCCAGCACGACAAGTCTCTCTTCTTTGGTCTTTACTAAGGAGAGATAAGTAGCTATAGCTAGAAATAACCAGATTAATCAAATTTTAAAGTACTTTTACTAAAAGGTCAGTCTTTATTATAATAACTTCAGAAAATGATGATTAATAATTGGCTTTCGACACAAAGAGGCCCTAAATACTTTGTCCATTTTATTCAGCCTTCTCTTGACCTTCATTAGTACCTAGGGACAGGCAGTCTTTGTGGTACCAGATCTATGGGGCCTGTATAGGGGAATGGGACTTCTTAGTGTCAGTGTCAGATAATGGCTGTTTGCCTGGTCACCCGAGAGGTTAGAAATTCACCATTGGAAATTAAATCAAGTATTTTAGACCCATAGACATCTGTCAGCCAGTTTCGTGGAAGTGTTCTATCCCTGACTTCAAGCTCTCTGGGATGCAAAAAAGGGATGGGAGGGGCTGGGGTAAGATAGTGGAGTAAAAGGAAAAGTCCAGTTTCTCCAAGGCCTTGGGTAGCTTGGACTGCCAGCTTGCCCAACAGCAGTCAAGAACCATGCCTAGTTTACTTCTGTATCCACATTACTGAGTACACAAACTGGTTCAGAGTCAGGATTTCATCAACTATGTTTATTTCTAACATATCTCAGTTCTAAATGTCACAGGCAATGTGTGTTATTCCAGATCCTCAGAACTTTGTAGCTCAAACTCTTAAATAATTGTTTGTGGGCATTTAAAAACTGCTTGAGAAATTTTTACAGGGTAAAATTTAACATTTTAACTATAATAAGTAATTAGCTCTTGACATTTCCCCACAGAGTGATGATAATTTGTCTTAAATCTTTAACGTGGCACAAGAAAACAAATGTAAACATGAGTTAAAGATGGAAATGAGCTACCTAGAGATGAATGGAATCTCCTTCTCCAATGATATTTAATAATGGAACAATATTGAAACTCCCCAGGTTAGAGTAAAGAGGAATTCTGCCTATGGACAGTAATAATAGCTACCAATTATTGTGCCTTTGCTACTTGTCCAGTACTGTGCTATATCTGTATAATAATTCTATAAATACTCATATCCCTTTCACTGGGGAAGAAACAAGGTTAGAGAGGCTAAATGACCTGCCCATGGCCAGAGAACTGGTAACTGGTAAAGATTCAAACCTAGATGTTAACACAGATGGGTTCCAGAAGAATCTCCAGCTGTGAGATTCAGTGGTTGTGTGCCAATCTCCCAGGAGCCACGAGAATGGCTTGCCCATAAATGGACTGTGTGGCAAAGAAGAGAGCTGGAATGAGCTGTGTGGGTGGCAACCATGTGCAGCTGAGCCCTGCACAGTTCTGTGTGAGATTTTACTGCACTGTGAAACTCCAGCATCTTTTCCTGTGGGGATCACTATCCGATTCAGCACATTGATAGGCTTCTCACTGTTCAGCAATTCACTAAAAGCAAGTATAATATAAATGAGCCAAGCTTGGTTAAGTGCATCTATCATTTAAGATCAGTTCAATTTGACCCAAAAGTTTTTCAACTACTCAGTTGCCAGTTTAAAGAATAACTTTTGGAACAAGATTGAGAGTAGTGCAAAGCATTTTCCACATGAAGAAGTGCATGTCACAGCTGGGATTTCAATTCTATCTGTAAATTGCTTTTCAAAGAAATCCACAGTTAACATGTTCAATACACGTTTGATTTCTCAAAGTCTTAGAATGTAACTGTCATAGTTTTCTATGCCTCAGTCTATTCTTTGGACACAAAAGAAACTAATGAGATTCAGCTCCCCAAAGGCAGCTGTTATTGCCACAATGGTCGTAGTTATACCCTGTGACCCAAAATTCATCATTTAAAAATGTATAAACACTTCCTATAATCATAAGATATCAGGATCTACAGAAAATATCAGGTCAGCAAGTTTTATTTAAATGTAGATGGAAAAACCAGGCCTGATTCTAAGGTAGGAAAAGACCAATTAGCAGATGATTGAATCAGAAGGATCTATATTTGGTTTTCCAATACCTTGGCCATCGCAGTCTTGTTTTTTGCCCCATGGCAAGCCAGATCTAGTCAGTCACTCAATAAACTGAAATTTTGAATTGTTTTGAAACAATTAAAACAGAAGGAACACATTTTTTAAAAAACACACACAATGTATAAATCTGCAGTTGTCATTTGTTTCTTAGTCCTGATGGCAGCAGTCAGGGTCATATATGAATATGTCCAGTTCTGTGTATGAAATTTATCTCAGAAAACTGGCCTACGATTTGGCAGCTGTGGCACATGACTCCATAGCACTGCTCTAAAGCATTGCCATTTCCTACCCATATGACCACAGAAAAGTCACTTAACCTCTTAAATGAAGTATTTATATTACTGCAGGCAGTTGCCATGAGAATTATGTAGAATAATATACATGAAATACTTAACACCATTACTGGCACACAGTAAATGCTCAATAATGTATATTAATATATGTTATTAGACTTCAGAGAAAACTAATATAAATCTGTAAATTCACAAGAGTGGTCATTAGAGTCAAATAGATCTTCTTTCAGATCTAAACTCTACTACTTCCTGGTGGTTTGACTTTGAGAATGTTACTTAATCTCTCTGAGTCTCACTTTTTAAATTCCAATTCTTCTTTGTGAAGAATTGAGTTCTTTTTTTAAAAAGCAACATGTTAGGAAGCATCCTATAGACGAAAGGCATGCTTAAATTATGCTACTTCTCAAATTTATGTCTCTTCCATGACCAAGGAAGGGGAGTACATGAAGTGGAGGTAAGGTGAGGGGAAGTGAGAATACCATTCAAGTGCAGACTCTAAGTGAGAATACCATTCAAGTGCAGACTTGTATTGTTTTTAGATAATATTTAAAAACAATAACACAACTAACTCGAAGTGAAGTAGAAGATAGATGGGCCCCAGGCTGAGCAGCTGTAACCCATCTCCTGCTGACACTTGGAGATAAGATAACAGCAGCAACAGAGTCTTGATTGGGTAAAAGACAAAGCAAGAACATTTTTCTCATTCTTGTGGTCAAGAGAATTTCCCAGCCCATACCTGCACAGAGACAGTCCTCAGGGGTCAAAGGAGGGAGGGGGCACCAGCCCATAATATGTCCTGCTAACCTCCTAGGAACCCTCACGCTGGAATCCATTTTGGCTGAAAGATGCACATACATATCAAGGAGTGCCCTGAGTCAAGACCAAATATGGGCAAAAGCAAGATGATTGGCCACAGACAATCCAGAAGACTGCCCCCATATAAGCAACCTAAGCCACCCCCATTCCATGCAATTCACTCTGAGTTAAACCATGTGTTCTTCCACATATACTTTGCCTCTAATACATGTTTTATCTGCTTCACAATCTCTGTCTCTTTGCTGAATTCTTTCTTCAAAGAAGACAAGGAACACGGTCCTGCTTCAAGCCACCATACCCCTTGTTCCCTGGCCCCAAGATCAAACATTTGTCTTCTTTTTATCATCACTATGGTTAGATGTGGGGTATAAATGGGCCACCAGATTTTGGCCTCTTAAGGATTTTATCATTCCAAGTTTTAAGCTTGCCCTTATTGGAAAGGGGCTATTTTATTTGATTAATACATTTCCTTCTCTCTTGTATTTAAAATCATATCATGTATAATATATGAAGGTAGTTTTTTAAGTTGACTGCTGAAATACTACCATTTCCTCATATAAAGACTTTTCCTTTGTACAGACTTTATATGAGCATTTTGTACTAGAATGAAGACATTAGAGACATGATGAGTCACAGCTTAACAGAACTGTCATCAAGAATAAGTTCAAAGCAGTTAGCACTCTCAGACAACCAGTCAAGCAGTTAATGACTAAGAAAATCCCCTAGTTAATTTGTCAGTTGAAATCTCAGTAGTTAGGAGCTTCATAAAGTACATGGCCTGTATCCTACTCAACAAACTATCATCTAAAAATCCTGGAAATGGCTAATGGGTAGAAATCCTCTCCCTCCCCTCTGGAATTGCTGCTTTCTGTGAAAGAGTATTCCTATCAATGCTCCAGTGACAAGGCTGATGAACAGCAGGTACAGAAAGACCAACAGCTTGCAGCCTGCTTATGGCCCCAGAGAGCCCCATGTGGTGAGGAAGGACATTACTGCCATCTTGGCCAGGGACCCATGCCAGAACATGTAAATGAGTACATGTCCCATGCAGAATTGACTTCTGTGACTATTCTTACTGAACTCAAACTGCCAGAGAGTCAGAAACACAATTTGGGCATAAAATCACTTCTAGGAAGTTCACATGTATGATCTAAAATGTTTCCAAGTGGTCATATTAATCCAGAGAACAATAAGAAATCTTCCCAAGACCTTCTGAGGGTAACATGCACCTGATGCAAGGGAAGCAGAAGTTGTCCACCACCACTAGAAATAGGAACGGCCCTCATTGTTCAGAGGCCCTCAAGCCCTGGAGTCTGGACTCCTGCCTACAAATATTGAAACTGCTTCAACTTCAATGTATGAAGAGAAGAGGAAGGTATGGACAAACAATGGAGGGACAGATAGCAAATGGTCAGATATAAAATAATCTTTATATTCACAACTGAAGAAAGAGGAAAATGGGCATGGGAATGACAAAATGCTAAAATTCATCAATTACAGAATCTGAATTCTGTATACTTCATCTAAAACTATTTTCTTAATGTGCCACTGTTCTGGAGAAGCTCTCTGAGAAATTTGATCAGATAGTTACACCTCTCTCCTAGACTCCCAGAAAAGTAGGTCTGAAAGGGACTTATAAAGTTTCTAATCCAGTAGCTTCATCTTAGAAAACTAAAATCAGAGCACTAAGCTGCTTTCCCCAAGGTTATAAGCAGCGAGCACGACGTCGAGCAGCGTCCATATTCCCAGGCCCCCAACGCTGAAGAGCTTGCCGAGGCCTTCCTGCCACTGGCCCAGGTAGATAGAAACAGTCTGCTCCAAACTCACCGAGGGTGACAGTCAGAGCCAGAGCAGTAGACCACTTATAACCGCCCGTCCAGTTGTAGTACAGCATTTTTGGAAAAGTACGGTTACCCAGGCAATGGATGTGGTCCTGCACGGTGCAGTTGGCTGTGTAGCGCTGCCAATCAATTGCATTTTATTCTTCTCTGTAGAGATTTGTTATAAAGACCTGCCCTGCAGCCCCTGATTCTTCAGGGATTCTCACGCTAACTTCCTATGCTGAATTTCCCTCTTAGGCAACTCCCTAAACCTGCTCACAATCAATCACTCTTATGCTAAAATTTACCTGCCCTGTGCCTTATTCTCTCAAAGTCTCAGCAAACATTTGGCTGAAAGTCTGTTAAACCTATCTATATACACCAGAAGATTTCTTAACCTATCTCCACTTAGCTGACTCTCCAGTTTAAGTGGCACCGTCCATTCCCTCTTGTGCCCTCCGCATGTTGAGGACCTCCAGCTAGCCTACTAACGTGTGTGAGTGTGCGTGGTATGTGTTTTGCAGTATGGTGTGTGTGCACACAGCATTTTTTTTTTTGACAGCAAATAGATAGGGGACAGTTGAGAATTTCTGTAATATCTTTCTGGTTTCACAGTAGTGATCTTACCAAAAGCATGAACACAAAGTAAAAGAGCTAATTTTTGTATACTCCTACTTCCTCTTCACACTTTGCAGAAGCTACTAAAAGCTAAAGTGTTAGA